>NC_089695.1:2343354-2646384 GCF_031753505.1 Anomalospiza imberbis
CCAACTCATCGGCCTGTTCCTGCAGACTCAGGCTCCCGTGAATATCAGACACTTCATCTGCCGACGCCAGTCCGAGCTCCTCCAGGCAGATGCCGGCTCCTTCCCTGGCCAGCTCTCCTGGGATGTTGGGACTCGACGCTCCCAGCGCCGGCATGCTCATGAGCCTTCGCTGGCGGCTCGAGCTCCCGGGAGCAGAGCCAGCATCCTGCAGGGACCCCACTGGGCCGGACCCAGCCTTGCCGGGCCCCACCGGGCCGGACCCCGCCGTGCCCGGCCCCACCGGGCCGGACCCCGCCGTGCCGGGCCCCGCGCCCGCCCGCCGGCTGTCACGGCTGCCGGAGCTGGCTGGTGTGTTCGCGGCTGGGCTGGCCGACAGGCTTTGCTCCGTGCTTCTGCCACTCTGGGTGCCCGTCTGGATGGCTCCGTTCTGCAGGCCACCCGTGGGGACAGTCCCGTTGAGAGCCCGTTCCCGCTGGAGCATCTCGCTGCTGCGCTCCAGCTCCTCCGTGCTCGGCTGCCGGCTGCCGGCGGGCAGGGCACCGTCCTGCTGCTCCTGCACGGGCGGCTTCTTCCCGATGTGTGTGACACGGAACCTGGAATGGGGGCAGGACAGAGCAGCTTTTTCCATGCTGTCCCACCGCTGGATTCCCAGCTCGCCTGTACCTCCAGCCCCGGCTTTCCTCTCTTTGCCGTGATCTCCAGCCTTTCTGACCTATTCACACCTACACAAGCCATGTCCCCAAACTGATTTTCCCCTTCATTTTGAGCAAAACAAACAGAAAGAGAAGGATGGGAAGCGCAATCCAGATCTTGGCTGGGGCAGAGCTTGTCCTCCCAGCAGCAAGATGGAAATGCTCTGAGACAGCCTGGATGAGAGCATGCCCTCAGTGAGGGCATGGACAGGGTTTTGGCAGTGATTTGGATACAGGGATCAAAGGCTGGAGGAGTTGTTTGGCTAAAATCTGCCAGAGTACATTTTGCACCCTCCCCTGGAGGGGCGGATGGTACCTGAGTGTTCACCAAGGTTCCACCGTGAGCAGGTAACAGCTCAGAGCTCCTGGGTGGGCAGGAGAAAAGCTGCAGAAATGGGTCTGACACCCTCAAAAGGTGGGTCCATAATCAGAGGTGGTGTGACATTGCACGTGGGGAGAGGAGAGGGGTTAGGGATCATAGACTCATGGAATGGCTTGAGTTGGAAGGAGGTCCTAAAAGATCAGCCAGTCCCATCCCCCTGCCATGGGCAGGGACAACTTCCCTTCAACCTGGTTGCTCCAAGCCCCATCCAACTTGGCATTGGACACTTCCAGGGATCCAGGGGCAGCCACAGCTTCTCTGGGCAGCCTGTGCTAAGGCCTCCTCACCAATTTCTTCCCAATATCCCTTCTAACCCTGCCCACTGGCAGCAGGGAGCCATTCCCCCTTGTCCTGTCACTCTGTGCCCTTGTCCCAAGTCCTTCTCCAGCTCTCTTGGAACCCCTCTAGGCACTGGAAGGGGCTCTAAAGTCTCCTTGGAGCTTTCTCCTCTCCCAATTGCCTCAGTCTGGGAAGGGTAAGGTGTCAGCAAAGCCTGAAAGTCTGAACTGTGATTGTGCCGATTGTGACACATCATGACTCCTCCTCACCAGCACTGCCACCATGCTGCTGGACCAGCAGACAGGAATTCTCCTTCACAGGGAGCTGCTGCCCACCAGCCAGAGCATTCCAATGCCACCAGTGAGACCTCGTGCAGCCCATGGCTCAGCCACAGCCGCTCTCACTGCGCTTGGATCACACACGGAAAGGCCAACGGACCTGGCTCTGCTGAGGTTCAGCTGCGAGTCAGTGTCAGGGCAAAGCACAATTTCAGAAAGTTCAAGTACTGCTAGTGTGGAAAGAAGAGCAAGACACAAAGGTCAAGCACATGGCAGCACTGCTGTCCCAAAGGAAAAAGCAGAGGGATCCAAAAGATAAGAACAGATGCCAGGAGAGTTGGCAGAGATGAAGGAGACCACTTCCAGGCTGGAGCCAAGCCTGTGGCAGAACCAACCCCTCAGCAGGGCCAGAAAGCTGCTCGGGATTGGAAGGGTGGAGAAGAGAAATGCTCCAGCTCCAGAGAGGGTTCCCACAGGACAGCTCAGGTCAGGCCAAGCAGCAGCAAAGGTGACCTTTCAGGTCTATCCAGATATTTGGAGATAAGACACCAGCACTGCCATTTGGGGAGACCAAAGAATGTTCTGGCCCTGAAGAGGGACAGGAAGGAGACACAGGTGACAGGATCACTTCTTGGTAATGCCAATGAGCAATGTCAGCCTGGAAGAGTTGGGAGTGGATTCAGAGAGCAGGAAGGGTTTGGACCAGAGAGGGCACAGGAGGTGACATAGCCAACCTCTGTCTGGTGAGGGAAAGCAGAGGAGTCCTGGCTGGCTGCCTCATCAGCATCCCTGAGGCCTGGGATTCAGTGGGATGTGACACACTCAGGCTGATGGGGCTGAGGACAGAGGGTCAGACACAGATGATTTATGGACAAGCTCTGCCACTGACTGCTACTGGCAGAGGGCAAGCGCTGAGCTAAGTGGTAACTCATCCTATACCATATATAGCCCTGATTGCCACACAAGTTTAGAACAATTTAGCTGCAAAAAGCCCTCAGGAGGTCTCTGGTCCAGACCCCTGCTCATGTCTGGGCCCCCTCCCACTCTCAAGCACTTTGCCCAGCGCCTTGTTCAGTCAGGTTTTGGAAATCTTCAGGGATGGAGATTCCTCCACTCTTGAGGGCCCTGTCGAGGGCTGCACCATCCTCATGGCAGGACAGCTTTTCCTTGCATCTTTTCTGGATTTCTCTTGTTGTAACTCATGGCCATTGCCTCTTGCCCTTCCCAGTGCAGATCTCTGAGGAGAGTCTTGTTCCATCTTCATTTAAACTCCACCCACCCTTTGGGAAGCATTAGAGGACAATTAGATCATCCCTTTCTAATTCTCCAGGCCAAAAATGCCTCCTCAGATGCCCCATGCTCCAGCCCTGGATGATCTTGGTGGACCTCCACACCTCCCATCCTTTCCACTCCTCAGGGATGAGCCTGTGCCTACTAGGGCTCATTCCATGTAGGAGAGGGCTGGACTCTCAACCACTGCATCCAAGGCAAGAACAACACCAAAAATACAGAACAACAAGACCTGAGGCTGTCTTTAACTCTAGGAGTGGGTTAAAGAAGCCCTGTTTTGTAGGGTCAGTGCTGGGTCAAAGTACTTCAAGATGTTTGCCATAAATGAGACACAGGAAGGGCAATCCTGGAAAAGTCATGCAGGATCTGAAAGAGAAAAAGGGCCAGCTTGGAAATAAGAAGCAGAATTTGGAGGTGGAATCATACCTCATGGGCACATAGGTCCCTTAGCAGTTGGACCTTGTACCAAAGAGATTCAGGATTGCAAATAAAGCCTGTGGAGAAGGCTGGTGTGGAGTGGGATATTAACAGGGTTAAAGAGAAAAAAAAAAAAAAAAAAAAAAAAACAGGAATTGAGGGAAGGTGCCTTTGGGAAAGGAGAGCATCTTCTCCAGCACTCCAAGTGCTGAGAGGAGGCTGGGAAGAGCACAGACAGAGGACATGGAGGAGTGGATGGAGCTGGGCACCAGCCAGGGAATGATTTAGCGGTGAGTACACAACTGCGCAGAGCCCTGGCCTGCTGAGCACCACCTCCAAGGACAACGGGCACGGAGGGAGCTGGGAGCTGGCAGTGTCCACAAGATGTGATCCAAGCTGCAGTTTGGCCTGGGAAGGTCCAGGAGGTCTCCCTGCTTCTCCAGCTGCCCAGAAAGTCCCAGCTCACCTCCCAGCTGAGGCTCCTGCCTGTGGTGGTGGAAAAATCCACATGATAGGACACAGGGAATGGCTTCCCACTGCCAGAGGGCAGGGATGGATGGGATATTGGGAAGGAATTGTTCCTTTTGAGGGTGGGCAGGCCCTGGCACAGGGTGCCCAGAGCAGCTGTGGCTGCCCCTGGATCCCTGGCAGTGTCCCAGACCAGGTTGGACACTGGGGTTTGGAGCAGCCTGGGACAGTGGAAGGTGTCCCTGTCCATGGCAGGGAGTAGAATAAGATGATCTTTGAGGTCACTTTGAATCCAAACCATTCCACGATTCCATGCCCACTATGGCTCAGCATTCCCATGAAAGGACTGTCTCTCTGGACCACAGCATGAATTTTCCTCAAGGCCCAGGCCCTGAATGAGAACCTTGTGCACAATCTGAGCATGACAGAGCTTTGTGTCTCACCACAGTGGCCATCCAGGGACCAGCAGTTTCTTGTCACCCTGCCCCAGTCACCACAGCCGGAGGGAGCCAAGCCCAGGAAGACTTTCCTAACCCTTTCTGCTGGGGAATGGGGCAGCTTGGGCAAGCCTACAGACTGTTCTACAGGTTAGTGACTACACAGAGACCACAGGAAGCTCAGGAAGTCCCTTGAGGTGAAACCAGGTGGGGACTGGAAAGCATTTGTGGGAAGTATCAGGAACACTCCCCTATTCTTGCATCGCTGCCATGTCATCTAATTACAGACATCATTGGAGGCAGCAACCTGGAGCAGCACAGCCACTCTTTCACTGTGAGCAGGTGGTGGCTTGCAGCTTGGACATGCTGTCCCCTCTGTTCCCCCCAGTGAGGTCCCTGAAGCCCCCAGCTGGGCAGCAAGGGCCCTGCTTGCACCGAGCTGGGACAGCGGGCTCTGAAAGGACATGGAGCTGGGGCTGTGCCCAGCACTGACTCAGCAGGAAAACCCAGCTTGAGTCACCTTCCCGGAGAAGGAGGGAAGCCACCGGTGCATCACAGCATGCCACATACCACAGGCATTTCCAGGTGCAGGAACCACCTGGGTGCTCAGGAGCTCCAGCTGCAGAGCTGCTGCTGGGGCATCTCAATGCAGAACAGCAAGAGGGAACCTTGGGCACGTGGGGAAGGGGGAAGGAACAGGAGGACTGAGGAGAGCCCGTGGTGCTCATTCCAGCAGGGAAATGTCTGGCAAAGCTCGTTTGGGTACCTGCCCACTGAGAAGACGGTGGTCTCTCCGGGATACATCCTGCTTTTGCCCTCCTTGGACCGCCCCTGGCGCTGCAGCGGATGCCTCTTCCTCCTGCTGCAGTGGATGCAGGGTGCCTGCGTGGAGCCCAGGTGCACCGTGTGGTGGTGTGGTGGGCCCCCATCCTGGCTGCTACTGTGGGGACAAAGGCTGCAACAGAAGATGACAGGTTGTCATGAGATGTCCCGACCCTGGTGCACCCCACTGCAGCAAGCCCTGGGAGCAGCAGCTCTTGGGGGATGTGTGCTGGGGACAGGAATGAGGAAGAGCTGTTCCACTTGACACAGGGTGAAGCACTCCTCAAAACCCTCAGGAGAGCAGGACTCCCCGTTGGGAAAGTGCTTTATAGCAGCTATAAAGGGGCTGCTTGTCCCTCACTGTGGAGCAGTCACAAGCTGCTATGAGCTTCCCTCACCTGGGCACTGGCACTGGCATATCTTCATTTTCCCCCAACATCTCCTTGAGGGCCTCCACATTTGCTGAAGAGAGAGGGAAAAACAGGAATGCATCAGCCAAAGTGGTCAGCATGGCTCCGGGCCGGCCCATGGAAGTTCTTACCTTCATTTTGGATGATGATCTTCACGATTTTCTCCACGGTGTCGTCGTTCTTCTCGGCCTCATCTGAAAAGAGACAACGTGGCACTGAGGGCTGGGATTCTGGGGCTCTGCTCACTCATCCCTTCCCAGGAGTAGCTGCATCAGCAGAGTTGTTGGAGAAGCCTCGAGTCCCCTGTCACACTGGGAAGCCACTGGGGAACACCAGATCCCTCATCCTGGAAAAGAAACGGCTGAGCCAGCAGCTGCGTGTGCAGGCAGAGGGGGTTGTGTTGCTCCTTCAGAACAGAGGAGCATCTGGAGAAATGAGAGGGAAGCAGGTTCCAAAAAGTCAAAAGAGGAGGGTCCTTGCCGAGCCCTGGAGCCTCTGGCTGCAGGATGCTGCAAGTGCTCAAGGCTCCAAGGGTAAACAGAACACGTCCACAGAAAATAAACCCACTGGGACCCACTAAACACAGAAATGGGGAACAAAGAGTGACAGAGAGAGCCCCAGAGCTGCACACTATTAAAAGCTTGAAAGACTGCTCTGAGGAGCCTTGGCTGGTGCCTGCTTTGTTGTGGAGTTCACCCACAGCTTTCAACTCAACCTGCTTCCAGCCACTGTTGGAGGCAGGAAGCATGGATGGATGGACGGACGGATGGATGGATGGACGGACGGATGGATGGATGGACAGACGTCCAACCTGGTCAGTAGTGTGAGATGTTCCTGTAAGCAGGTTGGAGCTGTGGTCTGGCAGGCAGCTGCCTCAAAGGCTCAAGGGCTGGTAGCATGATCTTGGAAGCCCATGGAGATGTTTCCCTGGGCTGTGGTGTCTCCAGAGGACAAAGCCCATCCTGGAAGTTTCAGAGACTGTCTCCATGTCATATACAGCCAAGATATTAAAGCCAGAGGAGCACATCCATGGACCCCTGGAAGCTCTGGCTGCAGCCGTGGACGAGCCTGAGGAGCCACGTTTCCCTCCCGAGCACCGGTCGCGACAGCAGGAGGTGCTGATCCTCCCCAGCACTGCCGACGGCACGCGGGAGCTGGAGGAGTTATGTGGCACCGTGTGGCTGTTCTCAGCCTGGGAAGCAGCCAGAGGAATGTGTGTTCCCCACTTCAGCAGATACTCAGGAAACCACCGAATGACAGAGCTCGCTCGGGCCAGGCACCCACGCTCGATGCGGCAGTGACTTCCCAATCCAACCACCCCAGAGCGACTTGCAGTGGCCTGAAGCCATGGAAAAAATTCCCTACAGGTCCCTTCCCCTTCTAGCAACAGCCCTGCTCCTCTGGTCTGCATGAACACAGCAGGGACTAGAAGAAGACATGACCAATAACAAACACCAGCTGGGTCCCTGCCAGACCTCCTAATGCCAGAGGGGCAGAGGCACTTGTGCTCCCGCTGGGAGCTGTTTTCCTTGAGGGAACAGGGGTTATGACTGAGATGCTGGGGATTCAGTAAGTCCTGGATGTTCATCAGAATTACCTTTTGGTGATAATGCTCCTTTGGGAAGGGCCAGGCACTGGTTCCCACCTCCCTGTCACCTCGTGGATCAGAGGAATCCCTGGCCCTCACACTCCGGATCCCCAGGGAACACCGTGCTGCTCTCACCACCCCAGCCCTTTCTCCCAGCGCAGCCACACATGACAGGTAACCCTCCCAGCCCCATCCCACATCCCAGAAGGGTGTATGAGGAGCACCAGCCCACACCAGGCACAAGGCTGAGCCCCCAGCGAGCCCCCACCGCCCCAGCACTCACCATCCTGGAGCTCCTCCACCCCGTCTTTGTCATCTGGGTCAAGCTCGTCCCGGAAGGTCCGGCACCGGTAACCCTTTTTCTTCAGGACATGGCAGATCAGGAACCCCACCAGCCCCATGATGAAGAAGACAAGGACAAGGAGGAAGACCACAGTAATGCCGTGCTGGGGGTCTGACTCCCCATCGCTGGGGTGGTGATGGTCTGACATGCGGATCTAGGAGAATGGGGAAGGCAGGTCAGAGCCGCGGCGCTCACCCCCACCCTGTGCCCATCCTCCCCTTCCTCCTGGGGGCAAGGGGCAGCTCCCAGCTGGGGGCGGCTGCCCGGGGCTCAGCCCTCGCCCCGCAAGGTCCGGCGCGGTGCGGGGCCGCACGGAGGACAGGAGCGGCCGGAGGTGGCTCCTCGCGGTCTCCCAAGGACACTGCTGCCCCGCACGGCCCCGGCAAGAGGCATCCCAAGGGCGGCGGCGGCGGCGGCGTCCCCGCAGGCCCGCCGGCCCCGAGCTGCGGCGCTCCCCCGTCCCTTGCAGGCAGCTTCCCAAGGGCACCGGTGCCCCGGCCTGCCCGGGGCTCTGCGGCAGGCGGCATCCCCCGGCTCGCCCTTGCCGGAGGATGGCTGAGCATCCTCCCGCGGCGCGCCGCTCGGTACTCACAGCCCTCGGTACTCACGGCCGAGGCCCTCCACCGGCACCGGCGCCGGTACCGGCAGCGGCAGGCAGGGAGCCGCGGCAGCCGGGCTGGCGGAGGGCCGAGCCGCCGGCTGCTCCCGCATCGTCCTCCCGCAGAACCGAGCCGGCTCCCTCCGCCCCGGCTCCCCCGGGCGCTCCCGGCGCCCTTCCCAAGGGCTCGGAGCCCGCATTGCCACTCGCCGGCTCCGCTTCCCCACGGAGAAGGTCCCCCCAGCCTGTCCCTCGGCCCCGCTGCGGCGGTACCTGGGCCTGCGGTCCTCCGCAGCGCTCTCCTCTTCACCTTCACCTTCACCTGCCTCCTAGCAACCCCGCATCCCCGCGGCTGGGGACCGCGGCGAGCATCCTCGGGCCCCCGAGCCCCCGCTCCCTGCCTGCCTTCCCCGGGAAGGAGCCAGCTGCTTCTGCCTGCCGCTCTCTGCCGCTCTCTGCCACAAGAGCACCCGACTGTCCCGATCGCAGAAAAAAATCTCCCCGGAGCTGTTTCGGCGGAGGAAGGTGCGGAGAGGAGCTCGGGGAGATGCCGGAGGCTGCAGCAGGACTCACAGGAGCGCTGCTCAGGGAAGCTGCCAGGCTGCCGCCCGCCCCGGGGTGAATAACCTCACCCGCACGCGTGCCAGCCCCGAGCTCCCCTGGCACCTTCCTTTCCTTAAATTTTAGGGCACTGAGCCCTGGCGATGGGAGAGAGAAGGGGGCTCAGTGAGAGCAGGACTGATCACACAGCCGCGTGTAGGGGGGAAAGGGGTGCAGCCCCCCACACGGGGATCCCAGCACCGAGGAAAGGGTGCAAAAAGAGCCACGGGAGACTCCTGTGTCTCCCTTCTTCCTAAAAAAGAGCCATTTGAAATCTCACGCTGTGGTGGTCCCGTGACCTCCTTCTCCATCTCCACCACATTATCCTCGCTCTGGGAGGCTTCACCCACCACTCCTTTGCTACTGGAAATTAGACCTGCTCCTCTCCATCCTTCTGCCACCTGCCAGTTCTCCCCCCAGACCCTGAGGAATGCAACCCTTGAAACCCATCCCAGCCCATCTCCACTGAACCGAGCTCGGATCCATGCACACACATTCCTCCATGGGAATTATCCCACCACAGTCTGCCTTGCTGTGACACAGCCTGTGACTCCTCCAGGCTCTCAGCTCTGCCTCGCTGAGGGCTTCTGTCCCTCTGCACAGGTGATCAAGTCGGCTCTCAGGAGCCTCCTCCATCAGCGTGACTTCAGGAGGTCACCACATCACAGGTGACACCCATCTGCCCGCTGTCCTGACAGGGAGACAGGAATGGAACTTCTGTGCAAGAAGAAGACTTCTCCTCCTGCCATGGATTGCTGAGCCACAGGATAGGAGAGCTCTCCAAACCCTGGACCAACAAGCTGCTACATCATGCAAGTCTCTGCTGAGGAAGAGCTCACAAAGTAAAGCTCAAAGGCAGTTTGCTCCTTGCCCTGGTTTCTGTGCAGAGGGGGAACTGGCAGGTCTGGGTTCCTGCAGGGCCCTGAGGGGACGCAGTCATGGCGAGCGTATTCCCTTCTCTTCATGCCCACACACGTTGTCCTGCACAATAAATCGCTCTCCTCCTGGGTGTTCCCGCCCACCCAGAGTATTGCTGCACCCTACCCCCTTCCACCACCCTCCCCACTTCCAGCTCCCTACCCCCTTTCAGCTCCCTACCCCCTTCCAGCTCTCCACCCCCTTTCCTGACCCCAGCCATGCCAGGCTGATCAGGACTCCCCATTCAAGGACATTCCCATTTTCCCACAGCTTCTGGTGTCAAGGCATTTCCACAAGCTGGGGGACACAGCGTGGCACAGCAGCCCAGCCCTGCTGAGGACAAATCCTGGCCTTCGTGGGGTGAGCCAGGATGAGGAGGGGGTTCTGTGGCTGTCAAGCTGCTCCCTCCTGGTTCTGCAGCTGGATTACCCCAGCTGAGTGTTTCTCTTCCTAATTCTCCCAACCAGGGATCACCTGCTCCCAGTCTCCATGCTGCTTCTACCACCTCAGCTTCAGTGTCCCTCCAGGGCCTCAGTCCTTGTCCCACTTCAGGACCCTGTTATCATTTTAATGGTCCCACACAGCACCTCACAGGTGACCCAGAAACAACACCCTGGCACCTCTCTGCTCTAAAAGCAGCCAGCATTTGAGGCATGAATCCACACAACGGAGCTCCCCTTCTCAGCAGGCTGTTCATCCTGGCCGTGTGGGGACAGAACCCACATGGGGTAAAGCCCCACACCAAGCCGGGGGGTGCAGCTGTGGCTGTGGGCTGCCTGTTCGTGGCACATCCACAGTCTGGGTGGGCTCTGCATCCTCTGTCCCTCCTGACCCCATCCCAGCTCCTCTCCCATCCTGTGTGACCCCACCAGCCGAGGCAGTGGGACCTGAGACACAGGACAATCTGGCTGGAGCTCTGGGATAGGCAGCTGCCTTCTTTCTGCCTGCCCACCTCATCCAGCACCACCAGCTGGAGGAGGAGGAGGAGGTTACACGGTCCGGAACGTGGCACGGTGCTGGTGAGTCCCCTCTGCCTGGTGAGGGGCACTGCTTGGGCACTTCTGGGGGATTTGTCCCTGCATTTCCCACTTCCTGAGCTCCTCTTTTCCTATGTTTTCAGGACTTACGAAACGTCCTTGCTCGTGGATGAACCAATTAGTGACGAGCTCCCATACAGTGGTAAGTTGGAGTTGCCTTTTTTCCTCAAAAGCTCAGCTGAAATTCTTGGGATGTTTTATTCTGCATTGACCAGGGCCAAAGTGTCAGCACTTCCTGACCTTGGAGATGGCCTTAGCCATGCCTGGAAGTGTCCAAGGCCAGGTTGGATGGGGTTTGGTCTAGTGGAAGGTGTCCCTGCCCATGACAAGGGGTTGGAATGCGATGAGGTTTAAGATCCCTTCCAACCCAAACCGTCCCCTGCCCTTCCTTCCCAGGACCCCCTTTGGGGCTTCCCTGAATCCTGGAGGTCCTTGGAGGACCTCCAATCCTTTCCAGGCATTCAAATCCCTTTTCAGGCAAATCCAAATCCCTTTCCAGGCATTGCCAGGAAACACTGAGATTTTAAGCTTTGGAGGCTTGGGAGGGAGGGACAGAGTGGCCGAGGAGAGGCTGGAGGGACAGTGCTGTCACCTGTCACTCTGTCCCTCAGCTGGCTCCAGTCCCAGCGAAATTCCACGTTACCTCTTGTCCGCTCTTTTCCCGCACCTCTTCCGCAGCCATTGGAGCAAATGTCACCCCACAAACAACGTGACCGTGTCCTTTTGGGGGATCAGCCACGCTGGCCCTGCTGCCTGTCCATGTGGCAGCTAAACAGGCTGGAGTGCCCAGATGCAGGCTCCTCTTGGGATCTTCGCTTCGATGCTCAGCCCAAAAATCATCCTCACGTCTGCGAAGCTATTCCATCCCATCGGGTCAATCATGTCCCTGAATCCTCAGCCCTGCTCCAGCTTTCCAAATTAGCTAATGGCCGTTAAACCACAGCCTGCTTTTGCTCTCTGAGCACAAAGAGCATCTAAAAATATCCCTCTCCCACACTTCCCTTGCTCTGCTCCAACACCCGTGGAGATGCCCGGAGCAGCACCCAGCTCCCAGAAGGACAGCTCAGGCAGCAGAGTGATCCCAGCTGGAAGCAGGGATGTGTCTCTGCTCTCTCACCCCGTCCCCCAGGCAGGCACTGGCACGTGCTGCCCGGGTGGCTCCGTGTCCCCAGCCGGGCGTTATCTGGTGGCAGCAGCTGGTGGAGCAGGGACAGGACAGTCGTCATGGGGGAGCAGCGTCAGAGCTTCGGGAGCTCCCAGCACAGCCGTGTTGCTCAGCACGTTGAAATCCCAGTGATTTCCTGTAGCAAGGTATCTGAACTTAGGCCTCAGTGTGCATCAGCCATCCAGCTTGTAACTGTTCTTACCAGAGTTTTCTCAGAACCCTCTAGAATCCATCAACGTTGCTAAGACATAAAGTGTGCTAAATAAGGAAGAAGAAGCTGAGAAACAGAATTCCAAGACCACAAGAACTAAATAAGAGCAGCAAAGCACCTGGACTGTGACCAATCCCAGATTCTGAGAGGTGCACACAGAACACGTGGACAAGACAAAGGCACCGATAAGAAATGTGTGACCAGCGTGTGCAGGAGAGTTAGAATGTATAAATAAGTGCATAACGGAAACAATAAACAACTTCTGCTTAATCACATTGGTCAGTTGCCCAGGAGTGCTGAATTTCCCAGTTTCCCACGCTGGGTGCTGGGCTCGGTGCCAGGTGCCCTCTCTGAGTGTCCCCAGCCACAGCTGTGCCCTGCGGGGTCACGGCGAGAGGGTCCTGGGTCTCCTCTGGAAGTGTCCCTGCCCCTGGCAGGGGACTGGAAGGAAATGATCCTTAAGGTCCCTTCCAATCCTATCCCCCAAACCATTCTGAGATCCTCTGTGATCCTTGCTCCACGCTGGAGCTGGGACCCTGAAAGGAAACCCACACAAGGAGCGGTGTGGAGGGGGCAGTGTCCCCACAAGGGGGGACAGAGACATCCAGAGATATCCTTTAATAACCCCACCATTTCATCACACCTTGACACCTGCAGCCAGCACAGCATCCGGAATTCCCGGCCATCCCGCCGTGCCCCATCCCATACAAACAAAAAGCTCCTCTTGCTGCTTCCAAGGGGTTTCCATCCCCTGGAAATCCCAGCCGGGCATCCACTGAGATGCCAGGGAACATCCCGGTGCCCGTCTGCCCTGGTGCCCATGCTCAGGCAGCTCTGGGGGTCCTGCCCCTGTCTGAGACCCCGCTGGGCTGAGGAGCCTGTCTCCAGCGCAGCTTCCTTCATCCCAAACTGCAGGAAGCCGTCGAGCAGGAGGCTGCCAGGACCAAGCATTAGTTCTGCCTCGGTTTTCCAAGCCTTTGGACAAGGCTTGCTGCTCTGCCCGTCCTTCCTTCTCTCCAGCCCGCTGGGAGCAGGTCTGTGCTGCCATTCCCAGCCAGCACTGCTCACACCATGCTCCTGTTTCCATCCTTGTCAGCTCCAGCTTCTCCCCCATTCCGCTGCCTCCTCACACCCAGCGATTTCCCACCCAGCTTTTGCCCTTCTCCCGCCCGGCGGTGCCTCCAGAGGGTTCTTCCCGAAGGTCTGGAGAGCCTGCACCCTCCCAGGGTGGCACCTGGTGACAGCTGGCAGTGGCAGGTCCCCATCCTTCAGGGATTGGAATGGAACCAGTCCCATCAGGGTGTGGGTGTCCCAGGGAAAGCCCCCTGCCCATCCCCTGTGCCCCGGGGGTGGGGGCTGCGGCAGCTGGGGGTGACAGGGGAGCCTGGGGGTGACTGGGGGCCAGCTGTGGGCCTGGAGAAGAGATCCAGTGGCCAGCTGGGCTCACGGGGAGTAACTGGAGCAGCTGGGAGTGACTGGGAGCAGGTGAGGAGGAGGGACGAGTGACTGGTGGCAGCTGAGGGAGCAGATGTAGAATTATGTGAGAGAATCCAGCAGGCATCTGGAAGTAACTGGGAATGACTGGGAGGCAGCTGCAGGCCAGCAGAAGAGAACCCAGTGGGCAACTGGGCAACTGGGATCTGCTGGGGGGCAACTGGGAGCAGCTGGGGGGGGTAACTGGGGCAGCTGGCAGTAACTGGGATCTGCTGGGGGGGTAACTGGGAGCAGCTGGCAGTAACTGGGATCTGCTGGGGGTAACTGGGAGGAGCTGGCAATAACTGGGATCTGCTGGGGGGGTAACTGGGGGCAGCTGGCAGTAACTGGGATCTGCTGGGGGGGTAACTGGGATCTGCTGGCAATAACTGGGATCTGCTGTGGGGGGGTAACTGGGAGGAGCTGGCAGTAACTGGGATCTGCTGGGGGGGTAACTGGGAGCAGCTGGCAGTAACTGGGATCTGCTGGGGGGTAACTGGGAGGAGCTGGCAATAATTGGGATCTGCTGGGGGGGTAACTGGGAGCAGCTGGCAGTAACTGGGATCTGCTGGGGGTAACTGGGAGGAGCTGGCAATAACTGGGATCTGCTGGAGGGGTAACTGGGGGCAGCTGGCAGTAACTGGGATCTGCTGGGGGGTAACTGGGAGGAGCTGGCAGTAACTGGGATCTGCTGGGGGTAACTGGGAGCAGCTGGCAGTAACTGGGATCTGCTGGGGGGGGGTAACTGGGAGCAGCTGGCAGTAACTGGGATCTGCTGGGGGTAACTGGGAGCAGGTGGCAATAACTGGGATCTGCTGGGGATAACTGGGAGCAGCTGGCAATAACTGGGATCTGCTGGGGGGGTAACTGGGAGGAGCTGGCAGTAACTGGGATCTGCTGGGGGGTAACTGGGAGGAGCTGGCAGTAGGAGAGGGGCAGTGAGGGATAACTGGCGGAGCTGAGGATGACTGGGGAGATGAGCTGGGGTCATGGGAGAGAGTCCAGCCGGTAACTGGCGGTAAGCGGGGGCAGGTGCGGGGCAGGCAGGTGAGCCCGCGATGTGACCGCGGTACCTGGGGGCAGCTGGGGTGACGGGGGCGGTGTGTGGGCACCAGGGAGCAGCGGGGCGAGCCTGGGCGCAGCTCTGAGGCGCTGGTGGCACCTGGGACCCGTCTGGAGGAGCGGGGGGCGACGCCGGGACCGCGGCGTGGCCACGCCCCCGCTGGTGGCCACGCCCACTTATGGGCGTGTCTTTGCCGTGGCCCCGCCCCAGCCCGGCCTCGGCCCCGTGCGGGTGTCGCGGCGCGATGACGTAAGCGGGAGCGCGGCGCGCGGCGCGGCCTGTCCGCCATGGCGAAGACCGTGGCCTATTTCTACGACCCGGACGTGGGCAACTTCCACTACGGTGCGAGCGGGGCCGGGACAGCGCCGGGGCTGCGCGGCGGAGCGGCCGCCGTGCGGCCGGGGCTGGGCCGGGCCGGGCCGGCTGGAGGCGGGGGTGCGGCGCAGCCCGCTCCCCGCTGTCCCCGCTCCCCCGTTCCCGCCCGTCCCCCTCAGCCCCGGACCTGTGCGGAGCGCGGTGCTCGGCGGGCGGCGGCGGCGGCCGTTGTGCCCCCGCCGCCCCGTTAATCCCGCGCGGTTCCGTTGCAGGCGCGGGGCACCCCATGAAGCCGCATCGCCTGGCGCTCACGCACAGCCTGGTGCTGCACTACGGCCTCTACAAGAAAATGATCGTAAGCCACGCGTGTCCCCAGCGGGCGGCGGTGGGCACGGCAGGGCACCGCGGAGGGCTCAGCGAGTGTCACAGGCTCCACTCCCGAGCCCCCGGGGCTGCCACCCACGCGTGGGTGACAGGTTCAGTGATGTGTGACAGGTTCAGTGATGTGTGACAGGTTCAGTGAGGTTGTGGAGCTTTGGCCCCACGGGTGGGTGACAGATACAATGAGGTTGTAGAGCTTTGGCCCCACGGCTGGGTAACAGGTTCACTGAGGTTGTGGAGCTTTGGAGCCCACGGGTGGGTGACAGGTTCGCTGATGTTGTGGAGCATTAGCCCCACGGGTGGGTGGCAGGTTCACTGATGTTGTGGAGCTTTAGCCCCACGGGTGGGTGACAGGTTCGCTGATGTTGTGGAGCTTCAGCCCCACGGCTGGGTGGCAGGTTCACTGAGGTTGTGGAGCTTTGGCCCCACGGGTGGGTGACAGGTTCAGTGATGTTGTGGAGCTTTAGCCCCACGGCTGGGTGACAGGTTCACTGATCTTGTAGAGCTTTAGCCCCACGGGTGGGTGGCAGGTTCACTGATGTTGTGGAGCTTTAGCCCCACGGGTGGGTGACAGGTTCAGTGATGTTGTGGAGCTTTGGCCCCACGGGTGGGTGACAGGTTCAGTGAGGTTGTGGAACATTGGCCCCACGGGTGGGTGACAGGTTCACTGAGGTTGTGGAGCTTTGGAGCCCACGGGTGGGTGACAGGTTCAGTGAGGTTGTGGAGCTTTGGCCCCACGGGTGGGTGACAGATTCACTGATGTTGTAGAGCTTTGGCCCCACGGGTGGGTGACAGGTTCAGTGATGTGTGACAGGTTCAGTGAGGTTGTGGAGCTTTGGCCCCACGGGTGGGTGACAGGTTCAGTGAGGTTGTGGAGCTTTGGCCCCACGGGTGGGTGACAGGTTCAGTGAGGTTGTGGAGCTTTGGCCCCACGGGTGGGTGACAGATACAATGAGGTTGTAGAACTTTGACCCCACGGCTGGGTGGCAGGTTCACTGAGGTTGTGGAGCTTTGGAGCCCACGGGTGGGTGACAGGTTCACTGATGTTGTGGAGCTTTGGAGCCCACGGGTGGGTGACAGGTTCACTGATCTTTTAGAGCTTTGGCCCCACGGGTGGGTGACAGGTTCAGTGATGTTGTAGAGCTTTGGCCCCACGGGTGGGTGACAGGTTCACTGATCTTGTAGAGCTTTGGCCCCACGGGTGGGTGACAGGTTCACTGATGTTGTGGAGCTTTAGCCCCACGGGTGGGTGACAGGTTCACTGATCTTGTGGAGCTTTAGCCCCACGGGTGGGTGGCAGGTTCACTGATGTTGTTGAGCTCAGTCCTGCGCTGTTGGTGCAGCTGTAGAAGATTCCAAGGAGCTGCGGAGGTCAGGCAACTGTAGGGATGCAATTTATGAAAAGAATTTTAGTTGTTTAGACATGAGAGGAATTTCCTTTATTAATAAAATTCCCAAATAAAACCACATCCTGGGCAGTGACTGTGTGGATATGCAGCACTTGGGGGGACTGTGGGGAGTCTTTGCAAAGTTTTTTTTCCATATCTTTATGTGTGGATTTCCACAAGTAACTTCCCCAGAGTTGTTTGTTGTTTTTTTTTTTTTAATTTCCACAAATGTCTTCTACAAGTAACTACTCCAGAGTTTTTTTATTATTTCCACAAGTAACTGCCCCAGAGATTTATTATTATTACTATTATTATTATTATTATTATTATTTCCAGAAGTAACTTCCCCAGAGGTTTTTTTGTTGTTTTTTTCTTTTTTTAATTTTTGCAAGTAACTTCCCCAGAGTTGGGCTTTTCCTTGCAGGAACAGCCAAGAAACATGTTCTGACCTACCACTTCTAAATGGCAAATCCCTGCCTCAAGGAGGCAGTGGGCAGAGCTCTACATTTTCAGTCTTGAAATTCTTTTTTTGAGGGGTCATGTTTTCCACAAGCTGCTACTGGGAAGCTGAAAACCTCAGAGACATCTTCATCCCCAAACAGTCAGGGACTGGCAAAGTCAGGAACAAATAAAACCAGGGGTTTGGAGCGTTGGGACTGTGAATTCCTGCTGATTTTGCCTTGTGGTTGCATCGTTTGTGCCTCCTTACAATCAAAGCTTGCGATCCTGTTGGGCTGGGTTTGCCTCTTCCCACCTTCCCCAGCTCAGGAACGTGGGTGGGATTGCTGGGAAGGCTGCAAGGAGCCAGGTTTGTTCTGCCAGCAGCTGAGTGAACATTCCAGCCTGGTTTTCCCCTCCCTTTCTCTTTGAGTCCCACATCCTTACTCTGAGAGCCTCTGGCTGTCCAGTGAGAGCCACTTCTCCTCTCTCTGCCATCACTTTTGGTCTGGTTTGGTTTAATGAACCATCAGGATTCCTGGGGGATCCCTGGGAATAAGGAGTCACCTCATCCCCTGTTTGAGTTGTCAGAGGCAGCAGCCTCTGAGAAACACCAAATTCCACATGGAAAACACCAGGAGAGGAGGAGATGGGCTTGTTCTGGTTTATTGTGGCTCTGAAAAGGACCAGGTTTCTGGCTCAGCACAGGAAGCAGGAGCATGGTGCAGTTGTCCTGAGGAATTTCCCTTTGGAGACCAGCTTGTGCATCTTCTGTTGTGTTCATGTTCCACTTTTTCTGTCATGTGCTTGCTTAAAATAAGAGAAATTAAAATAGTAAGTGGAATCACAGAAAAGATCTCTTATCAATTGAATTGATAAGAGATGGTTGTGTTAATTTTTAACTCCCAGTGATGTTAATTTTTAACTTCCCTCTAGTGAGGGATGTGCCCTAAGTGCCAAACCTGTGTTGTCACAAGATCCTGGATTTGAGTCCATCCACCTCCCTGACCATTCCTTCCATTTTCCTTTCCAAAGGAAACGAAACTTAGGCAGCTCTTCATCTGTCTGGGAGGATCCCCAAATAATTTGGGACCTGTCAATAAATCTTAGAGGGATCAGAACCACCCCAAATCAAGGTCTTATATTGGTGAATGAGGAAGGAAGGATCCCCCCAGGGAAGGAAAAGCTGTGGTTTATTTTGCTGCCCCAGCAGGGCAATGTGCCATGGGGAAGGAAGAAATTTTATGGCGAGAGCTGCAGTCAGCAGAGGCAGGATTTGGATTTATGAAAGGGAAAAAATGAAAGGACAAGCAGGTTTTGTGGAGCAGCTGTTGAATTTAAATGAACACAAGTGCCAGTGTTTGCACATCTTTTATGTACCTCATGCAGGCCACTTGTCAATTAGCTTGAGATTCCTTCCAGCCCAAGGAAACAGAGTTTGGATGGAGAATAACTCCTCCTTTTGTCTCTGGAAGGTGTTCAAGCCCTACCAGGCATCCCAGCATGACATGTGCCGCTTCCACTCCGAGGATTACATCGACTTCCTGCAGAGGGTGAGCCCCAACAACATGCAGGGCTTCACCAAGAGCCTCAACGCCTTCAACGTGGGCGACGACTGGTGAGTGCCCCAGGAGCTGCCCTGCCCTGGGCCCTGCAGCTCTTCTGGAATGTGCCATTCCTGCCTTGGTTTAGGCAGCACGAGGAGCCTGCCCTCCTGTGCTGTCTGGGTTTGAACAGACAGGTGGGTGCTAAGGAAGGCAGGAGCCTCCCCTGAAATGGAAAATGTAAACACCCTCCCTCTGAATTGTTATAAATTTGAAATTAAGGGGCTCTCAGGCAAAGATATGGGAATAGGAATAACAGTTCTTTATTAGGGAAATTAAAAATACAAATGCAATAGTACAAACAAAACCAAACACTGCCAGAGTCAGAGCAGGCCCTGGCAGCCTGTGGGTCAGGCTGGTGGCAGCAGTCCCATCCCATGGTGGCTCAGCCCTCCTGCAGTGCCAGCTGTGCTTCTGCTGGAGCAGGGATCCTGCACAAGGGATCACTTTCCTCTGAAGCTCCAGGGCTGCTGGAGATGGGCCTGGGCTTCCTCTGGGAATGCAGTGGGGAAGAAAGCTGCTCCCCTGGGAATGCAGTGGGCAAAGGCTGCTGTGGTGTTCCAAGGTCAGATTGTATCCAGGTAGGAATGCTTGGCTCCTCCCCTGGGTGGAGCATCTCCCCATGGGATGATGGAATTTTCTCAGCCGTGCAGGGACACTCAGTGGCCATGAACAGCAGAGATCTCCTGGAGGGAGGATTGGGTGTGGGAGAGATAAAGAAAACTGCCCCATGAACAGAGGGTATCTGCCCCAGCTCTAACTGATGGCAGATAGAATACACACCCCTATTTCCAGCCTAAGACATGTGTGGATAAGGGTGTGGAGCCTCCTTGATTCCTTTCTCTTCACTGGGGGTGTTGCAGTGCTCCTTTTTGGGTCTAGATTTGGGCTTGTTGGGTTGCAGACTCTGCTTGTTCTGGAAGGGTTTCCGGTTCTTCTGGTGTGTGGCAACTGTCTTTGGTAAGAATTTGATGCGGTATCCAGCTCTGGGGATCAAAGAACATGGTGGAGCAAATCCAGAGGAGGCACCAGGATGAGCAGAGGGATGGAGCAGCTCTGCTGGCATAGCTGTGATTGTTCAGCCTGGAGAAGGGAAAGGGTGACCTCATTGTGGCTTTCCAGTACCTGAAGAAGCTGACAAGAGAGCTGGAGAGGGACTTGGGACAAGGGATGGAGGGACAAGACACAGGGAATGCCTTCCCACTGCCAAAGGGCAGAGCTGGATGGGATATTGGGAAGGAATTGTTCCCTGGGAGGGTGAGCAGGCCCTGGCACAGGGTGTCCAAAGCAGCTGTGGCTGCCTCTGGATCCCTGGCAGTGTCCCAGGCCAGGCTGGATGGGGCTTGGGACAGTGGAAGGTGTCCCTGCATGGCAGGGAGTGGAACTCTTAAGTTCTTTTCCCACCCAAATCATTCTGGGATTGGGAGCTATTGCAGTCCCCCCCTCTCCTGAGGCAGTGTCTCATCATGTCCCAGCTGTGGGCACACCCCAGCAGAGCTGCAGGATAGACTCTGACAGCTTTTAGAAACAGTGAAGCCTTCTCAAGGCTGGTTTAGAAGCTTTGGGGATCACTCTCAGTTCCCTTGTATTCCCACTGTGTTTGCAGCCAGCTCACTCCCCTGCTGGGGCTCAGTGAGTTACAGGCAGGGTCAGAGTGATCCTGATCCCAAATTAACTCTTTCACAGAGAACTGAGCTTTATTCTTGTTCAGGTGTTAACCCTGGCCAGTTTGATTCCTGGCTGTGCTCTGCTGAAAAGGGAAGGAATGAGGAGTTCTGAGTTGGAATGTGGTTTCTTTTTCAGCCCAGTGTTTCCAGGCCTCTTTGAATTTTGCTCTCGTTACACTGGGGCCTCCCTGCAGGGAGCAACACAGCTGAACAACAAGGTAAGGGGGCTGAGGTGCTGATCTCTTGGAGCCCAGCTGGAGCTGAGGAGGAGGAAAAGCCAGGAGGGTGTTGTGGACCCCTGGGATGGGCAGGTGGAAGTGGGAAGGAGGGTACAGGGTTGTTGTCACCATATTGTCACTTTAAACTCACTTCTCTTTCCTCTCTTAGATCTGTGACATTGCCATAAACTGGGCAGGGGGCCTCCATCATGCCAAAAAGTTTGAGGTAATGAGATCTGTGCATTCCTCTTGTCTTTGGGGCCTGGGCTCTGTGTTGATCTCATCCTAAACTCTTGGGGTTTCTCTCTCTTCCAGGCTTCGGGCTTTTGTTATGTCAATGACATCGTGATTGGCATCCTGGAGCTGCTCAAGTAAGGACAGGGCCAAGGGCTGAGCTCTGCTGGCTGCTTTGTGCTTTCCCTCTGCTTTTTCTATTTCCCTGCCTCATTTGCCTTTCTGGAATCCAGGAAGCCCAATTTTGTCCTGGCCTTATCTTTAAGACACAAGACAGGGTTTGAGCATTGGAACATCTCATTCCAGTTTTGTTGGAGTCAGATGTTTTGTTATCGCTCAGGGAGCTTGAGGGGTACAGAAGAGTTCTTCAATCCCATTTCAGGGGCTCCTGAGTCTCAACCCTTTTGCCACAGTGAGACTTCTGTAGGTAAATGCAAGTTTTGGTTCACTGGAGACACAAAAGTGACTCAAATCTTTGTTGGGCACCTTAAGAACAGGATTTGTGCTGCACATGGATGATCAAAGGACACTTGGTCTCCATAGAAAAGAGTCAGGTTATTTTTCACTTTAGGAAATGAAAAATAAGTTCAGAATGAGAGGAAAAGTTACAGAAATACCTTTAGTGTCTTGAATTGATCTGAGATTTTTTTTAAATTTTTTTTGGTACTTCAAAGTGTCCTCCTTGTCACTGAACCTCAGACAAGTTGTCATGGAATTAAAAAGGATTTGGAGTTGATCAAACAATAGTTACATGACTGCTGGCAAGTTTACTTGCTCTCAGTCAGATTTATGGGATGTACTGGTTCCCCCTTCCCTGCTCTGTTTGGAACCCAGGATTTCCCTGGCAATCCCTGCACTCCCATTTCCTAATCTCATCTGCCAGAGGCCTCAAATAATATCCCCTGAGGGGTAACTGGGCTGTATTTATGTCCCTATTCTTCTGTTGCCTGTTTCCAGGAACCATTTCTGCAGCAGGTGACTGCATTTTGAGTTTGCTTCTGACTCTGTGTCTCTGGCTGCTTCTCCAGTAAATTTAGCCCAGCCTGGAATTTTTGGGTGCTCACCAGCTGGGACACAGTGCTCCATTTCCCACCTCCTCCATGCCAGCTTGCCTTTCATTTCCTGATATGATTAAAATCACTGGAGCTCTTAAAGATTAACTATAAGCACATTGGAAACAACAATCTGCAACTTTTGAGCACCCAGCTGCTTAAACAAGTTCTTTTCCAAGACATTTCTGGCCCCATTTAAAAACGTTTTTGTTCTAGTATCCATTTCAAACCACCTCAGAAGAACATGTTTTGAATACCAATTTCCAAGCACATCAAAGGAAGATGTTTGAGTGTGTACAAATGCCTGGAATCCCAACTTTGATGTATTCCACAGGTATCACCCCCGGGTGCTGTACATCGACATCGATATCCATCACGGGGACGGGGTGCAGGAGGCTTTCTACCTGACAGATCGTGTCATGACAGTGTCATTTCACAAATATGGCAACTATTTCTTTCCTGGCACTGGTAAGTTTTTAACTTCTAGTGGAAAACTGCTTCAGAATCCCTTGGAAGCTCTGCTGGCGTAGAAAAAAGTAAATCACAAAATTTGAGCTGCAGGGGGAAATGGTGGGAGAAAGTGATTAGAGGGGAACAGAACTGTAGTTGCTTGTAAGAAAGGGGTCCTGATTAGGTAGAAAGACTCAGCCCAGCTCAGACCTGGCCTTTGCACAGCTCTGAAGTGTCAGGGCTGTTGTGCCTGTTGTGTTTTGCAGGTGACATGTATGAGGTTGGTGCCGAGAGTGGCCGTTACTATTGTCTCAACGTGCCCCTCAGAGATGGCATCGACGACCAAAGTAGGTGTTCCCTTCCCTTTCCCCTTGGCCCCAGGGGTTTCCTGGTCCTCCTGCTCCAGAGCCATGACAAATCCACCTCTCTCTCCAAAGGTTATAAGCACCTCTTCCAGCCAGTCATTAACCAGGTGGTAGATTACTATCAGCCCACCTGCATAGTCCTGCAGGTAAGGAAGCAAACTTCTGTGCACGCATCCATGCCTTCAGAGGCTGCAGAGGGCTCAGAGGGCTGTATCTGTGTTAACCTTCTGTCCCCTGGTGTGGATCTGGAGTGCAGTGCCAAAATTCCCTTGTTTTTCTGTTCCCCAGTGTGGTGCTGATTCTCTGGGTTGTGACCGGTTGGGATGTTTTAACCTCAGTATAAGAGGCCATGGGTAAGTACAGCAGGGTTGGGCACAGAAAAACTACCTGAAGGGCTCTGAGGAGTCTCTGCTGTGAGGTTGGACTTTTGACTTTGGCCTGCCAGCAGTTTTTGAGGTTTTTTTAACATTTGTGTGACTGGAGGGGGTCTGGGAATGAGGCTTTGTACGAGGTGCTGCAGAGGAGGAGGAGGCCATGGAGATGGTCCTAGGACAGGAGCCAGGCTGGGAGAGCTGGGGGTGCTCACCTGGAGAGGAGAAGCCTCCATGGAGAACTCAGAGCCCCTTCCAGGGCCTCAAAGGGCTCCAGGAGAGCTGGAGAGGGACTGGGAACAAGGGATGGAGGCACAGGACACAGGGAATGGCTTCCCACTGCCAGAGGGCAGGGATGGATGGGATATTGGGAATGAGGAATTGTTCCCTGGCAGGGTGGGCAGGCCCTGGCACAGGGTGCCCAGAGCAGCTGTGGCTGCCCCTGGATCCCTGGATGTGCCCAAGGCCAGGTTGGACACTGGGGCTTGGAGCAGCCTGGGACAGTGGAAGGTGTCCCTGCCCATGGCAGGGGTGGAATGAGATGAACCTTAAGGTCCTTTCCAACCCAACCCCTGTGCTGGAGATTGCTGGGTGGAAGCTCCAGGTGTGTCACACCAGCTATGGTGGTGTTGGAGTTCAGGGGAGCATTTCTGACACATGAACCTGTGCTGCAGTTTCCAGCTCTGGCATTTTCCTCTTTGGGGTTTGTAGGGAGTGTGTGGAGTACGTGAAGAGCTTCAACATCCCCTTGCTGGTGCTGGGAGGAGGAGGTTACACGGTCCGGAACGTGGCACGGTGCTGGTGAGTCCCCTCTGCCTGGTGAGGGGCACTGCTTGGGCACTTCTGGGGGATTTGTCCCTGCATTTCCCACTTCCTGAGCTCCTCTTTTGCTATGTTTCCAGGACTTACGAAACATCCTTGCTCGTGGATGAACCAATTAGTGACGAGCTCCCATACAGTGGTAAGTTGGAGTTGCCTTTTTTCCTCAAAAACTCAGTTGAAATTCTTGGGATGTTTTATTCTGCATTGACCAGGGCCAAAGTGTCAGCACTTCCTGACCTTGGAGATGGCCTTAGCCATGCCTGGAAGTGTCCAAGGCCAGGTTGGATGGGGTTTGGTCTAGTGGAAAGTGTCCCTGCCCATGACAAGGGGTTGGAATGTGATGAGGTTTAAGGTCCCTTCCAACCCAAACCATTCTGTGATCTCCCACCACCCACTTTGCTGGGCAGACACTGCCGTGTGTGTCCAGGGTGATTTAGTTTGCACCATTTCCTGTTGTTTTGTCTAAGCCCTCGCACTCAGGGTTGAATATCAGTGTGCTTTTTAAGCTCTGCTGTCCCCCAGACAGGTGGGAGGGTGAGCTCTGCTCTCTGCACAGCTTCTGGCCCTCTGTGCTCTAACTCTGCCTCCTTCCATCTCAGAGTACTTTGAATACTTTGCTCCAGACTTCACCCTTCACCCTGATGTCAGCACGAGGATTGAGAATCAGAACTCGAGGCAGGTGAGTGCCTGCAGCCATGCTGCAATATCAGCTTGGAATTTCCAAAATCCTGTGGTTGATGCTGTGTCCTGTGAAACCAGCTGGAGCCCAGGGCAAAAAAACAATGAGAAACAACAGGGTTGTCTCAGTGTTTCCTGCTTGAGTGTCAATAATTAAATTCACTCTGCTCTGATAAGTGACTTTTTGCACAAATTTGTTGCTCTTGGCCAGCACAGAGGTGATGCAGGCAGGTGACAGAGCTGTGACACATCTCACTGTGGTGATCCCTGTGTGTTCTGTCCCTGTAGTACCTGGATCAGATCAGGCAGACCATATTTGAGAACCTGAAGATGCTGAACCACGCTCCCAGCGTGCAGATCCACGACGTGCCCTCGGACCTGCTCAGCTACGACCGCACGGATGAGCCCGATCCAGAGGAGAGGGGCTCCGAGGAAAACTACAGCAGGTACCAGAGCTTCTTCTGGAGCAGTGGGCTTCCCTTCCTGCCCCTGGGAGGGGGTACAGAGGAATCCACCCGAGTCCTAGAGCAAGCCACAGAATCCCAGAATTCGGGGTTGGAAGGGACCTTAAAGCCCATCATTCTCATGGGCAGGGAAGTCACTTCTGAGTCTCTTTGTTTTTACCCAAGAAGCTTCTGTGGTCTCCTAATATGACATTCCCTCAGGCCCCAAGGGTGCCAGGTTCCTCTCCCCTCCCTGACAGGGATTTCTCTTCCCCCAGGCCTGAAGCTCCCAACGAGTTCTACGACGGTGACCACGACAATGACAAGGAGAGTGACGTGGAGATCTGAGGGCTCTGCCCTGGCCTCTGGGCTGCGGGGCCTCCCGCCTTGGACACAGATGCTTGGAGCACATACCTGGGCCCTGCAGGAGCCAGTTTAGCCCTGTCTTCATCTTGGACTGCGTGTGGTGGCAGCAGAGACAGTCCCACTGCAGGCTTCTGCCACCTGGAGAGGCACAGAGGTGACATGAGTTCCTTACTCGTCACCACGTCACGGTTCCGGCTGTCACCGCTCTGGGAGTGGAGCCGTGCTGAGTCCTGGCTGGCAGCTGTGGGACTGCCCTCAGAGCCTGAGCCACGTTCCATGGTTCCCATGCAGGCTCCTGCCAGCCAGCTGGGAGCTGGAGCAGCTGTGCCTACGATCTCTGCCTCTCTGCAGCAGTCAGGATCCATCCTGCTGTCCCTGACCTCCACTCAGGTACCACCCCAGCGTCCTCTGCAGCTTGCACTGAGAGCTGCTCCTGATGTCGCTTCTCAAGCAGCTGATGCTCCACAGCTCCAGGAATTATTGGAGAAGACCAGGCCAGTTGTGGGGTAGGGGTCAGGATGTCCTTGGAGCAGCTCAGTGGAGTGGATGGAAGGATGTGTGCAGAGCATAGGCTCATTCCTTCCCCCCACACCCACATCTGCATTCACAAACGAGTTCTGCAGCACTTGGCCAAGTTGGACACAACCTCCCTGTTGTGTTTATTGCTTGGGAGGCTTAAATGCCTGTGGAACAGAGGTTTGGCTGCCCAGGTCAGTACTTGGTGTGTCCTGCACCTCTAATGTGGCTTCCAGCTGTGTTTCCCAAGTTCACACATGGTCCTCCTGTGTGTCAGCAAGAGATCTGGGCTGTTTGCTCTGAGAGGAAACAGTTCCTGGGCTGTACCCAGCAGATGTTGCTCTACTGCTGGGTGAGGGAAGCTGCTTCCTCCAAGTGCTCTGTTCCTGCCCTCACCCAGCAGAGATTTCCCTTGGCCATCCCTCCAATGCCAGATTTTGCTGCTCCTTTCTCCCAAGTCCTCACCTGGTACCTGTGGTGGTTTGGAACGTGCTGTTTGGGGAGGGGGGGTTCAGCCTCTGTCTGTACGGTTCTGTTTGTTTACTGATGTCTTTGAACATTAAAGAAGAGGCAGTATTTTTCTTACCTGACCTGTTGTTTGTCTGTTTCATCCCCACACCTTTTTGGCTCCCGTTCTCCCAAGGGTCAAGCATGTCCCTGGCAGGGCAGTGTCATCCACTGTTGGAAGGAATGGAGGGAATTCTGCTCCTCAGAGTAAATGTTGGTGAGTTTTTAGCATCACTGCACATGAGGGGAGCACCCTGAACTCCTTTTCAAGAGGCCAGGTGGGGTGGACACCCCTGTTATGCCTCTCAGTCCAGCAAAAGCTTTGCAGGGAGCTGCAGAGCCGATTCAGGAGAATTTTCCTGCAGTTATTTAAAATGCCATGATTTCTGTGAGTTCTGTCCATAACAGCCTCTGCACTTTGCGCTCCCAGTGTCCCAAAGCCCTTTTGGGGACTGTTTGTAGTACTGGTCACTACAACATGAAGCAGGCAATGAGTCAGGGTTACTCCAGTGGGTATCCAGAGAAATCCCTTAGATAGAAATTGTGATAGGATTAGACTGGGGGTGGAGGAGGATGATCAAAGGTCTAACACAGCTCCTGTGTGAGGAAGGTCTGGTGGATCAGGGTCCTTCAGCTGGGGAGGGAGAACTGGGAAAGGCATCAGTGTCATAACCATGAGTGTCAGAGAGGGTTTCTCCAAGTCCCAGACTGCAACAGCAGGGCCTGGAGTGCCAGGCCTCAGGGAATGGCTTCCCAGAGCCAGGGATGGATGGGACATTGGGAAGGAATTGTTCCCTGGGAGCACGGGGAGGCCCTGGCACACGGTGCCCAGAGAAGCTGGGGCTGCCCCAACCCTGGAAATATCCCTGATGGAGGGAATTGAACCTGAAACAGGCTGAATTTTCCATTCCAGTGTGCTGGGCTCCCTGTGCAGAGCTGTGCTTGGACACCAGGTGGCACCTGGATCGCTGGAATTCTATGGAGGCTCCATGGCCCTGCTGCAGCCCCTGTGTGCAGACGCTGCAGCCCCCGAGTGGGGTTTTGGGGTGGGAGCAGAGTCCTGGCTGTGCTCTCAGGGAGGTCTGGGGGTTCTGGGCACTGTCAGAGGCCTGGCTGTCACCAGGGCACAGGAACAGGGATTGCTCCTGCTGCACCTCTGTGACTTCCCTGTGTGAGCTTCCACACCATGCCCAGCACATCCCTTGGCACCAGGGATGTGGCCAGGCTGGCACTGCCCTTCCTCCACAGAATCTCCCAGAGATTCCCTCCTGAGGAGAAATTAATATTCTGTCTTAATTTCCCATAAAGAATAACATAAAATACCTTTTTTTTTTTTTTCTGCTTTACCTGACTCTGTCTTGGCTGTGAGCCCCAAAACAGTAACCCCAAGTTAATGAACTCACTGCAACATCTCCTGGAGCTCAGGCTGTTCCACGAATGTGGCACAAGCACCCCTCTTGTGCACCCCTGTGCCTGGGTAGGAAATGGGGAAAGGAGCATCCTTCTTGTTTTGGGTGCTCTGGGAAGTGTTTATCCTTCTCTGATCCCCACCTCTGCTTATCAGAGCCTGGAGGGAACTTCCCACCTCACAAACTTTCTGTAGCACAGCTGGGATTTTTTAGCTGATGTTTACACCTCACACCAGCCCCTGCTTTCCCTGTGGAAGACACCCAGCACACAGTGGCACTGACAGGAGCTGATTTTGGGATGTGCTGCCCAGCCAGGTCTGGCTCTCACCCCCTAAATCCTGTTCCTCACCTCCCTCATGCCAGGAGGCCCAGGGAGTCAGGAGCATTCCCTGCTGCCCCTGCAGGCACTGCCAGAGCCCAGGATGGTGCCCCATTCCCAGGGTAAGGTGCAGCACAGCCACGGGGGTGTCATCTCTTCCCCTTCTCTGGTCTTTTAGGGACTGAGAGTTTGGGGATAGAAAAGTGCTTTGAGGTCTTCTCCCTCCCTCTGTGCTGAGCAAAGGGGGAACTTGGCAGGCCCTGACCCACCTGAGTGTCCTGGTTATTTTCTGTTAACCAAATTTCATAGGTGGAGATGTCCATGGGACTTGGGAGTGTGGATCTGAGTCCTCCTGGGGCAGAATTAACCTGCAGGAAGGAAATCCAGCGGTGTTTCCTGAAGGTCTGTGCTGCTGGGCTCAGCCCTGCCTGTGTGGCACAGGCCAGTGACAATTCAGGTGCTGCAGCAGAGCAGGGGGGCTCGCCTGGGGGTGGCAGGGCACTGCAGGGCCCAGCAGGGACAGCTTTGTGGCCTGGCTGTCACCAGGAGCAGAGTTTGCTCCTGTGGCTTCCCTGTGTGAGCTTCTGGCCTGACAAATCCTGTGCCACCCCTCCCCAGTGCTCCCATTTCAGTTTAAATCTCACCCCTTGTCCTGTCACCACAGGCTCTGGTTCAAAGCCCCTCTCCACCTTCCCTCCAAGCTCTGCCTGAGCTCCATCAGTGCTAGGGGCTGAAATCTCCCTTCCAAGCACAACCTTCATTAATTACTCTCAGCATTACCCCACACCCTCACTGTGCATTTCCTCTGTCCAGTCTAAACCTCCTCCTTCCACTTTAAACCCTTCTTCCTCCTCCTGTCATGGCAGGCTCTCCACTTCTCTTATCAGCCCCTTCCAGTGTGGGAAGCCCCAGATAAGGTGTCCCCCCAGTCTGATGTCACATTAAACACTGCAGGTCCCAGTATGGACCAGTCCATAAGTTAGGCCAGGCCAGTCCAAAAGTTTGGGATTGTTGAGGGCATTTTGCAACCAAGTTGGAATCCCTACAAGGCCAGACATTGTCCCAGCTCCTCTCTCAGCATAACTAATTTTTAAAAATTATTATTTTTGTTTAGTTGCTAGAATTTGATGTGGTTTTTGAAGTTTTTTTTGTATTATTATTTCAGATTATTTTTGGAGTATGAGGAAATGGGATTAATTTTTTGTTTGTATTTTGTGCATTTGTGTTTTGTAAAGATTTTTTTTAGGTTTTTTGTATAAGGAATTGGTAGTTGGTTTTGTTGTTGTATGTTATTAGAACTGGAAGGTGTAATAACAGAAGGGGTTAGAGGTGGTGTAGTAGGAGGTTGAATGTTTTGTTGGTTATAAAATGGTGTTGGTGGAAGCATGTAGGTATTGTTTTAGGAAGTATTTAGGGTGTTGTTATTTTGTTGTGTGGAAGAAGTGTTTGAGGTGGTATTTTGTGTTTAGATTTATGTATTTATTATTTTTTATTTCTGTTATAAGTTGTGAGTTGCTGGTTTCCATTTGGACCTGGCAGTGTTGTCTGTAACTCCTTGGATGCAGCCCCCAGGAATTCCTTACCCATCTCACATAATGCAGAGCATTTCTGCAAGTCAGTGACCCCTTAGGTCCATGAGGTCAGATCCAGGATGGATTTAGCTCCTGACATATGGACCTGGAGATGCCCTTAAAGGGCAGTGGGACTTCACTCACCCAAGCTGGGGCTCAGGGCCCAGCTTGTGCGGACCCAAATCCAAATTTCTCTTGAGAGCGAAGCTTTGGGGCTTCCTGGCAGTGCTGGGACCAGTCCCAGAATTCCTGTTCCAGCATGCCTGAGTGCTCCTCCCATGCCCTCAGATTCCCAGGATTCTCTGGCACCCCTTCCTCTTGCTCACAGATATCTGGCTGCAGGCATCAGGTTCTTCTCTGGCCAAAACCTCCCTCCCCTTCCTTGTCCATCCCAGTGTCCCCAGCTCTGTCCCCTCACAGGCCTTTGGGATTCTGCAGTTGTGGCTCCCCTCTCCCTCCCTCTGTTCCTGATGTGCTAACCTTGGCTGAGGAGTGGCAGTAAACAGGGACAGAAACTTCTCTCTCCCTCTGGAATATTCTCAGGAAAAATGGAGAAATCTGTCGACAAACCAGGAGCTGGTAAATCCAAAAGTTTCTGCTGAGGAGAATGAGCAGGGGGAGCTCACCAGGCTCCTTCCAGCATCACAGGATGATTTCAGTTCAAAGGGTCCTCTGGAGGGCTCAGACCCATTCCTCCTGCCCCAGGTAAGGCAAATCCAAAATTAGGGATTGATCAGGGCTTTTTGCAGTCAACTTGGAGTCCCTGCAAGGCCAGACATTGTCTCAGCTCCTCCCTCAGCATAACTGAGCTCCCTTCTCTGCTGTTTAACCACCCTTTTGAAAATATTCTCTGTAAATAAATCAGGATTTATCTGATGGGAGCTGGTGGTTCTCATCCCTGCTCTTGCCTCCTCCTTTCCCCTGGAGTGGTGTTGGGAACACACACTGCCAGCACCAGGGATAACCAGGAGCTGAGAAGGAGGAAGGAGAATCTCAGGGTGCCAACTGCAGACAGGTTACACACACCTGGGTGTGGAAGAGGTTTTACAGCGACTTCTGTGGGCCAGAGAGAAACTTGAGAAGTGGATCCATGTTTGATAAGAGGTTCCATGTTTACCCCTGAAAGAATTTTCTACCAAGGTTGTTGACAGAGAAACCAAGAAAGAAAGAAGGAGAAATAAGAGAAACCTGCAGCTGCCTGTTCCAATGAGCACTTTGTTTGTCTCCTGACCAATGAGTAAACTTTTGAGGTTTGTAAGAATAAAAAGTATGCTTGCTATAATAAAACCAGGTCTGAAGCCTTCTAAAAATGGAGTGTGTTGCTTTGTGTTGTTTCCATCTCAACTACAACAGGGAATTAATGTTTCTTTGCCTCCTGGAGCCTGTTTGGAGAACTTTCTCCCTGGCCTTTGTAGCGAGAGTGATTTCTGCAGGATGTGTGGGGTACCTGCTCCCTGTGAGCCCTGGGAGAGGGGTTTGAGGCTGTTTCCTGCAGCTCCTGGAACCTGCAATTTTCCCAATCTCACACACACAGTCCATAGGTCCAGGCAGGGTGCTGGCTGCTCTGGGAAGTGTTTGTACCTTCCCTGATTCCCAGCTCGTGTTTATCAGAGCCCAAGGGACGTGCCTGTGGATGGGCTTAGCAGCTGCTCTGCAGGCCAGAGGACTGAGTTAGCAGAAGAAGAAATTGATAAAATAGGAGTTTATCCATAGCAAGGAAGAAAGCAAGGCCAGCATGGAAGCCAATAAAGTAGACACATAAGGGATATTTGCAGTTAGAGGATACCTGCCTTAGTGAGCAGTGAACGTGCCTTGATAATTTGTTATAAACTTGCCAATTAATTATTGACATTCATTACTTTATACTGATAAAATGTAATAAACTATTGCTCTGTCCAATGAACATAATGAGCTGTTTTGATGTAAGTAATGACTTAAAAGCACGCTTTGTTAAGAACAACTTATAATAAAAAAGAAGCCATTGCTGTCACTGCACAGGGGTGTGTGTTTTTATGTCATGTGTCCATCTCAACAGTGACACTTCCCACCTCACAAACTTTCTGTAGCACAGCTGAGATTTTTAGCAGAAGTTTACACCTGACACCAGGCAGTGGTGTTGCCTGCTTATCTTGGACTGACTTTTCCTGATGTTTTAGGGCCAGCTGCTCTTTTCCTGCCATTTCAGCATCATGCCTGGGGCACCTGGCCTGGTCCAGCCCAGCAGCCATCCTGGCCCAGGCGTTCTCCTGGCTGGAAGTGCTGCTTTTAACAGAGGACACGTGGAAAAGCTGAGTGCAGCAAGGCCAGGCTGTGTCCCAGGGCTGAATCTTTGGGAGTGAGGAGCTGCTGCTGTCCCCATCACTGCTGCCACTGTGGTGGCTTCACCTGGTGCCAGTCCCCTGCCACCCCTCACTTTTTGGGGAGCTGCAGGTGCCACCTGCACCCAGCCCTGGGGTGCAGCTCCTGCCTGTCCCGGGGCGCTGCCGCTGCAAGCAGCGCTCGGGCTGTCACTGCTGGGGCTGCGTGCTGGTGCCCAGGGCGCACTGGGAGGCACTGGGAGGCACTGGGAGGCACTGGGAGGCACTGGGGGCCTGCAGTGCCCACCACAGCCCCCCAGAGTGCTTGCATTGGGCCATCACCACTGAGGAGCGATTTTTTTTGGCAATTTAAACTTTGAGAAGCCCCTGCCTGAACCTTGAGTTAGACCAAGGAGTTCTCCACGGGATTTCTGGCTCTATGCGGGTATCGGGGGGGTTGCGGCCGTGGAAGCGGGGGGTTTCCCCGTGCCCCCCTGCGCTGTCCCGGTGTCCCTGCAGTGTCGCTTTCACCCGCCAGGTGTGCGCAGTTGAGCCGCGCTGGCGCCGCTCCCGGGATGAGCTCAGCGCGCCGGGATTGGGAGCCGGGATCAGCTGCTGCCCTGACGTGGCGCTGACGCGGCCCCGCATCCTCCCCTGAACCCTCCCCTGCATCCTCCCCTGCATCCCCCCCGCATCCCCCCGCAGCCCCGGCCCCCCCGTGACCTCCTTTTCCAGACAAAGACGGGAAGTGCCGGCTGCGTGCGCATCCCGCCCCTCCATCCCCCCCTTCTTCTTCCCCCCTCCCTCCTTCCCCCGCTCTGAACCTGGAAAAAACAGCTCAGCTCCTATTTCAAGGAGCTTTTGTCCTCCCAAAGAGCTTTCTTGGGGACATTTGTCTTTCTTTCTTCTGCCTGTGACGGGAACATAATTGGGAGAGGGTCTCCATCTGCTGCCGGGGGAAAGGGGGGTCCCGGGGCGGGATCACACCGAGGCAGCATCCCCGGCCTTTGGGCTGCTTTGTCCGGGGCATTTTGGGAGCAGGAGCGGGGATTTGCAGGGTTCTGTGCCGTGAAATGGATCAGGAATCAGGCATTGTGCATTGCCTCTGTTGTGGGGCTCCCCCATCTCTCCAGTGCCCCCCACCCAGGGGGCTCTGGGCCCGGCAGTGCCAAAATCCCAAATCCCATCCCAAATCCTGCCTTCCCACAGCTCTCCCCGTGTCCTGCCCAGCCTGGGGCCACCCTGATGTGTCACTTGTGCGTTGCCAGCCCTGCCAGGCTGAGTCACCGGGGTGTGCTGGGAATTCAGCCGGCTTTGGAGCCCCAGAGCCAGGTTTTGCAATTTTTTCAGTCCCCCATGGCTCATGGGATGAGCTGTCCTGGCACCCCTTCTCTTGATGCCCCTTTTTATGCAGCAACACTGCAAAAACTCCCTCTCCTCAAGTGCCACTTCCCTGCCAAGCTCCTGCTGCCCCAGTGCCACCCTCACTCGTCCCCTGCCAGGCTGGGGGGCATGCCTCTATTTTATATATATATAGAGAGAGATATTTTAAATATTATATATATATTAATTATGTAGAATACATTTTATATAATATATATAATGTATATATAATAATGACAGTAATAAAATCAAGGCTCCCTGGGTGTCCCATCCTGGGTATCCTCCACTCCATTCACTCCCAGGCATCACCCCAGAGCTCCAGCTCTGGGTCAGCTCGCCCTGATCCCACAAAAAGCTCTGCTCTCTCCCAGGAAAGGCCCCTGGAGGAATTCTCGCAGTTATAGAAATTGTAGAAGTTATATAAGGCCTTTCCCTGTGCAGCTCTGCGGGGTTGAGAGCTGGTGCCCCACACCCAGGGGCTCAGATTGGTGCTGGGCATCCCATTCCTGCCTGAATTCCACCCTTCAGTGCTGCCATTTTACCTCCCATCACCTCCATATTTCTCTTCAATTTTTTAAAACTCCTTGCTTTTCTTCCTCGTCCCCTCAGTGTTTAAATCTTACCAAAAAAACACCCAGAAAATTGGGATCTTAGATTTTTCCGTGCTTTTCACCTCCTTCCTGTGCGATGCCTTTTGGCCCTTTTTGAACTGATCTTGGGAAAAATTTTTGCAAGATTTCCTTGGAAATTTCAGCCTCGGATCCAGCAGGATTTGGCCCTACCCTGGCACACTCCTGCCTTGAAATACTTGAAATACAAGCAGCTTGCAGGGTTTTCCATGTACCCTTTCATCCCCAAACCTTTCCTGGGGACCACACCTGGTCACTCCATTTCAGGTGGGAGCTGGCTCTCCCCTCATATCCATCTTCAACCCTTTTTCCCATCCCACAAGAGAAAACACCAAGTTTTTGGGTGCTCACCCTAACATGGAACTTAAAATAAATGAAATTTAATGAAATTTCTCACACGTGGAAAATTATATCACTGTGTAGGGCAGTGGCATTAGTTTTTTAGAGTTGTGTGTGTGACATAGGTTGGTTTTAATACAAATTGCTGTTATTTTCCTGAGGATTTTATATGTTATTTGTTAACATAGAAAGAAAATGGAAGTGCAAAAGGGGAGGGAGAGGAAACCAGGGCAGCTCAGGGGGTGACAAGGCTGCTGAAAACTTTTAAGTAAAAAGAATTTCAGCCTCAAATCCAGCAGGATTTGGCCCTAAATTGGGTCACCCCATTTCTGGTGGGAGCTGATTCTCCCCTCATATCCACCTTCAGCCCTTCCTTCCATCCCACAGGAGGAAACAGCAAGTTTTGGGTGCTCATCCTAACGCGAAACTTAAATGAAATTTAACGGTTTTTTTCAAACCTGGAAAATTATATAATCGTGTGGGGCACTGGCAATAATTTTTAGGAGCTGTGGGTGTGACAAATGTTGGATTTAATACAAAATACTCTGCTTTTCCTGAGGCTTTTGAATGTAACACAGCAAGGAAAATAGAAGGGTAAAGGAGGAGGGAGAGGCAACCAGGGGAGCTCAGGGGGTGACAAGACTGCTGAAAACTTTTAAGCAAAAAGAATTCCAGCCTCAGATCCAGCAGGATTTGGCCCTACACTGACATAGTCCTGGCTTAAGGGTTGGATATTCAAGGAGCAGCTTGCAGGGTTTTCCATGTACCCTTTCATCCCTAAACCTTTCCTGGGGGCCACACCTGGTCACCCCATTTCAGGTGAGTCCTGGTCCTCCCCTTGTATCCATCTTTAACCCTTTTTGCCATCCCAAGAGAGAAAACAGCAAGTTTGGGGTGTTTGTCCTAATGTGGAACTTCAAATAAATGAAATTTCATGGGTTTTTTCAAACCTGGAAAATTCTATAATTTTGTGTGGCACTGGCAATAATTTTTAGGAGCTGTGTGTGTGAAATAGTTTGGTTTTAATACAAAATACTGTTCTTTTTTTGAGGATTTTGACTGTAACACAGCAATGAAAATATAAGTGTAAAATACGTGGCAGGGAGAGGCAACCAGGAGAACTCAGGAGGTCACAAGAATGCTGAAGCTTTTTAATCAAATATTTTGACTATCACAAGAATTTTAATCACCCAGTTAGGAAAATCTGGGGTTTTTTTGCTGCCTGGAGCCTGTGGGGCTGGAGCAGGGCCGGCGAGCTCCTTGCCCCCCCCCAGGCTCATCCAGCAGCAGAGGGTGCTCATGCACTGCTGTGCAAATCCTCCTTCTCCCTCAGCCATCTTAGGGAAATGTTTCCCTTCCCTGCAGTCTCCATTTTATGTTCCTGACGCAGAAAATAAAAAGGTCAGCGCGGGGGGGAGGCAGGATGGGCTGGGGGGGATGCGGGATGTGCTGAGGCAGAGCTTGGCTCTGGTTTTTGGGGTGCCAGGGCGGGATGTGGGGCTGGAGAGGGGGGCACTGAGGGGCTGGTACCCAGGGGGGTGCAGGGAGAGGGGCTGCAGGGGAGGGAGGGCAGGATTGGCGAGGGGGGAGGTGGAATTCCGGCTGGAATGCTGCTTGGAGCCCCCCTGGCAGCCCCCAGAGCTCCATCCCTCCATCCCTCCATCCCTCCATCCCTGCATCCCTCCCTGCCCCAGGATGCTGCAGCTGGATGCTTTTTTTAACCCCTGTCTCCACAGGAGGCTGAGCAGATCCCCCAGGCTGCCTGGAAGCAGGATGGAGCTCAGGATGGAGCTCAGGATGGAGCTCAGGATGGAGCTCGGCTTTCAGCCCTTGCCAGGCTCCCCAGCCCAGAGGGACTTTCCTGTTTTCATTGTTCGGGACACCGAGATCTGTCCTTGTTCTTTCTTTCCTTCCTGCCCGCACACGTTCGGGAGGGGAAGGGGGTTGCCCCAGCTCCATGACCAACAAACCCTGGCAGCAGCACCTTTCCCAGCTGTGTGGAGAGTCCCAGGAGAGCTGCCAGCATTTATGGAGCAATTGTTGTCATCATCCCGATTTGAGGGAGCCTTTTTTTGTTACTCATCGCTGCCTCCTCCGTGCTGAGCAGTGCTGAGGGGTGAGCAGGCACCCCCCAGTCCGGGATATGGAGCAGCCCAGGGCTCCAAGCTGCTCCAGTTTCACCCATCCAACCAGCCAAGGATGCTCAGGGATGGGCTCGGGGCTGTGGTCCCCTCCTGGCCCCTGCCTCTCTGTGCTCTGTGATGAGCACAGCACATCTCTCCCTTCCATGAGGGCTCTGTGAGCTTCCAAAGGCCTCCTGGGCTTGTCTGTGTGGTTTCCAGGCTAAGGAGTGCAGTTTAGGGTTTGGGGAGGGTTTTTTTGTGGCACCTCACAGCTGAGAACCGAAGTGCTGTGCCCTCAGCTTCACAGGAGTGTGCACAGAGATAATCGCTGCTGTCGGTGCATCCAACAAACTTCCAACCAGCCGGAGCCGCCAGCTCCAAAACCTGCCCGAGGTGGGGATTAAACACTTCCAAATTTGGGCCAAGTCCCTCAGCAAACTTGAACAAAAAGCCCCTGGGAGAGCTGACTTGTCTCCAGTGTGTTCAGCTGAGTCTGCTCAGGCAGCTCATCTGTCAGAGCCAGGGAGGGGGGGGAATCCCTGTGGGACCATTCCCACAGATCTGCTCCTTCCACCTCCTGCTTGCCCTTGTGCTTATCCTCCACCCAGTTTATTCCAAACTCTTTTATTCCTTTCCTAAAAAAACCTGATTTCGCAGCCAGATGGATCTTTTTGGTCAGTTCTCACCCAGCTGCTCCATCCCCTTCCCACAGCCCCGCACGAGGATGCTCCTGGGCGAGAAAACGAAACACCACAAGAGCCTCTGTGCTTTCTGCGGACGCTCAGATCACTCAGAGCGACTTTGCCTTTAAATACCCCGAGCTAAAGCTCCCTTTGTCTGGACGAAAATAGGTCAGTGATTCCGCGCGGGGCCGGCGGAGCGAGCGCTGCCGCAGGCGCCGGGCGGGCTCGGGGGGCTGGCGGAGGCAGCCCGGCCATAGGAGGGATGCTCGCCCTCCCCGCCTTGTTACCGGGCAGGAGCGGCTCCGGGGCTGCGAGGGGGAGCTGCAGCCCCTGGCCACGTCTCACCCGGCATAGCTGAGCTTCCAGGATGCTTTTCGTGATGTCTTTTCGGGACTACCGAAAAATAGAGAGCAGACGGAATGAAGGGAATAAAACCGGGTCTATCTATTGAAGGGCCTTCAGGTACATTTAGGGCAGATGAAGCCCATGCAGGGGGTGTTGGAACCCTGGATGCTGAGAATTTTAAGCTTTCTGTGCTGAAAGGCACAGAACAGCAAGAGAGCACTTCATTTGACCTGAGGCTGTGGAGAGGGCTTCCAAAATTGATTGACAGCGCAGATGGTGAGACAGGGGCTTCCAAAATTGATTGATAGCAGATGATGAGACAGGGGCTACACCCAAAAATGGCCATAGATTTTCACACTTTTCTAAGTTTGGTCTATTTGCATATTGGGGTTCATCTTCCAATTACTGCTTCAGGTAATGAAGTCATTGACCCCAGGTTTGCTCCCCCAACTCACTTTTGTTCCATCTCTTGGGGCCGGAGGCACTGAGGTGTCCTTGATTGCCAGGCCTGGAGAGGAAGTGTTCCCCAAAACGGGAAAGCAGCAGCTCACACTGTACATGGAGTTCAGAGCTCTACACTAAAGAACTGCAGGGTTACACATAGATGGAGGATATAAAAGCTGAAATCCTAAGGCAGATCCGTGCTCAGGGTGCAGGTTTTGGTGTTTGTGGCCATTCCACGATGGGCACAGCCCCCGTTCTCGGGGTGAGGCACTGAGCGTTCAGGCACCGAGCAGGGGGTGCTCTGTGGGAAACACAGTGAAGGTAAGAAGAATTTTAGGAAGGTGTGAAAGCAGGCCTCAAAAACAGAAGGGAAAAAAAAAAAACCCAAACAAAAAAAAAACCAAAACAGAAAACCTAGAGCTAGCTCCAGCGGCAAATCTGAAAGTAGAAAAGTTACTATAGTATAGCAAGCAAGGACATGAAACAATAGCTTGAGTTTTAGGCTTGGCTAAGATAGACCTTAAACTGCAGAAAAATATGCTTAGCAAGGCAGTAGAAGGTTTTAAGCTTAACAATAGAGTATTGTGTATTGTCAATACCAAGAAGTCAAGCAAGCATCGTGTGAAGCAGGTGTACGTGTGCTTTTAGTTTGGCAAGAACAATTACCTTTATTATTTAATTTTTTATTATTATTATTAGCTTTAGCAATATGCTATTGGCTAGAAAGTTTTAAAAAATGCTCTGTAACAAAGAAATCTTTGGCTGCTGCTGGCTGTGAGCTTTGCCACCTTTCATTTGAGGCTGATGCCACCGTAAAGCTCCCGGAACGTGTCCCAGCAGTCCCTCCCGCTTGTGCAAACCCCCAGCACAGTGCCCCAGTCCCCTCCTGGGCTGTGGAGCGAGGCAGCCGCAGGAAGGGTGCGAATCCTTTCCATGGGAAGCTGCTGGGACCATCCTGGCTCCCCGGGAAGGGTCTGTGCCAGCCTGGCCCTCTGCCGCACACGGGGGGCATTAACTGGGCTGGGGACGCTTGGGGGCTGTGGTGGTGTTGGGCACCTCTGGGCCGCTCTTCCAGCACCAGACCTGCGAACGCTTTCCTGAATGTGAGCAACACACCTCACTATTTTTATAACTATTTAGAAATTTATTATAAATTTTAGAATATAAAATTTATAATATAGAATATTATAGCATATCGTATCATATATATATATATAATATAATATTATATTATATTATATTATATTATATTATATTATATTATATTATATTATATTATATTATATTATATTATATTATATTATATTACATATATGATGTATTATACATATGATATGATATGATATTAAATTATATTATATATTATATTATACATTATATATTATAAACTATATATTAGATAATGTATTCTATATTTATATATCTATATAATATACATTACATATATTATATAATTATATTATATAATGCATTGTATTATATTATATTATATTATATTATATTACATTACATTATATTATATATATGATGTATTATACATATGATATGATATTAAATTATATTATATATTATATTATACATTATATATTATATACTATATATTATATAATGTATTATATATTTATATATCTATATAATATACATTACATATATTATATAATTATATTATATAATGCATTGTATTATATTATATTATATTATATTATATATATTATATTATATTATATATATTAGATAATGTATTATATATTATACATATTATATAATAGATAACAATATATAAAATATATTTCATACTATAGATATAATACAATATGTTATACCTATGATCTACACTATATTAATATATAATGCATATTATATCTTGTTGTTATTATTATATATATTATAAATTAGTATATATAATTTCTACAAAAGTTTATTAAGGGATAAAAGGGATTAAATCCAGCGCTGGGCTGCAGGATTTTCTCCTTTTTTAAGCACAGTGTTAACTTAAACCAGGTTCTCTATATATTATTACACTACAGGGGGCACATGCATATTCATAGCAGTTTATACATATTCAAACATTCCTTTGAGTTTGGGCGTCCTTTTGCTTGGTTTTAACTTTTGATTTGTCTTCATGATATCTTGTGGATTAAACCAATACATTTTATTTCTTCTTGTGGTTCCATCTTGTTGTGTTTTCACTCTCTGCTAACGAGGCTTCATAAATTCTTCCTTTTTTGGGTGCTCTGGTTTCTGTTTCGGTTACCTTATCTTTCAGATAAAACAATCCCCGAATGTGGGAAATCACTTAATTATTTTACACCATTTTCTGAGTTAGTTATACGAAAAACATTTCAGCATTTCACAGTTTATTAGGCCATGGTCTAAGATAGTATATATTTACACTATATAATAGCATTGCACTATACAATAGTATATATCGCACTATATTACACGACTATTTATAGAAGCTATAGGGTGCATACATAAACTGACAGATTATACTACATCTAAAGCAGTAATTACAAACCGAACTACATCAGGATTTTTGTGACCAATAATAACTTACAAAACAAGAGTTAATACATAACTAGAAAAATAAATATACTAAATAACCATATTTGTTATTTATAACACCGAAGCTTCCCCCCTCCCCATGCCATTCCATAAATCCCGGGGTTTGCAGTGTCTCACGCCGAGCTGGGATGTGCAGGTGGATTTTTGTGGATGTGTCAGGTGTCACCTGTGCATTGATTTAAGGAGATCTCTTTTTTCCTAACCTATAAATTTCTATAATTTTTTGTGGCACTGGCAATAATTTTTAGGAGCTGTGTGTGTGAAATATTTTGGTTTTAATACAAAATATTGTTCTTTTGAGGGGGAATTTGAATGTAACACAGCAAGGAAAATCTAAGTGTAAAATAGGTGGCAGGGGGAGGCAACCAGGAGAACTCAGGGGTTGGAGCTTTTTAATCAAAAATTTTGACTATCACGAGAATTTTAATCACGCAGTTAGGAAAATTTGGGGGTTTTACTCTCTTTAACGAGGTTATCTCACTGAAGACATCGATGGATAGAGCACTTCTCCTATGAGGGAAGACAATTGGGATTGTTCAGCCTGCAGAAGAGAAGGGTTTGGGGACACCTCAGCCCTTCCAGCGCCTAAAGGGTCCCCAGAAGAGCTGGCGAGGGACTGGGGACAAGAGATGGAGGGACAAGACAAGTGCTCATGATTTTAGCTAAAATTGGGGGATTCAGACTGGATATAGGGGTAAAATCCTTCTGGGAGGGTGGGCAGGCCCTGGCACAGGGTGCCCAGAGCAGCTGGGGCTGCCCCTGGATCCCTGGCAGTGCCCAAGGCCAGGCTGGACAGGGATGGAGCTGCCTGGGCTGGTGGAAGGTGTCGCTGCCATGGCAGGGGTGCGATGGGATGGTCCTTTAAGGCCCCTTCCAGCCCAAATATTCTGTGACTCCCTGTGACCTTTCATACAAGCAGAGATGCTCTCAGCACCTTCTCCTAAGAGAAAATTTGCATTTATTCCTGCTTTTCCCCCACTCCACTCCCGTTCTGTGCTCCTTGCAGCATCTCTGCGCTTCCCCTGGTGTTAAAGGTGCCCAGCCAGCCTCACACGCACAAATTTATCCTCAGCGTCTGCTGCTTGTGCTAAACATCAGCTAGAGGAGGAAAAGTTCCTTTTTCAGATGCGGGGAGGAGGAATAAATAGGAGAAAAGAGAAAAAAGGAGAAGGGAATTTCCCCAGTGACCACCTGGGATGAGAAGCAGCAGGAGCCCCTCACTAATCCCTTTCTCCAGAGTCCCCCAGGTACTTCTCCCACTCTCTGAACTTCCCCATTGTCAATCCCGAGGCTGGAAGTGTTGATTGGAGCAGGCTGTGATTAGGAGCAGCGCTAATTACCCGTTAAGCCCAGCCTGCTGAGCCCTGGGTGATGATCAGCGCTGCGTTTAATGACCCTTGTCCCCTTCTGTTGTCGCCTGAGGGTCCTGGGGTGAGGTCACAGCGCAAAGAAAGAGCAGGAAAAGGGAGAGGAGCATTCCCAGCCGCTGTAATTAACTCTTCTAATCGCTTCCCACCGCCACACACAGCACGGGGCTGGGCTGATTTTAAGATAAGGGTTAGAGATCTGCAGCTTAGGGCACTGTGTGGGCTCAGGGTTAGTATTAGGCCAGGATTTGGCAGCTTTCCCAAGGAAAAAGACGCTGGAAAAGCTCTTCTGCCTGGTGTGCCTGCCCCACACCCTGTCTGGCAGCAGGTCCTTTATTTCCATAGTCTCCTTTCCTTCCCCATCCTGCTTCCTGGGAATGGTTTTTAGTTATGGCCAGCCAGAGATGAATTTAAATCCTGTCCAAAAAAAAAAAAAAAAAAAAAAAAAGGCTACCAGCGACTTTCACCTCCTTGGACATCAATTATTCCCCTTGGACTGATGAATTCCAGCTTTTTGCCCTAAATTTCCAGATAAACTGACTCTATCCCTGTAGGGAAGGCAGCTTTAGCATCACATTTCGATGTGGGGGGCATCTAGAGGAGGGAATTTTGGACTTGATGGATTTTAAAGATCCAAGCAATATTTTTCTTTTTATATATGTTCTAGAAAATCTATGTTCCCTGCCCTTGTTCTCATTCAGAAATGTGGTTGCTTGGCTTCACACCCCCATCCTGCTTTTTTTAAAGGCAGGAAAAAGGAGAGTCAAGAGCTCCATATTTATCTTCCCAAAATATCCTGAGAGGGTCTCAGCTGTCCTGGATTTTTCACAGAAATCCTGGGTTGTCCCCATTGGAGAAATCTGGTCTTTGAAATGGGAAAAGTTCAGTGGAAAAAGTCATTTTCTCTGGACACATTTAATTCCAAACAAAAAATTTTGGCTGTGCAATGCCAGTAGGAAAATCTCGCTGTGATTTTTCCCCCCTTTCTGCAGTGCAAGAAGTCAAATCTGAGTTGTCAAAACTAAAAAAAAGGCTCCTGCAGAAGAATTTAAGTTTCCCCAGTCCTGTTTAGCCCTGCTGGGGGATAATGGGGGAGAAGGGAGTGGGGTGGGAATGGGGAGAGCAGAGTGCGGAGCCGGGGATGGGGCTCCCAAAAACCAGGACCTCAAAGGAGAAACAGTGGAAAATAAACCCAGTGCTGTCCCCAGCACAAGGTTTGAGAAGCACAGGGAGGGTGGAACACCTTGGACATGGCTGCTCCTGTGATTTTTTTCCTTTAATTGACCAGAGCACTATTTTTACCCAGTTCCGATGCACTCAGGGCTTAGAGGCTGCTCTCTGGGGAGGATGATGATTCTGTCCGTGCTGATTCATTCAGCCCCGGCTCAGGATCTTTCTGGAAGCATCTCCTGTGCCCAGGTGTCAGAGCTGAGATGGAGACAACACAAAGCAACAGCACACTCCATTTTCAGAAGGCTTCAAACCTGTTTTTATTCCAGCCTGCAGGATTTTTATACATTCTTACAAAACTCCTAAATTTACACTTTACTCATTGGTCAGGAGACAAACAAAGTGCTCATTGGAACAGGCAGCTGCAGGTTTCTCTTATTTCTCCTTCTTTTTTTCTTGGTTTCTGTGTCAACGACCTTGGTAGGAAATTCCTTCAGGGGTAAACACGGATTCTCTTATCAAACATGGAACCTCTTATCAAACATGGATCCTCTTCTCAAGCTTCTCTCTGGCCCACAGAAGTCGCTGTAAAGCCTCTTCCACACCCAGGTGTGTGTAACCTGTCTGCAGTTGGCACCCCGAGATTCTCCTTCCTCCTCCTCAACTTCTGGATCTCTCTATAAATCCATTTCTGGCCCTGATAATGGACGCTCAGGTGAGATCTTGTAAAGAGGGCAGGGTTAGATTCGATTTCAGAAAGGTTAGGCTAGATTTTAGGAAGCTTAGATTAGATTCTAGGAAGGTTAGATTAGATTTTAGGAAGAAATTCCTCCCTGGGAGGGTGGGCAGGCCCTGGCACAGGGTGCCCAGGGAAGGTGGGGCTGCCCCTGGATCCCTGGCAGTGCCCAAGGCTGGGTTGGATATTGGGGCTTGAAGCAGCCTGGGACAGTGGGAGGTGACCCTGCCAGGGCAGGGGTGGGATGGGATGAGCTTTAAGGTCCTTCCAACCCAAAAGCTGGCCCGAGGATGGGGTTTGAGTGCAGAACTGCTCTGAAGACAGAATCTACCCGTTCAGAAAATGCTCCTGCTGCTGTAACAAGTTGGGAAGCAGCACAAGAGCAGCTGTTTCTCATTAAGTGCCTGTTTCCAGTCCTGTGGGGCTCCAAAAAGCAGCAGGTCTCTCCATGAGCTGCGCAGGGCCTGGGGCACAGCCGTGCTCAGAGAGGCTCAGCTCGGGAAGCATCTCTTGATCTCTGCTGAAACACGTCTTTGCCTCATCCTCCTGCTGGCTCCTGCGCTTGTCACCGTGCTGGGCTGTGCCTCAGGCCAGCAGGACACAAATGTCTGATCGGGCTGAGGCCTGCGGGCTGCAGGAGTCCTTTAATGCTCTCTGCAGCTGATCCTGCAGGCGGCAGCTGAGCATGGCAAGGGAGAGCCCCATCCCTGCCGGGGCTGCTGCCTGCACAGCCCCTGCACCTGCCAGCGGGCACAGAAGGGTTTGGGCTGGAGGACACCTTTGAAGGCCTCTGGTCCACCCCTGCCATGGTAGGGACACCTTCCTGCCCCAGGCTGCTCCAAGCCCCAATATCCAACCCAGCCTTGGGCACTGCCAGGAATCCAGGGGCAGCCACAGCTGCTCTGGGCACCCTGTGCCAGGGCCTGCCCACCCTCCCAGGGAGGAATTTCTTCCTAAAATCTAATCTAATCTTCCTAAAGTCTAACCTAACCTTTCGGAAATCGAATCTAACCCTGCCCTCTTTACAAGATCTCACCTGGGTGTCCATTATCGGGGCCAGAAATGGATTTATAGAGAGATCCAGGAGCTGAGGAGGAGGAAGGAGAATCTCGGGGTGCCAACTGCAGACAGGTTACACACACCTGTGCCAGGGCCTGCCCACCCTCCCAGGGAACAATTCCTGATTCCCAATCTCCCATCCAGCCCTGCCCTCTGGCAGTGGAAGCCATTCCCTGTGTCCTGTCCCTCCATCCTTGTCCCCAGTCCCTCTCCAGCTCTCCTGGAGCCCCTTTAGGCCCTGGCAGGGGCTCTGAGCTCTCCATGGAGCGTACTCCTCTCACAGCCTGGCTCCAGGGCAGAGGGGCTCCAGCCCTGGGAGCAGCTCCGTGGCCTCTCTGGACTCACCCAGCAGCTCCAGAGCTAAAGAATAAAGCAGGGATTTGTTAAAAGGATCTCCTCCATGGATCCACCTTGGGCAGCACCAGAGCTCAGCCAGGGCTGCACCCAGGATGAACCAAAATGGTCCCAAAATGCACGAGCGCTCTCGGGGGCTCTCACTTTTGTCAGTTCTGCTCCATTTGCACATTGGAGTTCATTGTCCAATTCCAGCTCCAGCCCATGTAGTCCCATCCTGCTTGTTTTTCTCTCTTCAGCCCACGTTGTTTGTGCTCTTGGGCCTGAGATTTGGATCATTTGTCCTTGGTCCCCAGCTAGAGCAGGAATTGTTTTGTCTCCCTGCTCTGTGCAGAGAGCTCACCATCCCATAATATGAAGCCCAGACCCACACACTAAAGCAGCACAGAATGTGGAACACAGAAAAGCTGAAACCTGAGGCATCACCTGTGTTGTGGCCCCCAGGGCTGGATGCTCCAGGTGGGGTTCCAGGAAGAACACCAGAGCATTTCCAGCTCCTGCAAGCCCCTGCTGCTGGCAAGGCTCCCAGTACCTCCTGCACCATCCTGTTTTCCTGATCAGATGTTTTCCTGACCAGCTTTCCTCACATCCATCTCCAACAAACTCAGTCCTGGGATCCGAGTGATCCCAGGGCAGGCGAGGTGATTGCTGGGGGTGGGGAACAGGGAGCTGGATCTTGGCATCTCCGAGCAAAGACAATTTTAGCTCCTTGCTGAGTCTGCAAAGCCCGAGGCTGCATCCCAAAGATGCTTTACTTGAGCGGCTGCAGTGGAAACCTTTTTATTCTGAAAGCTGTGGCTGTGCTGGGCTGTGCAGGGAGGGAATTATTGATGGAATAACGGGATGTGATGCCTGGGAGGAAGGATACCGATTGTTCTGTGCGGGATGAAAGGCTGCTGCTGCTGAGTCAGTGGCGGGAGGAAGGAAAGCAGGAGCAGGATGTGGAGAGCAGATGCATCCGTCCCTGTGGGGCTGAAAACTCTGCTGAAGCCCGGACGGTGCCCCCAGTGCTCTGCTCTGCCTTACCTGCTCTAACATTGGCATTCAGCTCCACATCTTCTCCTCACCCCCCAGTAAATCCCAGCCCCCCCCTCGTGCCAGGCTGCACTGGAGCTGGGCACTCCTCAGAATCTCTTTACTGTTCAAACTCTCAGTCTTGAAACAGCTTCAAGCAAATCCAAAGGAATCCCCCTTTCTTCTCACCTTGGAGACTGGTAAAACATTCAGGTCTTCCCTGGTGAGTGTGTCCCAAACCAAAGGACTGTAAAAGAAGCATGGGGAGAGCCTCGGTGCTGCCTTGGGGAGCATTTATGCTGCAGAGAGCTCAGATCTGCCTGGGAAATGCAGGGGAGTATCAGTGTGATGAGCTTTGCCCGTGCTCTGAGCACACACCCCCCATCCAGGGGCAGGAAGGATGAAGGATCACATTTCCCAGGAGATCTGCTGCTCAGAAATTGCCTGAAGCAGTTCATTATCTTTGGGGAGGGTTGTTTGCCTGGATCTAAAGAGGGGGGATGAGTCCCACTCCTGGCAGGGAGGTCAGAGGGGTTCTCAGAGGGTACAGCTGGAGTCCTGATGACTCCAGGATAGAAACTGCTCCTGCTTAGAGCAAATATTTTAGGAATGTCCTTCTCTATTTTTATGACTCTTTTGTTTTTTTGGTTTTTTGTTTTTTTTTTTCTGTGTCTGCTAAGAACTTGAAGAAAAGCTTGAACAGGACAAGAGGATGGATTTAGAATGTGCAGTGGAATATTCTGAACCCCAGCTGACTGAGATAAGATAAGATAAGATAAGATAAGATAGACGAATCTGTGGGGGAAAATTGACAATATCCTTTGCTTTTAAGGAGAAAAACGTTTCAAAGAGGATGTGAGCTATGACAAAAGGAGGCCATTTCCCCTTGTCCACCCTTCCCACAGGAGGTGCAAATGTCACCCCAACACTGAGCAGATTAGGCTGGGTTCATCTTTGAGTGCCCTTGAGCTTCTCTGTGCCAGGGCCTCACCGCCCTCCCAGGGAAGAATTCCTCCCCAGTATCCATTTCCAGCTGCCCTGCCATCACCAGGGACATCCTTAACTGGAGCAGATTTCTCAGAGCCCCACTGCTCAGCTCTGCCATGCTCCTCACTCCCCTTTTAAAGAGGATTTAACCCTTTTGAGTGGTTTTCCCCCTCCCACTCATCACAGCAGCTGTTCCTCCTGTCCTGCAGGAGCTGCCATGGGCAGTCAGGAAATTCAATCTGGGAGCAAAGCTGGGGAGGGAGGAGGCAGAGGAGAAGCACCGGCAGTGAGAGCAGCAGGGAACAGCTGCTGGACACGGCTGGGATGCAGCTGGGTGTTCGGGGCAGCAGGAGCTGTGGGCTGCATGCAAAGAGAGCTACAGATGAGAAAGGGATGCTCTGGAGCTGGATTCCCAAGGACGGAGACTTGGGGCACCACAAGGGCCAATTTACTGAGAGGAGAAGCCTTGAAAGCAGCAATTTCAGGTTTGCCTGCAGAGCTCCACCTTCATCTGAGGGACACCTCAGAGCAGCCCCATGGCTGTGCAAAGCCTGCTGAGCTCCAGAGAACCTTCTCCCCACCCAGAGGCTTTTTTGGCCATAAAAAAATGCAGCGATTTGCATCCCAGCCCAAAGGCCGTGCTGCTGCAGCGCTGCACTCCTGCACTCCATCTCCTCCTGGATTTCCTGGGAAGCTCAGTGGGTGTCAGCACCAGAACTCCTTTCCCTCTTCCCAAGCTGTGATGCTGTGCCAGAATCCTCCATTCCAACCACACACGTTTCACATTTATTTCCAATGTGGTTTAAAAGAGAGGAGGGGGACAGGCCATGAATATTCTTTCCCAGTGCTGTTGCCTGAGCCTGGGAATACCCAAAGGAGTGGAATGGCCCCTGTGGGGTTGGCTCTGTGGGACTGACCTGTGCAGCCCCAGGTGGCCCTTTCATCACCCCAAGTGTGTCTGTACCCCTGGGTGTGTAAATCCTCCCCTGGCAGGCAAAGTGTTGGGGAGCAGAGAGGACTTGGCCTCGCTCCTGGCACTGCCTGTATTTTCATATTTCCACTTTTCTCCCTGGCTCTGTGCACGCTCAGGGACATGGGTGTAGAACAAACCCTGTCATTTTGTGATGAAGCAGCCCTTTCCTTCACATTTTTCCTACATTACCCACGAAATTCGGATGTTTCTGAGTGTAAGTTTGGAAACCTCCTGAGCCTACAGCCGCTCCAGGCACAGACCTGGAATGGTGACCCCTCTCAGCAGCTGTGGTTGGTCTGAATTCAACCTTCTGCTTGGCCCAGGAGGTTAATGTGGCTCTGCATGTCCCCTGCTGTCCCCATGGCGTGGGCCTGCTCCCTGCTACCAGATGCATTCTTTGCTTCCAACATATGGCCTCAATTACTGTCCCTCTCCCTTGATTTCCTGCCTCTCCGGCTTTCCTGAAACTCATCCCCTCCTCCTGGCAGCTGGAACTCCTGCAGTGAGATGCTTTGCAAGCTCTCACATTCCTCCCTCCCTCCCTGCCTCCCTCCTGCTGCTCTGCTGCCTCTAACGGGGGGGTCCTGATGCAGAGCAGGCACAGATGAGGCTCAGACCCCCCCAGGTGCTGTCACCGAGCCCAGAAGCCCCAAGGGTCTGGCTGGCCACAGCCAAACTGCCCAGCCCAGCGTCCAGCAGGGCTTTGTCCCAGCTCCTCTGGACAGAGATCCCTCCTCCCTCAGAACCCATCCCACACCACCCTGCAGTTTTCAGCCAACTGCTTGATTTGCAAGGCTCAGGCTTCTTTTTATTGCCATCCCCTCCCGAGGCCGGGGGCTTTCCAAGCCTCTGCCCTTTGAAAGGAGCATCAAACCACTCTGGGTTTCCCCTGGGCACTGCTTGGCCTCTTTCCCGGGCATTTACTCCTGCAGAAAAGCCATGTGCCCGTGGCTTCTGCCTCTCAAAGCTTTGGAGGAGGGGAGAGGGCTCTGTCAGCGGCTCCTTGTGGGAAATGGATTTGTAGAAAACTCAGAACTTGACAGGAGGCTCACACAGTGTGTATCTGTATGCAAAGTCTGAGATAAGAAACGCTGACTTAGAAAAGCCATGGAATAGGACAGACATTGTTGAGAGAGAAATGGAGCTAGAAACAAGTTTCAAAGGATGGTCTTATAAAGAGGACTAGATACTTTGGAGAAATAGAACTATGAAAGATGCATTGTAGTGGGAGCCACGAGGGGCAGTTTTAGATGATTGGCTTTAAGGCATCTACAGCATGGCGTGGCAAAAGCCGATAGGCCAAGAAACTCTTACAATGTATTGCAATTAGGAAATAATTGGCTTCTGATTGTGATGGTGTGAATTATAACATCTGTATTGTCTCACCCTTCCCATGGGACTGAAAATGGAATAAAAGTTTTTAAAACACCTCTCAGTTGCCCCATCTCTGGGTCAGAAAAATCCAACAGCTCCTCAGCCCCTTCCTGCTGCTGGGGGGAGCCCCAGGCCCTGCAAATCTGAGGAATCTGAGCTTGTTCAGGGCGCAGGGGGAGCTGGGAACGGTTAAATCCCACAAAAGAAGCAGTTAATGATTCCCATCCCCTTGCTGGCACGTTTCAGGTTTTGGAAGGGGGTCTGGCCAGCAGCTGTGCCAGCAATTGTAGCTCCAAAAGAGCATTTTCTTTCTGTGTCAGCTTTCATCCCTGGCCCCTCTGTGTTCCCCTGGTGCCTGCAGATGCCAGAGTTTCCAGGGCTCCTGCTGCTCCAGGCCCCTGTGACTCTTCCCTCCCATCCCACGATGCAGTTGTGTGATGGGCAGGGGGTGAAGAAGGCACTGCCGGCTCTGTGTGTGCTTCCTCTTCCTGCCCCATCCCTCCCTAAGCGTGGGAGAGGCTTTTTCCCGGGATTAAAACAGCTCGGCAGCATTTGGGAATGGCAGGAAAAGCTGAGAAGCTGCACCTCTGAGTGCAGCAGTGCAGGGGAGCAGTTTGGGGATGATAACATCTACAGCTGAGCAGCCACAGCCACGTTCAGCTGCAGCAGCCCCATTGAATTATAAGGTTTATATATCATACATACATTAATTTTATCTATATTAAATACTGCAAACTATTTTTACAATATATAACTATTGTAAATATAATATATTTTACATATAATATATATTTTATATAATACATAATAAATATATGTTTACAATAAAGAAATATTGTAAATATAATATATTTTAACATATACTACATATTTAATAAATAAAATAAAATATATAATGTAATAAATATATGTTTACAATATAGAAATATTGTAAATATTTTAAAACTGTATTATAATAAGCCTGGACACTGGTTTCTGATTTTCTGGTTGAGCAATGCCAGCAGGAGCATCATTGATGGAGTCACCATCTCTGGGAGTGTTCAGAAAGTGTGGATGTGGCACTTAAGGACGTGGTTTCGAGGTGAACACAGTGGTGCTGTGAATTTGATGATATTAAAGCTGTCTTTTCCAACCTTAACGATTCTGTGATCCCCTGAAATGTGTGGCACCTCCCTCAATTCCCCCTCACCTTCTCCTGATGCCTCTTCCTGTCGCAAGCAGAGGTGAAAGCACAGAGAAGGAAAAGCCCAAATTTCTGAAATCAAATACAAAGCGTTTTTAGAAATCCTGGAGTGCACAAAAGCTGGAGGGGGGTGGATGGAGCCCAGAGGCGAGGATCCAGGTCACAACACCCTTCCACGCCCCTTGAGTGGTTTGGATGAGTTCATTCCGAAGTTCCCATAGGGCCACCACCCTGGCTCACCCTTCCCAGCTCCCCAAACCCACCCCAAGCCGTGTAAAACCCCCAAAAGCCCCAGTAGGTGCCAGTGGCTCAAACCTGCCCCCAGAACTTTGAGGGGTGAATTTGGGCAGGGTTGTCCCTGCCAGACCGCGGCGCTGGGGCTGCCTCCTCCCCAGGACACCCCAAAGCTTCAGGGCTGTACACAGGCACCCCAAAGCTTCATGGGGCTCGGGGCTGTGCACCGGCACCCTCAGCCCTTCCGCCTCCCCTCACTAGCCCCAGAGGCCGCTCTGGTAGCCAGCTTGCGCGGCTCACGCTGGTGCTGTGCCCGCGCTGTGGTTTTGGGGTGCCGGCAGGTGGCAGCCTGGGCAGGCGGCACGGGCAGCCTCTCGCAGATGTTTAATGGGATTTCAGAGCTCTGGGATTCATCGGGAGCTGTTGTCACGGAAACGGAGATCTGCGAGAGCCCGGGCGCCCGGCGTTAACCCCCTCGGTGCCGGGGAGGATGCGCCAGAGCGGAGCGGTCGGTGCCCGGAGCTCCCAGCCCCCGCCTGGCTTTGTAGGGAGTTTGTAGCTGTTTTATTTAGGATTGCAGTTCTAATTGCCATTTAAAATCTGCCATGGTGCTGCTGGAGCCCCGGTGCTCCAGGAGGGATGTCCTGTCCCCTGCCTGCGTGTCCTGCTCCTCTCCTCTTCAAGTTTGGGAGGCTCCTACACCAAAAAAAGCTGGACCTGTAGGTGAGGTTGGGTGCCCGTCTCCCATCTTGGGGGGGAAATATCCTAATGCCTGCTCCCAGCACATCCCACCCTACTGGACAACTCCTCTGGGGCTGGGGCTGGACAGGAGAGGGCACCAGAGCTGCGCTGCCACTGGGGTGGTGGCCACGCATGTGTCACCCCCGCACGTGGCTCCCCGGGGTGACACCGCTGTCGGTGGGGAGGACGAGCAGCTGCGGCCGGGGCTAATCTCCTTAGGGCCGAGCAGCAGCACGGGAGTGAAAGGGAGATTAGAGGGCAGGGGGGCTCTGGCAGCCCGGGATGCTCAGTGGAGAGGCATGAGGAAAAAACTGGGCCGAGCACAGAGGGAGAAGAATCTGGGGGAGACGAGAGGAGCAGCCAGAGAGGCCTCACTGGGCAGCAATTAACAGCTGGGGGCTCAGAGGAAGGGAAAGGCTTTAGGAACATGCCCAAAAATCCTTGTGGAGCATCCCCCACCTCCTTCTCCCCAGGAGGAAGGTGGTGCCAGGCAGGCTGGGCTCCAGTCCATTACCTCCCATCCAGAGGGGGGAGTTGGATGCATTTCCACCCCTCCCCTCCCCCCAATATCACACTCAAGGGCATGAAAACATTCCCTGAAGTATATTCAGAATGGAAACCCACTGGATTTACCCTCTCCCTGAAGGACATGGGATATTTGCTGTCCTTTCCTAGGATAGGGACAAGATGGCATTTTCTGGAGCAGAGCAGGGTGTGAGGCTGCTGCTCACAGGGGCTCCCTGAGGGGTTCCAGGGCTGGGCTCCACTCCCTGCTCCTGCCACGCTGGTGGCTGGTGTTTCCCTTGCCCGTGGCTAACGGGGCACAGTGATGGATGTTCCATGGGAAGTCCTGCAGTCCTGCCGTGTGGAAGAGGTTTTACAGCGACTTCTGTGGGCCAGAGAGAAGTTTGATAAGAGGATCCATGTTAGATAAGAGGATCCATGTTTACCCCTGAAAGAATTTTCTACCAAGGTCGTTGACACAGAAACCAAGAAAGAAAGAAGGAGAACTAAGAGAAACCTGCAGCTGCCTGTTCCAATGAGCACTTTGTTTGCCTCTCGTGACCAATGAGTAAAGTGTAAACTTAGGAGTTTTGTAAGAATGTATAAAAATCCTGCAGGCTTCTTGGAGGCTCCAATATATTAGAATGGGATGTGCCCGGGCTTGTCTGGCCCCTGTTGCTGGACCAAATGGCAGCCACTGTGGTGTTTCACCCCCGAGACACCTTTGGCTAGCTGGATGTCGCAGCTGGGGCATGGAGACAAGCCCAGGCATGCCGGAGCTCAGGTGGCGGCAGGATGGAGCTTCCTCTCGCTGAGAGTCTGCTTCCTCAGAGGTTTTCCTCTGCCGGAGAGGCCTTTAAGGTGATGGTGAAGGAAAGGAGTCGGTTCTGATGGAGGGTTTAATCCAGAGCTTTTATTCTGGCCGCAGGCCTCTGAACCCAGTCACAGCTCCACCAGAACCCTAAATCCAGTCACAGCTCCAAGCAGAACTCTGAACCCAGTCACAGCTCTACCAGAACTCTGAACCCAGTCACAGCTCCACCAGAACCCTAAATCCAGTCACAGCTCCAGCAGAACTCTGAACCCAGTCACAGCTCCACCAGAACTCTGAACCCAGTCACAGCTCCACCAGAACCCTAAATCCAGTCACAGCTCCAGCAGAACTCTGAACCCAGTCACAGCTCCACCAGAACTCTGAACCCAGTCACAGCTCCAAGCAGAACTCCCTGCAGAGCTCTGAATTTGGTCACTGCTCCATCAGAACTCTCTGGACCGTGTGGTTCCCCTCTCTTTTACCTGGGGAAGGGAGGAGGGAAGGGATCGGGAGCCACCAAGCAAGTACGGGAGAGGAGGTCTCAAGGGACAAAGGACACCTGGATGGCCCAATGCCCCCTGGGGGTGGAGGGCATCCTTTGACTCTGCCAATCACTCCACGGGCTCTGGAATGCCAGGGGTGACAGACAGTGCTGGCAGGGGTCAGGGTGGGGAAAGGAGGAGTGACTGACACGCCTGGGAGGACACCTTCAGAGGAGAAAACCAGGGGTCAGGGGAAACCCATGAAAGCACACCGCAACACAGGCTAGAATAAAACCTGGTTAGAAGCCTTCTGAAAATGGAGTGTGCTGCTCTGTATTGTCCCCATCTCTACCACGACACAGCTGGGGCAGAGGAGCGTGCCAGGGCAGGAGGTGCTCACCGAGCTGTGTCTCTGCTGTGCTCCTTCCCACAGGGAGCTCCAGGGCTGGAAGGGATGGAAAAAAGCAGTACCTGCTCTTATTTGTAGTGTTTGTTCCTTCCTTTCAGCTGTCAAGGAAACCATGACATGGGCCACATACCCAGCTGGGGTTGCTGTGGTTGCTGACGTGTTCTGGCCTTTTAATCCGGATCCAAAATAGCTTCTCCACCCCTCCATTTGTGCTGGCTGACAGAGCACCTTCCACGGTGCCATCGTCTGTTCTCCTGCCTGGGAATGAGGCCCAGAATGCCAAAGTGTTTCTTAGAATCATAAAATCACTGAGTAGTTTGGATTGAAAGGGACATTTAAAGGTCATCTGGTTCCGGCCCCAGCCACCTTCCACCAGGGTAGAAAAGTGGGGAGGAACATCTCTCAACCAGGCATTTGGAAAAAGAAAACCAGAGGAGAGAGGTAAAAGTGGTGATGCTACAACTTTTCTATTTCTCACACAGGAGAAAGGAGGAGAAAGGTCAGGAGAAGCATGAAGAGAAATCTCCAAAGTTACCACAGCCTAGGCTGGCAGTGGGATTTTTGCTCAACTTTTACATGCAGAAAAGAGCAGGGATTTACAGTAACAGGGGCTGGAGCGTGCCCAGGGCAGGGAACTGAGCTGGGAAGGGGCTGGAGCCCCAGAAGAGGCTGAGGGAGCTGCAAAGGGGCTCAGCCTGGAGAAAAGGAGGCTCAGGGGGGCCCCTGTGGCTCTGCACAACTCCTGACAGGAGGGGACAGCCGGGGGGATCAGGCTCTGCTCCAGGGGACAGGGACAGGAGGAGAGGGACCGGCCTCAGGCTGGGCCAGGGCAGGCTCAGGGTGGATTTTGGGAAAATTTCTTTACTGAAAGGGTGGTCAGATCCTGGAACAGATTGCCCAGGGCAGTGGTGGAGTCCCCATCCCTGGAAGCGTCCAAAGGCCACATGGATGTGGCACTGGGGACGCGGCTCAGTGGCGACCACTGCAGTGGTTGGACTCGATGATCTCAGAGGCTTTTCCAACCTAAACAATTCTGTGACTGAAATGGGCTCTTCTGCCTTTTGGCCTCAGTGGAGCCCAGGGTTAATCTGTGCTTAGCACGGCCTTGCTGACCCATCAGCCACAGCAGCTTGGACCCTGCGTGGCTGGCGTGTCCTGGTGCTGTGACACGCGGGGTGTCCCCGTCCCTCCTCCCTGGCGGGATCAGCTGTAGGCACATATGGCCCCAGCACCACATGTGTGCCCAAATGCCACCTCAGCTGGTGGTGAGAGTGTTCCCTGTGTCCCACTGACTTCTCCCTGAGCTGGTTTGACCCCTCCAGCTCTCTCCCAGAGGATCACTGTGCGCTCTCCCGCTGTAATCAAAACCCTGAGGGGACACTGACCGCTGTCTCAGCCGTTCCAGGCCCAACTTCCCTTGGAGGGGGAGGATTTCCCCTTCCACAGCTGCAACAACAAGGGGCCCTGCCCCACTGTCTGCAGGGTGCAGGGGACACAAGGGCTCCACTCATGGCAGTAGGAGACAGAGCAGGGAGTCCCAGGCCCATGAGCCTGAACTCTGCCCGTCCCCATGGGATTTTCTTCTCCTGACCCTTGGGCTTTCCCTTTTTCTGCTCTTTTCAGAAGGTGATTTCAGGGCAGGGTGGCATCTGTGTGGTCCTGGTGAGCTGCTAAACACTAGCAGCTGCTCAGTGACCGAACACCTGCCAAGGGGTAGTGATGAATGAATTCCTTATTTTGCTTTGTTTGCAGGCTCAGCTCTTGCTTTACCTATTAAACCACCTTTATATCAACCCTCACCCTTCCAGCTCTGCCCCCATCCCACTGTGGGCACTGAGGGAGGGCTGTGTGGGGCAGAGCTGCCCACTGGGGTTAACCCAGTCTGGCATTGCTCTGCGTGGGATCCTGCTGGAGCCCTTCCCTGAGCCCTCCTCCCCGTGGACCTCCTGTCTGATGCTCTGTGCAGCTCTCCCAGTGGGGTTCTCCTTCAGTTGTCAGGGCATTTCTCCACCCCCCGTCACGGCTGTGAGGAAGGCAGGAGGAGCTCAGCGTGGGAGCCGTGGCAGCTCTGATCTCCATTCCCACCCTGCCCAGGCAGCTGCACCCATTCAGCCACAGCAGCTCCATCCCCAGAGTGGGGAGAAGGGGAAAAGCTGTGGGGCTGCTGCTTGAAGGAGCCGTTGTGGGGGAGTGAGGTCAGGGAGAGGGAAAAGCTGCAGCATCATCCAGGGAGACGTGAGGACCAGGGCAGGGTGTAGCAATGTGGGTGTAGTCACAGGGTGCACAATGACTGCAGTGTGCACCAGCCATTCCACTTGTAACTGCTCTTATCAGAATCTTCTCAGGGCCCTCTGGAATTCATCAAGCTTACTAAGACATAAACTGTGCTAAAATAAGAAAGAAGAAGCTGAGAAACAGAATTCCAAGACCACACGAACTGGATAACGGGGAGCAGTGAAGCACCTGGACTGTGACCAGTCAGAGCCTGAAAGAGAGATGTGGGACTCCAGGCAGCTCTTCAAAATGTGTTTATTGTACAGGAGATTTTACAGCACCCTTGGGTCGTGGGTGACAGAGCCACACCTCCAGCTGACAGCCACAGCTGCAGGCAAGCCTGAAGCCCCTTTAGCTGTGGTTACAAAGGATTATATATTTGTCTTTGCTGAGCATCTTAACCCATAACAACCCATCAGCACCGCACACAGCACCTTTGCTGTCACCTACAGCCTATCATAACTACCCTCATTACCTTTGTGCCCATTACTATCCAATCACCTGAGTTAGTGTGTTGCAGCTTAAAGTTGTTTTTCAGTTTTCTTGCAGTGGAAAATTCTTAGACCTTTTTTTCTACTTGCCTCATCGGCCTGTCTGTTTGCCTGTTCCTAAGGTCTATTTCTGCTTGGTAAAAACATAATTTTGTTTGTGGCCAACATATCCTTTGCTCTAAGTCATAAAACCTCCTTCCAGCTCAACTTAACCTTTGCTTTCTTAGTTGCCCAGTAAGACTGGCTCAGCAATTGTCAATTTACACATCTGTTGTTCTTCTGTATCAAAACTTGCTTCCATCTCTATTCTGTTCTCAGAGATCTTGCTGCCAAGCATACATGACTGTGAAACTTTCTTGTCAAACTTTCATCTTTCCCAACAGTGACTAATCCCAGATTCTGAGAGGTGCACGCAGAACACGTGGACAAGACAAAGACACCAGTAAGAAATGTGTGACCAGCGTGTGCAGGAGAGTTAAAATGTATAAATAAGTGCATAATGGAAACAATAAACAGCTTCTGTTTAATCACATTGGTCAGTTGTCCAGGAGTGCTGAATTTCCCACGGCAGGGCCCTCACACAAGGGCTCAGTGTCCTGGGCTGGCTCAGTGCTTGTCCTGCCCCCAGAGCTGCACCTGCACAGTTCAGAGCTGCTCTGTGGTTTCAGTGACTCAGCCGGTGTCCTTCTCTGTCACCTCGATGTCACAGCTCTGCCATCTGCTCCCCAGCACATGGGGAAGTGAAGGCAGAAAATCAATCCCAAATCCATCACTGCCAGCTCAGGCAGCCCAGGGAGAGCAGGGGCTGAGCCAGGCTGGATGTGGGGGGACTGATTTCTCAAACCAGGCACTGGTGCAGAGATCAGACACGTTATCCCAGTGCCCAGACCCTTCCCTGCTTTGTGGGAGAGAAGCTAGTGGTGTTCATCTCTAACCCCCAGTGGAGCCAGGGGAGCAGGGCAGGTTGCAGCTTTACCAGTGACAAAACCATGCTGGGACAAAAATCCGTGTGTTGTGGGTGGAGGCAGAAATTTCCGAGTCTTCCTGAAATGTTTTGTCGGACCTGTCCAAAGCCACTGCAATCTCAGAGCAGATCTGCTGGGGGCTCCAGCCCAGCAATCCCTTGTCCAAGCCATAAATACCCATTGCCAAAATGCTATAAATGTTCAGTAACTCTGGGGTTTTCCTGTCCTGCTGCTGATGGCATGTTGATAAAGCCCACCTGAATTTCCAAAGGGGTCTCTTGAAGAAGCTGAATTCCTGTGGGAGGAGAGGGGAGGTTCCCAGGTGGCTTCAGCCAGGGATTGAACTGGCTAAAAGGCAGGAAACAAATTACATCAGGCAGGCTGGGAGTAGTAGGACTATTTCTGACAATGTTTCTGTAGGGAAAAAACAAAAGACTGATTGTGAAGGGATGCACAGGGACCTCACCTGGAAGTTTGGTGGCTTAGATGCTGTGAGAGCTGGGAGTGCTGGGGAAGAGAAGGGTCCAGGGAGATTTTAGAGCCCCTTCCAGTGCCTAAAGGGGCTTCAGGAGAGCTGGAGAGGCATTTGGGACAAGGGAAATGGTTTCCACTGCCAGAGGGATGCTGGGAATTAGGAATTGTTCCCTGGGAGGGTGGGCAGGCCCTGGCACAGGGTGCCCAGAGCTGCTGGGGCTGCCCCTGGATCCCTGGCAGCGATGGGAGGGTCCTTTAAGCCCAAATATTCTGTGACTCTGTGTGACTTTTCATACAAACAGAGATTGTTAAATTCCCTTTCCCCATTCTGTGATTTTATGATTTCAGAAGGATTTTCCTGCCCTGGCTGCTTTTCCCACTTAACTCCACAAACAGAGGGATGCTCCAAGCCAATGATTCTCAGATGGAGCAAAACACGGATGTGTGGAGCGTCCATGTCATGTCTGCAGTAGATAAAACCTCAAAGCCCCCTCTGAGATGGAGAAATCCCTGGGAAAGGAAAGAGAGGAAGGAAAAGCAAGCACAGCAGAAGCTTTTTTTCCCCCTCTTTGTTTTAATTTAGCTGTGCTTCCTGCAGCTCTGGCTCTGCTGCCTGAGGAGGGACCTCATGAGCCAGATCAGGTGCAGAGGGAGGCAGCAAAGGGAGTGGGACAGCCCTGGAGCTGCTTCATTCAGGAAAGGGGCATGGAGGAGGCATATGAAATGATAAACTGGAGGTGTTTGTGTCCCCGTCGTAAGTAAGAGCTGAATGAAGCTGGGAGGGGCAGCTTTAAATGCCAAGCTGTCACTTCCCAGCCCTCCCCTGCACAGGATGTCGCAGATCCTTACGGTTTGTCCGGGTTAAAAAAAGCAATGGGATACATTTATGGAATAAAAAGGTGGGAGGATGTGAGAAAATTCACTGTTTGAGAAAGATGAGAGCGTCCGTGGGGGCGTGAGGGAGTAATCGGGAGCTGCAGGGAGCGCAGGCAAGGGAGGAGGGAAGGAGGGAAGGAGGGATGAGCAGTCTGCCGGGTTCATGCTGTGGTGGGAAGGGGGTTAGCTGGGGGGAGAGACGGCCTGTGGGAGGAAGATGGCTCTGCCCGGAGGAGCAAGAAGCTGTCGCTGAAATTTCGGGCTCAGGAGAGGGATTGGGAGCGTGGGAGAGCAAGGCCCGGGGGAAGAAGGCGCTGCTGGCTCAGAGCGGGGTTTGCAGGGCAGGAGGACAAGCGCTGCATTGAGAGCAGGCTCCGGCTTCCTTTCAGCCCTGTCCAGCTCTGCCCCAGCCCAGCTGGCAGCTGGGGGCCACCCCGCACCCCCTCCTTCCTGCAGCCCCAGGGGCTCAGCGCACAAAGCCTGGCAGCTCTGAATGCTCCCTGTGTTGTCTGCGCTCACCAAATGCTTCATCCCTGCTGCTGCCAGAGCCCAGGGGCTGTGACCCAGCAGCAGCACCCACACAGAGCCCAGCACCAAAATAATACCCACGGCGAGCAGGGGACAGCCTGGAAGGGGGAGGGAGCGGGAGATGTCCAGGTTTGGGGGCGGTGTGTCCCCTCCCAGACAGGCCCTGTGTGTGACCTGCGTGTGACAGCCCCACCAGGCGCAGGGCACGAGTCCTGCCTGAGCCACCTCAGTGCACGCCCCGCGGGTCTGCGTTTTAGGGCTGAGGACAGACCCAGAGGTGACATCTCCCACCCACTGTGTCACAGTTCCATCTTCCTGCACTTGCAGAGGAGGCAAATGCAGCAAGGAGGGATGAGGGGGATTGTCAGGGATGCTCCAGTGATGCCTTGTGAAGGCTGACCTAGAACAGAGACTGGACAGAGCTAAGGAATAAAGCAGGGGTTTGTTAAAAGGATCTCCTCCATGGATCCACCTTGGGCAGCACAAGAGTCCAGCCAGGGCTGCACCCAAGATGAACCAAAATGGTCCCAAAATGCACGAGCGCTCCCAGGGGCTCTCACTTTTGTCAGTTCTGCTCCATTTGCATATTGGAGTTCATTGTCCAATTCCAGCTCCAGCCCATGCAGTCCCATCCTGCTTGTTTTTCTCTCTTCAGCCCACGTTGTTTGTGCTCTTGGGCCTGAGATTTGGATCATTTGTCCTTGGTCCCCAGCTAGAGCAGGAATTGTTTTGCCTCCCTGCTCTGTGCAGAGAGCTCACCATCCCATAATATGAAGCCCAGACCCACACAGTAAAGCAGCACAGAATGTGGAACATAGAAAAGCTCAAACCTGAGGCATCAGAGGGCATGGGGATGGTGAGAGAGGGGTGCTCGGTTGGTGGTTGTTATCTAGCCGTCTCCAAAAGGATTTTCAATCCTACAGCTTCCTCCTGCACAGTCTCACGTGCCTGCCTTTGGAGGAGGGGATGCCTCAGGAGCTGGGGAGGACAGCACGGAAAGATTTTCAGCCCTGGAAGAGTTAAATCCTCCCGCCTGCAGCGCCTGGGCAGTAACTCAGCTGCTGCTATCCCTGAGCAGGTCCCCTCCCTTCTGCCGCCTCCTCCCGATCGGAAAATTGCCTCTCCCGAGGCACTGCGGGCAGGAGCGGCGGTGCCGGTGCCAGCCCGCGGCCGGGGCAGTGCCACACTCACCCCGTGCCCTCGGCACCCGGTGCCCCGAGCCGGCTGGCACCCGGCAGCTGCTCTCATTCGGGGCTCCTACCTCGGGCGTGGCGTCATGAGCTGGATGAGCTCGGGCTTTAAGCTACAAAGGCTTCTTAAGGGGAGAAAGCCCTGTCTGGTCTGGTTATTGGGACAGCAGCCGGCAGGCGATGCTGGCCTTAACGGGATAAGGCCGAGGTGTGGAGCGGGGGGGCGGGGGGCTGTAATCCTCTGCCGGCACAGCCCTGCGATGGCCCGGGGACAGCATCCTCCGTCACAGCGCTGGCCTCTCCCTGGGAGGCACAGGGAACGCACGGCAGGCACAGGGGACGCACGGGAGCCACAGGGAATGCACAGGGCTGCACAGGATGCATGGGGTGCGCAGGAAATGCACGGGAGGTACAGGGAATGCACAGGAGCCACAAGGAATGCACAGGAGGCACAGGGAATGCACAGGGCTGCACAGGATGCATGGGGTGCGCAGGAAATGCACGGGAGGTACAGGGAATGCACAGGAGGCACAGGGAATGCACAGGGCTGCACAGGACGCATGGGGTGCCCAGGAAATGCACGGGAGGCACAGGGAATGCACAGGGCTGCACAGGGTGCACAGGGAATGCACCGGGAATGCACGCGAGGCACAGGAAATACATGGGATACACAAGGGATGCACGGGAGGTACAGGGAATGCACAGGAGGCACAGGGAATGCACAGGAGGCACAGGGAATGCACAGGGCTGCACAGGATGCATGGGGTGCGCAGGAAATGCACGGGAGCCACAGGGAATGCACAGGAGGCACAAGGAATGCACAGGAGGCACAGGGAATGCACAGGTCTGCACAGGACGCATGGGGTGCCCAGGAAATGCACGGGAGGCACAGGGAATGCACAGGAGGCACAGGGAATGCACAGGGCTGCACAGGATGCATGGGGTGTGCAGAAAATGCATGGGAGGCACAGGGAATGCACAGGGCTGCACAGGACGCATGGGATGCCCAGGAAATGCGTGGGAGGTACAGGGAATGCACAGGAGGCACAGGGAATGCACAGGAGGCACAGGGAATGCACAGGGCTGCACAAGACGCATGGGGTGCCCAGGAAATGCGTGGGAGGTACAGGGAATGCACAGGAGGCACAGGGAATGCACAGGGCTGCACAGGATGCACGGGGTGCACAGGGAATGCATGGGGTGCACAGGGAATGCACGGGATGCACCGCCTGCTAAAGAGGTTGTGTCTGAAGCTCCACAGTCCCGTTTGGGTCACAGTGCTGCCCATCGAGAGCTCTGGGGTTCTCTGGCATTGGGGTGTATCCTGGCTTAGGGCAAATTTAGGAGAGAACCTCCAAAAGGGTTCCTCTGAAAAGCAGATTCAAGGGACCCCTCCCCCAGTCGGTTTGGGAAAATATTTCCTTGGAGAAAAGTGGGGGAAAAAACCTGTTTATTTAACAGGCAAAGCATTCACCAGCACAAAAAATTAACAAAATACACAATATAACCTCTTGCCACTCCAAAAGAGGTCACAAACTCAGAAAGTCCCCTCGTGGGCTGTAGCTCCGATTACTCAGTCTCTTATCAATCTCTTATCAGTTCCTCCAGTGCTGGAAATGCCACGGTCCAGGGCTGGCCGGGTAGCCACAGGTGCGAGCTGTGGGTGTTCTTCTGGGTGTTCAGTCCAGAGCAGGTTTGAGCAGGTCCAAAGAAAAAGAAAAAACACACTCCAGGGAACTTCTCTGCCTCAGCTAGCTAAAACTAACTAAAAGCAAAGGAGAGCTCTGTCCCGCTGTCCGTCTGTCTGCAGACATTGCAATCCGGGAGCAGGAATGTGGAGGAGTGAGTGGCACTTCTTCTTCCACCCCTTTCCTCTCAGAACCAGCCTTAAAAGGGCAAAATTTATTTCTGGGCTAAACAGAAGAATGGGGATTCGAGCATCATAAATTCAGCCCAGGACAGGGTGAAAACAGGGGATGCCTGAAGCCCAGCTGTGGGCACGTGGCAGCCCTGACCCCGTGGGGCAATGTCTGGACTCCCCCGTGTCCCCAGGTCCGGTGGCCCCTGGGGAAGGTCTGTGCCAGAGCTGGCCTGGACAAGCTTCTCCCCCTGTTTTTACCATCACCTTGTTTTCAGAGCCAGCAAAGCCAGCCAGGTGACAAGAACTGGAGCATCCCTGAGACCAGCAGCTGCTCCAGCTGGACATTGATCCTGGAAAAAGGCAGAAAGCTGCTGGACCCTAATGAGCTTTCAGTAAGAAAAACAAAGATTCACTCTGGGACCTGTGCATGGCTGTGAAGGGTAGTTAATTCTGGCTCGTGGGGCTGTTTGTGGCAGGGTTTGTGCTGTTTTAGCTCTCCTGTCTCATCTTGGGTCTGTCCTTTCCAACAGCTGAAGGGCCAAAGGCTTCAGCCTAGGGGAGGAACATCGTCTGTGGTCCTGGTGGTGGAGCAGGCTGGGCACAAACGCAGGGACAGAGTAAAGCCACAGCCATCCCTGCACATCACTCCATGCTGGGGTGACAGCCAGGGACCCCATGTCTGGTCCTGCGGGGTTCTGGCTCCTGGTGGAGTTATCAGTGGGAGCAGCTCTGCCCCAGCTTGTGCCTTACATGTTTTGAGTTCTTTTTTTTTGGTCTAATTTAACATATTTATAACATTGAGATAATGGAGGGATCCATAACAGCCCAGCATCACCTGGGGCTGGCAAGGAGCCTGGCTGCTGTCACAGCCCTGCAGGAGGGCGCAGGCTGATCCCAGCCCGGGTAAGAGCTGGGGTCTTGGCAAGGTGGAGAAGGAAACAGGGTGACTGGAATGCTTGTGGAAAGAAGGCATCGGCACCCTCTGATCTGGGAGAGCCCCTCAGGGGGCTGAGCCAGCACAGGTGTGGCAGCAGGGTCTGGGGACATGGCTGGGGTCACCATTTCCTGCAGGAACCTCTGCACACCAGAGCACTGCTGGGAGCACTGATCCCTCCTGGGGTCCCACAAAACCTTTGAAGCTTCAATTTTAATGCATTTTTCATAGAATCACAGAAAGGTTTGGGTTGGGGGGGACCTTAAAGTTCCCCTTGTCCCAAACCCCACCATGGGCAGGGACACCTTCCACTGGAGCAGATCACTCCGAGCTTTTATGCTCAATAACAGTAAGAGCTCAACAGTAATAATAATTCAATTTTTCCATAGCATTTGGGGCATTCCTGGGGCTGGTTATCACACCGCGGGTTGGAAGCTCTAACAAAAAGCTGAGCGGGCCGAGGACAGCGTGTCCCCCGGGCCGGGTCAGCCCCGCGGCCCCTCCCGGCAGCGCCGCGCTCGGATCGCTCTTTGTGCAGGGCACAGCCCCGCTGCCCACCCCCAGCACGCCCGGGCTCTGCCATCCCGCTGCATCCCAGCGTGAAAAATACGGTCACTCTCCCGTGAACATGTAAAAAGTTTAATAAAGGTCAGTAGGAGACAAGGACCCCAGAGCAAAGGTTGTTACAGCCGGGTGCATCCTGTCACTCAGCCAAGAGCACCCTGTTACCTTTGGGATACCCCTTAAATGCCTTTTCCCTTCCATCAGCCTGTTGCATATTCATAGACCCTTATGCATAGTAAAATTTTCCCCAAATAATTTACATGTTCCAAGAATTGTTTAGCCTGGCTCCTCCTTGGATCTGCCCTTTTAGAGCATGCACATTCCTTGGTTGTGGTTTTAGTCCATTCTCATCACCTCCGGTTTGGGCCCTGGCCCACACTGCCTTCAGAGGGTGAGTGCTGATGGTTGGCAGATCCGTACAGGTGTCCTCATCCTGTGTCCATTGGGTGTTATCCCATCCTGTGTCCATTGGGTGTTATCCCATCCTGTGTCCGTTGGGTGCTGTTATCCCATCCTGTGCCCATTGGGTGTTATCCCATCCTGTGTCCATTGGGTGTTATCCCATCCTGTGTCTGTTGGGTGTTGTTATCCCATCCTGTGTCTGTTGGGTGTTATCCCATCCTGTGTCCGTTGGGTGTTATCCCATCCTGTGTCCATTGGGTGCTGTTATCCCATCCTGTGTCCATTGGGTGCTGTTATCCCATCCTGTGTCCGTTGGGTGCTGTTATCCTGTCCTGTGTCCGTTGGGTGGTGTTATCCCATCCTGTGTCCATTGGGTGTTGTTATCCCATCCTGTGTCCGTTGGGGGTTATCCCATCCTGTGTCCGTTGGGTGTTGTTATCCCATCCTGTGTTCGTTGGGTGTTGTTATCCCATCCTGTGTCCATTGGGTGCTGTTATCCATTCCTGTGTCCATTGGGTGTTATCCCATCCTGTGTCCGTTGGGTGCTGTTATCCTGTCCTGTGTCCGTTGGGTGTTGTTATCCTGTCCTGTGTCCATTGGGTGTTGTCCCATCCTGTGTACATTGGGTGTTATCCCATCCTGTGTCCATTGGGTGTTATCCCATCCTGTGTCCGTTGGGTGGTGTTATCCCATCCTGTGTCCATTGGGTGTTGTTATCCCATCCTGTGTTCGTTGGGTGTTGTTATCCCATCCTGTGTCCGTTGGGTGTTGTTATCCCATCCTGTGTCCATTGGGTGTTGTTATCCCATCCTGTGTCCATTGGGTGTTATCCCATCCTGTGTCCATTGGGTGTTATCCCATCCTGTGTCCGTTGGGTGTCAGGAGCTGCAGATCCAGCACAGCCTGAACGAGGATGGGTCCTCAGGAAGAGGTGGGGTCGTTCCTGCACAGGAGCTCTGTGCTGGAAAGGGGAAAGGGAGAGAAATGTTTGGTTTAGAGGGCAGGATTTGCACTGGTTTGGCCTCTGGCCACAGTCCAGGGAGTCCCACTCAAACCTGGGTGAAGCACAGCTCCCCTGGTGCTGCAGGGGTGTGGGATGGAGCACTGGACACACGGTTTGACCCCTGCCCATCCCTCCAGGACAGGCTGAGAGAGTCAAGAAGGGCAGGCAGGACAATTAAGGCACTGGTCCCATGTGGGAAATTAATTTGGAGAAAATTCTCAAAGCTTGACAGAAAGTTTATATGCATTGATTGTTATAATACAATGTTAGTGACAGTGCCTTGTGTACTTCACTGTACTCCACAGTCAATGGAAAAAGCCACCAAAGAAGTTTTTTTTTCCGTACAAGAGAGAGGGGGAAATGTGGGAAATGAATTTGTACAAAATTCTCAAAGCTTGACAGAAAGCTTACAGAGTCTGCATCTGTATGCAAACCTTGAGATAAGAAATGCTGTCTTATAAATGCCATGGAATAGGACAGACATTGTTGAGAGAGAAATGGAGCTAGAAAAAAGTTTCAAAAGATGGCCTTGCAAATAAGACTAGATACTTTAGAGAAACAGAACTATGAACGATGCATTGTAGTGGGACCCACAAGGGGTAATTTTAGATGATTGGCTTTAAGGCATTTACAGTATGATGTAGCTAAAGCTGACAGGCCAAGAAATGCTTATAATATATTGCAATTAAGAAATAGTTAACTTCTGATTGTAATGGCGTAAATTCAAACATCTGTATTGTTTCACCCCTCACATGAGACTGAAAATAGAATAAAAGTTTTTAAAATGCCTCTCATTTAGCCCATCTCTAAGTCAAAAAGAGCTTAATCCAACAGTCCTGCTGCCTTCCCAGCACCTGGGGTGTGAGAGGGCTCCTTGAGGGGTCAAGAGTTGTGTCACCCTCCTGTCAGGGTGCCAGTGCTGGTCAGGGCAGGTAGGAGCTGCCAAATGCCCTGGAAAGCTTCAAAATGAGAGAGAAATTGGGACATGTGAGCTGAATCCAGGCCAGCCTGGAGCCCTGCCTGGGAGTTTGTATTTCCTTGTAGCAGCTCCCTTTTTTTTTTCATGGCTTTGCAGCTGTAAGAAAGGGATGCTCTGAGAGCATGGTGTTATCGTGACAGCTTTTATGTACAAAAAAAATGGAGAAATAAACAAGATTTTTGGTACAAAAATATGATTTTTATCTCCCTATCGTAACTTTGCTGGTGCAGAGCTGAAGCCAGAGCCTTGTGGCACTGAGCTGCAGGGAGCTCATCCAAGCTGGAGGGGGCAGCTGAGGAGCTGGAGCAGCATCACAGCTGTGGTGGGCTGGGCACTGCCACCACATCCCTGGAGAAGGCTGGAAATCCTGTTCCCTGCCTCAAAAATCCACCCTGGCACACCAGGTGTGGTGTCTCAGAGCCCAGACACAGGCTGTGGGGGATGGAGGTGTCCCCCTGCCCAAATGTCCCCAGGGCTGAAAGCCAGGTGGGTGAGAAGTGGGGAGGACAGGAGCCACCCTCCCTGTCCTGTCATGATGGATATCCCCAGGGTCAAACCAGCAGCAGAGCCCTCACTCCACTCGAGCCTTTTTGTCCCCGAGGCTGTGCACACCCGTGTGACAGCTCAGTGACAGCAGTGTCCCTCCTGGGGACCCCCAGAGGGTCCCCCTGCCCCTGCAGTCACATGAGGAGCACCAGCCCAGCCACCAGCCGAGTTTAGAGGTCAAACCAGCCAGAACTGGGCCAGGCTGCAGCTCCCTGCTGGCCTGCTGGGATGAAGGACACCTTCTCCCAGATGGCCACTTAGGCAGGACAAATGTCCATCCACGTGGCCCTGGCTTGGTGGCACAGGGGGGTTTGTCCTTGGGTTGGTGTTGGGGCTGGAGCCCAGAGCAGCACAGGGGCACCCCAGCCCGGGCTGTGCTCCTGCCCTGCGGCCGAGGGCTCCCTGCAGCAGCTGCTTTGCTGCCCAAGTCCTGCTGGCACCTCCTGGTGGGTGCTCCAAGGGGTGCCCGGTCCCTCCTTGAGGCCAACCCTGTTGGAGTTCCAAATGCTGAGAATTTTGGGATTTCTGTGCTGACAGACTCTGACCCCCAAGAGAACACTGCATTTGACCTGAGGCTGTGGACAAAGCTTCCAAAATGGATTAATGGCACCGGGATTACGGGTGTGGGGTTTGATTAGAAGTGTGCGATGTCACCAGGTAGAAAACCAACACAGCCCCACCCCTCCCGCCCAGGCAGGGCTCCTTTACCCCCTGCCTGAGGTGGGGAGCAGCCCTGTCCCCCCTCCCTGCCAGCAGCGTGGCCACCAGCCAGGCCTGTGTCCCAAAGTGTCCCTGCCTGTCCCCCAGCCCCCTTTGCCACCTGAGGTGTCCCCGCTGCTGCAGAGGCGTGGGGTGGAGCCAGCTGAACAGCACTGGCTCAGGGAGGCTTTCAGGAACGGGTCCCCATAGGCATGGACACACAGGGACTTCTGGGATAATTTAAAATCCAGGGCAGAGACCTGATTATTGCCCTAGTTTGCATCAAATCTCAGTTTGGGTTTTTTTAGCAGCCTTTTGATGAGCTTGTCAATGACAAGTTGCTAATTGAGGAGTGGGAGGCCCACAGTGTCCTGTGAAAACGGGGGAGAAAAGAAAGCCAGGATAAAAAAAGATCTGTTTAAACCTGGCACTGGGCCTGACCGCAGGGATGGAGGGAAGCCAGGCTGGGGTGGCCTCAGAGAGACCACGGGGGTGCTGCTCAGCCAGGGGGTGGGGACACCCCAAATCTCTGCAGGGGCTGGGAGAGGCCCCGTGAGCTTCAGCAGGGACACGCCCCATCACCCCGGGGTGCTGCAGCAGGGAGAGGACTCTTGGTCTCTAACAACACCATGCACCCCCAGCACCGAGTAGAGCTCCAGGCTCCACATTTTTTTATTCCACACCCCCCTCAATGTATTCATTGATTTATAAATTCCCTACACGTACTGCTGGGCTAACAAGCACACTTCAAAGCACAAGCTAAAACACGAGGTAAAAAAGGATGGGAGAGAGATTAAAAAAACACTTTAAAAATATTTTTTAAAGTTATTAATGGTACAAAACACATTTTCTTCCTGCACCCCTGTGGATTATCTCTTGCACCCCACTGCAGGGTTGAAGGGAGCCTGCCTGGCCCCTCCCCTGGCACCCACGAGCCCCTTCCCCATTCCCCTTTTCCCTGCACAAAGCAGCTTTGTCTCCCTCTTCCTGCCCCTCTGCTCCCGCCTGGCCGCTGTCCCTCCCTGGCACCCATCCCATCTCACCCTGCAGCACAAGGACCCTCCTCCTCCATTCATCTGGGGGGAGCCCCAGCCCCCCAGTGCCCCTGGCAGCTCTCAGGGGTGATGGGGAGGATGGCAGGGTCCCCACCCCCAGCCCTGGCAGCACCCACATGCTGGGACCTGCGGCGCAGGTGGCACTGAGCGAGGGGTGGGCACTGCTCCCCACAGCCCACTGGAGCTGGGCTGTCTTGGGGGGCTCTGTTCCTCCTGCACCCCTCGGCTTAAGTGGCTGCTCTCCCATCCCTGTAGCAGCCAGGCTGGAGCTCAGCCAGGAGGGCTCCTAGCAAATCCCAAATCCAACCCCACCTGTCTGAGCCCTGTGGGTCCCAGGACGTGTCTCTGCTTCCCAGCCCAAATCTGGCAGTGGCTCCCGAAGCTTGGCCAGCAGGATGTGCTGGGTTCTGTGTCACCCACACTCCTGTCCCCACGAGAGGAACACACCCCAGCACAGCCAGATCTTTTCTCTTTCCTGCTCCCAGAGGCCCCAGAAAAGCTTGGGGTGGTTTGGCTCAGCATTGCTGCCCGTTCAAGGGGAGAGAGGCCCAAAAACCCCCTCCCCAAAGTGAGCCTGGCTGCTTTTGTCCTGTGCCAAAGGGAGAAGGGGCAGGCAGGCAGCACTGGGCACGGGCAGCCCCTGCACCTTGCCAGAGGAGCATTTTGGCTTTTCTTGGCCTTTGTTGGGTGGGGGTTTTGCAAAGCTCTGCCTTTGCCCCAGCTCCTTGTGGTTAATGGGGGCTGCAGGTGTCCCTGAGGGAATTAACACGCCCGGCTCGATGCTTCCAGGGACTCCCCAGGGATGGTTTGTGGGGCCAGCCCTGGGTTCTGCGGGAGCAGAGGGATGTTCCTGCCTGCAGAGGCAGCAGCAGACCCTGGGACCAGGCACAAAGGCTGGCTCTGCCGCCAGCAGCTCGGTGACAGTGACCCTGGCAAGCCCCACACAGCCCTGCAGGGGCCACAGCGAGTTCCAGCAGGGTGTGGGGGGCTGAGAGGGGACACACACAGGAGCGTCCCCTTGGAGCTGAGCCCTGCCGGCCACTCTGTGTCCAGCAGCGCCCAGGATCTTTGCCTGCTTTGCCCTCATCCCTCCTGGCACTGCTCTCCTTCCCTGCCCTCCCTTCTCCCAGCCCCATGACCTCAGGTTCTGGCTGCTTCCCTGGGACTGATCTCCTCGGGCACCCGGCCGGGACAAGGGCTATGTCCAACAGGGAGGACAGACAGACAGACAGAGTGTTCTCCCAGCAGCTCATGGCAGAAGCCACCCCAAGGTCACACAGGCTTCAAAAGGGCAAAATCCCACCACATCCTATTTTATCCGGAGAGTGCCTGAGGGCTGGTCCTGCCCCTCCACGTGATGGATGAGCCTTTGGCAGCCCCCGAGTCCCAAAGGGGGCGGCCAAGGGCCAGCAGAGCCCTCCCTCCGCCCCCTCCTTCCCCGCGGTCACAAGGTTTCAGTCAGCAAAAGGAAAATTTTATTCCATCTACGCACGCTTTATTATTGTTATAAATAATAATAAATCACAGCGGCGGGAAGTGGATTTAGGGAGCAGGAAGGGATGTGGAGGATGATGAAACACCTCTCGCTTCCCCCCCGGGGATGTGAGGTGTGAGAGGAGCCAGCTGTGTCGGGGCAATAAAATCCCAGGGGATTTCATGGGGGGCTGGAGGGGAGCAGGGCAGGGGGGCTTTCCCACCACAGCCCCTGCTATGGATATCCCCTCTCCTCACCTGGCCTTTCGCACCCACTGCCCCTGTGGATCCCTTTTGGACGTTTTTTATCCCAAACACTTGGATTCCCAAGTGCTTTTGGATGGCATTGACTGCCCTCCCTTCGGAGGCATTTATGGGAGGAGAAGCCCCTGCTGCCACCAGCTCCCAGGGGTGTCTCCTGCTCTGGAGCAGGCTCCAGCTCCCAGTGTCTGTGTCACACCCAGGGTGACCTCCCCAGTACCTCTGGGGACCCCAAAGGAAGGGGTGAGAGAGAGAGCCGCATGAAAACTTGGCTTTTTTGGTGATTTCTACCCCCCTGCTTTGCTGGGTGAAGTCATGACTGGAGGAGCTGCTGATGGGACTCAGCCCATGACCACAGCCTGATGGAGATTCCAGCTCCCCACCCAGCCCTCCCTGGGGCCGAATGACAGGTCAGCTCAGCTCAGATCCAATGGAAAACTGGCTTGGCTCAATTATTTTCTTTTTTTTATTATTATTTTTATTTTTAATTTACTGTTGTGTTTCAGTTTCAAGGTAAGTTGGGAAAAAAACCCAAAAAAACACAAAACAAAACTGCTGCAAATGAGGGCTCTACCAGTTGGTGCCATGAGACCAGCACTACCTGTGGCATCTGGATGCTCCAGCTCTGCCAGGAGCTGGGGACAATCCCCAGAGGGGGAACAAAGGGGTCTCCACCACTGCGTGACCTGTTCCTCTCCCACCGAGAGCTTCCAGCCCTGCTGCCTGTGGGGTTTGAAGGTTCCCTGGTCCTCACCATGGTTGTACCTGGAACAACGACAGGGAGAGGAGAGTGCTGAGCTAATCCCAGTGGTGGGGAAAGGAGATGGAGAAGGGGGAGAAGCAGCAGCAGGAGGGCACCAGGAAGAAGAAGGATGGTGAAGGATGCTCAGAGCAGCCCAGCACGGACACCCTGGCCCAGGCACAGGGCCCTGTCTGGAACTGGCTGGGCACCTCAGGGTTTGCTGGTGAACCCCCCCTGGTCTGAGGGGGACACAGCCACTCACCCCCCACAGCCAGCAGCGGGCACAGAGGCTGTGACCCACAGCCCCACCCCAGGCAGAGCCCCTCGGTGCCCACCATGGCTGCAGTGAAAGAATTCCCCCCTGCAGGAGCTGCTTTCCGCGGCCAGGCCGCCCTTCCCGGGGGCAGTGTCCTGATCCCCGCGATGTCACCCGTCCCGAGCGCCTGCCGGGGGCTCTGTCTTGCCTGGCTCTTTGTGTCCCTCTTGTCAGGACTGTGATTGCAGCTGTTTCTGTTGCCTCCCCCGTGTCACCGCCTGAGCTCGGGAATTCCCCCAGCTCTCCACGCTGCACTGAGCACGTTCCCGCTCCCGCCTGTCCCCGGTAATTAGCGCGGCTGACCGGGTTTCCTTCATCAGTGCTAATTGGCCAGGTCTGTGTTTGTGGCTTCCCCTTCCTGGCTCTGGCCGTGCCCTGCGGTAATTTCAGTGCGAGAGAGAAGAGAAATGAAATGAAACTCGCTGTGCCCCCTCTCACCGCCCCATCCTGACACCAACACCCGCAGCTGGGACACGGGGACACCGCGGGGCTCAGGGCGCAAACCTCAAGCCAAACCCACCCCTGGAGCTCTGCAAAGCCTCTTTGCTCCCCTTGAGTGACTGTCACCCACCTGGGGACCCCCTCCTTTGACCATCCCCGGTTCCTTCACCACCAGCCCCCAGCACTCAGCTCCAGGCACTCCGTGGCATCACCAGCCAAGCGGGCAGTGATGCCCGGTGCCCTGGCATGAAGCCACCCAGCCAGGACAGGTGCTGGGGACAGCCTGCGGGTGGCACCTGGAAGTGCTCAGCCCTGCTCCCCATTAGCTGCGGGTCGATGGGATTGATCCCCACCATCCCTGGAGCTGTCCCTGATGCACGCCAGGTGATCCAGCAGGGGAGGGACAGCAGCTCCGGGGCGGGGGGCAGAGGACACGGTGTCACAGGAGCCCCAGAGCAGCAAATCCCTGCCCTGGCACTGCCCCGACCCCCGTGGCCTCCCCTGTGGTCTGGGACCGCCTGTCTCAAAGGAGGATGCCCCTGACGTGTGTGCGTGTGACCAGGGCTGTCCCCGTGGGCACAAGGGAGGAAGAACTGGATCTGTGGGATGCAAGGGAATTTGGGGAGAGGGATATCCCTCTGAGAGGTTCATGGAGATTTTCAGGGGTCTGTGTGCAGCTGGATGGGGGTTTGGTGTCTCTGTAGGGCACTGGGGATTTGGGGAGCGTCTGTCAATCTGCAAGGGGGGCTCAGGGGTGCTCACTGTGTGTAAGGGCACAACCCAGGGGGTTTTGGGGGGCAGAACATGGAGGCCACAGAGCCGCAGCTGGACAGAGACACTGGGTGGGGACAGATGGGAATACAGGGATGGGGACAGTGCCCTGCACACCTGGAGTCTCCTGTGCTCTGCTAACAAGGGGGACCAGCCCCAACCCCCAATCCCAGGCTCTGTCTGTTTGTCCGTCTGTCTCCTGGGACTGCTCTGCCCCCACCTCCTCCACCCTCCCCCTTACATCTGGCCAGCAGCAGCTTATTTTTTCCTCCAGGGTTGCGACATCCTGAGCCACGGGATGTTTTTCCTGAGCCTGTGTTGGAACCCCCAGCAGGGGGAGGGTGGGAAGATTGTCTTGGCCAGGGAGCTCCGGTCACAGTGTCCTCCCACCCACTGTCCCCAAGTGCAGAGAGGGGAGACCACAGAAAGCAAATCAGACAGGGCTGGAGAAGGAAGAGTGGATTCCTGCTGGTGACAGGAAGGGTGATGGAATCCCAACTGGATCTGGTTCTCCAGATCCTCCAGGACTGGGCAACAGTGACCACATCCCTGCCAGTGATGGAGAGGGGCAGCTGGATACTCTTGGGGCTGTAGCTACTGACCCCTTCATGTCCTCAGTCATGATCCACAGCCAGGTCACCCTCCACTCTAAGCCCTGGGCAACCAGGGATGGGGGTGCCACCAGAGCAGGCCTGGGGGCACAAGATTGGGGGTGCCCCTAGAGCATCCCCACTGCTGGAGCCAGGCAGGGGCTGAACCACCCCTGTCAGCAGCACTGGGATGGCCAGACCCCAGCTGTGCCTCCCTCTTCCCACCAGAATAAATACCATTCATTCAGAAGAAACCATTTTATTATTTTTTTTTCCCAAAGAAAAAAAGCAATATAAATATTAGAGTATAAAACTTGCGTGTAACACATCGACATTGGTCTATATGGGTATAAGAAGGATATAAGCATATATATAATATATAAGTATAATTCAATATTAGACACATTGAAAGGGCAAACGTGTTTCATTTCACGCACACTCGGAGCACAGACCACATGGAAAGAAGATACAGAGAAAATTGAAAATACTGATGTCCACAAGTTAGTTACTGCAATTAAAAATAACACGCCACTAAATACACGACACTCACTACGCTACCTCAGATTGCAGATTAAAAAGAAAATATAAAGACTACGATTCAGCTACAGCATTTCTAGAGGGGGGGTCAGGTGGCAGCTGCAGGGGACAAGGTGGGAACCGCTCCCAGTGCAGCCAGCGCCAGAGGTGGCTGGATCTGGATGAAACACGGAGGATGCTCCTGCTGCCCTGGTTTGGGGAGGGGGCAGGGGTGGGGAGAGCCTGGCTGAAAGGGCTGGATCTGCTTGGGTGAGTTACGTGTTAGTGATTAAAAAAGGAAAAAAAACAACACACACCCCCCTGGGAAACTCGGTGTGGCCCCCTCCGGGCCACTCCACAGCTCCTCTCCTGGCTCTGGCTACACAAAGCCCCCATCTGTCTCTCCCGGGGGCTCAGAGCTGCTTTGCTATGGGAAGCTGGCCTGGTGCTTTGGTGATGGGCACATGGAGAAACTCTAATCCTGATCCTTCAATTCCGCCCACAGGGTACAAAGCCCAGAGCCAGCGGGAGCATCACCTCCTCCTCCAGCCTGGCCCCGCATGGTCCCATGTGACACTCCCCCAGCCACTGCCCCCCATTTTGCAGCGTCACCCCCTGCTCTTGGGTCCCCTGTCTGGATCGGGTCCCCAAACGCCACCAAAACAACCATCACTTACTCAGCCACCAAGTCTGCACCAAAGCCATGCACCGGCAGCTCCGCGGATCCCATTCTTTGGGCGAAACCCCGGGAACCGCCTTGTAGAACCGCCCCACCACCCCAAACAACCTTTGGGGTCCAAACTAGAAGCAATAATGAGTTTCCCCACCCCGCCTGAGCCATCCCACCCCCTCCCACCCCTTCCCCAGGGCAGCCCGGGCGGCTGCCGGCGCGTTCACACCACGTGGGCATGCGAGGACTTCTGCGGGTCCGTGGAGCTACTGCGCTAGTGCAGGTGTGAGGTGAGGGACGTGCATGCAGACACCGTGTGCAGACAGTGAAGCGTCGTCCCCGTGTCCCCTGCGCGGGGACCTGGCCAGGCCTGGCCGCGGGGGAGCGAGGCTCTCTTAGCCTTAATTCCATAAGAACATCGACTGTACATATAAATATTTACTGCAAAGAAGGTTTGAGATGTGTCTGCTCTTCGGAGACCCCTAGAACTGCCGGGGCAGCTGCCGCACACCTCGGCATGCTCCTCATGGAATTCCCTGCCTCTCACATAGCAGGAGGGCTTTTTCCTTATCATATTTCAGGCCATTAGTGGTTACACTTTAAAAAAAAAAATAACGCTTAGGATGCAGCTTTGCCATATTCCCTTTGACTCATGCAATATAAACACTTTTTTTTTCAGATGACAGGTAAGCAGGAACTGAAGCACTCCCTACCAACTTCCAAATTCCAAAATCCATCGCTATCATTGACTGGGGATGAATTTTACGAATGGAAAATTTAACAGCAAAGAACTGGAGCATGGGCTCTAAGCTAAGAACTTCCTTTTCCTTTCCAAAAAATAGCTGAAGGGCTATAAATTAAAAGATCCACATTAAAATTATTTACACTGGGCAAAGCCGAGCACAAGCCTTGTGCCTTTCTTGGACTACCTGGGAGCAAACTGGATCCAAAGACGTGGCAAAAGACCTTCGGCCCTTGCATATTCTAATACCCGAGGGATTGTATAAAACATTATTCACAGGGCACTTGTTTGCGTTCGGTTTAGACTCCGGATTGGTTTTCATCATGAGACCTGAGAGCAGAGAGCCCCTGCTCTCAGCTCTGATGATGACGAGATACATTCGCAGCATTTCCTACTTTTGCACCACAAAAAAATTCACATTCGTCCTCCGGCCTGGGCTGTGGTTTTTGGGGGAGTGCTGGAGCCGGCTGCCCTGTAGCTCTAAGGTCTCCTTTTTCTTCTTCACTACTTCTTCTCCTTCTTCCCGGATTTCTTTTTGTTGCCTCCGGCGGGGGCGGCGTTCTTGGCGTCGCGCTTGCCGGCGTTGGTGAGGGTGGCGTTGCTGCCCGGGATGTAGACGTTCTGCCGGTAGTCGGGGACGTGCTGCAGGGTGAACTGCGGGCCGTAGCGGGCGCTCAGCCCCATCGTGCCATTGCCACCGCCCAGGGTCGAGTTACCGTCAGCAGCTTCTGTGGGGAACGCCGGGGAAGGGGGGAAAGAGAAGGGCAGGATGTTAAAGGCAGCTGGAGACCCCAAACCCCAGCAGCCCCACAGGGTGTCAAACCCAAATCAACATCACCCTTCAGCTCCCCACAGGGCAGCCTGGCACAGGCCCCCCCCATCAAAACTGCCCATTGAAACATACTGTGCAGTCACACCATTAGTGATGCATTAAAGGAAATCCAATATTTATTTATTTTTCCGCCACATTTAAAACCCTGCCCGAGGTATTTTTCTCCAGCCAGGTTTATTCAGGGAGCTGGACAGGGGAGATGAGAAATGAAACCCCTCCCTTGCAATACCACAAAATGGCTCTAGGAAGTTGAGCACGAAGGAAATCAATGCCAGAGCGTGTCTGATGGTCCAGATCTGGGAGCAGGGGGAGGGGAAGGCAAATTCATTCCTGTCGCTATGCAAAGCTCCAGCATGGAATGGGGAGGGGCACAGGTCCCCCCCGGGATGCTGGAGAGCAGATGGAGACGGGGGGATGCATGGAGGCAGGGGGAGAATGAGCACGGGGGGATGGCAGGGCTTGAGTGATGCTGTTGCCATGAGCTGCTGCACGATCTGCTCCAGTGCAGCTGCCTGTGCATGGCTCAGGGTGGGATCCCTGCATAGCTCTGCTCAGAAATGGTTTGCTGAAATTCAGCCTTTGTCTGAGAGCCTGTGGCTCCCATTTCAGCCTTTAACTGCCTCATGCTCATGGCAGGGGCCAGGCCCTCCTGAAGGATGGGGACATCCAGCAAGGGCACCCAGAGGGCCCAAGGCAGAGCCCAGGAGTGCTGCTCCCTCCTTTCAGAGGCAGAGAGATTGTGGGAACAGTGAAAAACAACGAGCAGAGGTGGTGGGCTGGGTCCCCTCACATTTCTCCTCACTCCAGACCAACTCTGTGCACACCTCTGTGCTGCCTTTGCTTTCCCCTAAGCAGATGGAGGTGGCTAAGCCAGCCAGAAAGCTGGACAAAAAGCTGGACCACATCCCACCATCCCCCTGAAATACGGCTGTGTACACATTCCCTTTGCAGGGGTTGGAAGGATGAAGCAACTGCAATTTGAAAAGTTGCAGCTGCTCTGTTGGAGCGGGCAGGGAGGAAAACACAGCGAGGCTGAAAACAGGCGTGATACTGTGCACCGGGGCAGGGCCATGGGTGCAAACACAGCGACCCAGAGCGGGGAAATGCCTTTCACTTCCTGCTCTGGAAGCATTCCCTGTAGAATTCTTCCAGAGTCACCATGAAATGGGTTCCAGACGTAGCAGGACCTTGTGTGTCTGTAATTAGTGATGTTGATTGCTAATCCTCACTCGCCTGAGCAGCAGGTTGTTTCATTAGCAACCAACTCAAGCCCACACCCATGGAGGTGTTAGAAATGATCCCCATGGGATGGGATGACTGGAGATGGGCAGGAACCATCTCACAGGTGGACTACTGTGGAAGGGGTTTTACAGCGACTTCTGTGGGCCAGAGAGAAGTTTGAGAAAAGGATCCATGTTTACCCCTGAAAGAATTTTCTACCAAGGTCGTTGACACAGAAACCAAGAAAGAAAGGAGAAATAAGAGAAACCTGCAGCTGCCTGTTCCAGTGAGCACTTTGTTTGTTTCTCGTGACCAATGAGTAAAGTGTAAACTTAGGAGTTTTGTAAGAATGTATAAAAATCCTGCAGGCTGGAATAAAAACAGGTTTTGAAGCCTTCTGAAAATGGAGTGCGTTGCTTTGTATTGTCTCTGTCTCAACTAGGACAGACTACAGCTTCCAGCCATGGGAGAATTGTTTTTTCTGGGCTGTCCCAGATGGAGTCAGCCCAGTGAGAGGCTGGGTGGACTTGGGCACCTTCTCTTCCCTGGGTATTGCTGCCTGTGTCCCGCTGGGGCCATCCCAGGGCTCTGAGCAGTGAAGGCCTGGGGGTGCCAGCACCACCCAAGTCCCCATTAATTCATTTGCAGTCTCAGCACAGCTTCCACCAGGGAGAAAAAGGCACTGGTGAAGTTCCCAGCCTGCCAGTCGGTCCCGGGTAAGGGCGACCGTCTGTTTCTAGGTAACACTGACATTAAGGCTGAACAGAAGAGAGAACAGGAACAATAGAGGGTTATAAATGGGCACCGAGGTGCTCTTGCCAAGCAAAGCACTTGAGCTCTTCTTGCTGGAAAGGTCATGCTCAGCCTCTACCAGCAGCCTGTCATTATCCCAAACAGTCCTGAGGAGGAAAACAAGAATTTGGGCTCTGGCAAAAATAACCAGCGAGTGGCTCCATCGCCCCCGTGGGCAGAGGGGAGGCCGGGGGCAGCCCCAGAGCAGGTGTTGCTGCAGCTGCTGGTGGGGCTTTCAGGGGACCCAATATAGCGTGTCTGCCCCTGCCTGGGGGACAGGGACCTCCCGGGCTGCCTTTCTGTCTGCTCTCCCACCATCCCGTGGCACCTCTCTAAATTCTCACTGGAGCCAGAGTATTTTAAGGACAGGATGTCTGTCCTTGAGAGTCTGGTGTCCTGGAGCATCTGTGTTCCTTGGGCTGTCCCAGCAGTTGCCTCTGCCCATTCAGATGGCTCAAAACACTGGTTTTTCATCTTGTTCCCAGCTGTAAGGCAGGAAGATCCAGAGGAAGGATGGCTAGGAAGGGGGACAGAACCCTACAGCAAGGTCACAGCCCTGGGGGGAAAATCAGGTCCCCAGATACTCTGCCTTGTGATGGCAATGTAACCACTGGGGAAGGGATTTAATCCTCAAAGGACTGGATGGTGCAGGCTTGGCCTGGCACGGCCAGCGCTGCCTCCTGCTGAAGCCAAGGAAAACCCCTGGCCCAGGGTAAGGATGCATCAAAGGCAACACTGTGAACCACTTGTCACTTCGGAGCTCAAACAGAGCTCAGTGGGTGACAGTGAAGGATAAGGATTATTTAAATGGCCAGGAAATCACACCCAGGGATGAGTAGCACAAAGCTTAATGGGCAATTAGCGCTGCCCCTAATCAAAGCTTGCTCCAATCAACACTATTGGCTTAAAGAGAGAGCAGAAACGGGAGACAGACAGCAAAGGTGACACGAAAACACTGTGCTGGAGGAAAAACTGCTGCTGGGTCCCCATCCACACATCCAGCACAGAGAGAGCCCGAACAGGATGGATAAGGGAAAGCCATTATCTGCAGGAGGGATTTGATTTACATCAACGCCCTGGGCGGGCTGGAGCCGTGGGAGAGGTTAGGACTGTGGATTGGGGAGATTTGCTGCAATAGGGCCCGGGGCTCCATGAAAGTCGGCGCTTAACCTGGAAGGGACCCGCTTAGCTCTGATCCTGGGGATTGCTGGAGCAGCAGCCAGAAAACCAGCTTTATTTACCAGCAAGGAAACCGGATCTGGAGACACTGGGTGATGAAAACCACATGCAACCCCAAGGGCTGTTTTTCCATGGTCGTTTTTCAGAGCAAAGACACATTTTCACATTGTTTCTCCTTCTTGAGTGTAAACAACTCCCTTGCCCCAGACCTTGTCCCCCTCCCCAGCCACAGCAGCTGTCTCCTGGTGTCTGCAGAGCAGCGAAGTTCAGCTGCAGCAGCTTTCCAAGAAAGCAACAGCAAAGCCATTCCTCCTCCCTCAGATTCCTTCCCTCCTAACAGCTCAAAGGAAACATCCTAAGCATTTTGCACAGGGTTTTATGGCTGTGCTTCTATTTTTAAATCAAGGGGGGAAAGACTTGGAGGTATTTATAAATAAAGGCTCTATGAAAACCAGGCTCTTTATCCATAGTGCCGCACAGAGTGATAATTGTCCTTGTTTTATACAAAGCCATGGAGACTGTGGGTGCGTGGGAACATCCCTCCCTGCCCAAGGCTTCTGCACAGCCATAAACCAGAACAAACCAACCCAAAACGACCCCAAGCCACCCTCCTGCGAAAACAACTGCAAGGAGACAGAGCAGCAGCCAGTGGGGGAAACCTTGGTGAATCCATGGCTCAGCAGAGGGGCTTGGGGAGCTCCTCTGCACACAAGGTTTGTTGGGAATTCTGAGTCAGGCATTCGCTGGTTCCCTGGTCCAGCCTCTAGCCACACACAAACTTCCAGCCTTCCTTCCTCCTCACCTTACAGCAAGTGTAATTTACTGTGACTTTCTGGAACCAAGTAGTTCATAAAACATCATCTCCAGACTGGCTCTTTCATCTAACACAACCACAGCACAGCCAGACGGTGTTGTTTCAGTACAAAGCAAACAGAGTTTGGGTGGAAAAAGTGTCCCTGAGTACAGGAACCAGGTATCTCCTCTGCCTGGATCCTTCCTGACCCCTCTCTCTACAGGACATCAGTGCTTTTCCCCTGGATCCTTCCTGACCCCTCTCTCTACAAGACATCAGTGCTTTTCCCCTGGATCCTTCCTGACCCTTCTCTCTACAGGACATCAGTGCTTTTCCCCTGGATCCTTCCTGACCCCTCTCTCTACAGGACATCAGTGCTTTTCCTCCTGGATCCTTCCTGACCCTACAGGACATCAGTGCTTTTCCTCCTGGATCCTTTCTGACCCTTCTCTCTGCAGGGACATCAGTGCTTTTCCTCCTGGATCCTTTCTGACCCCTCTCTCTACAGGACATCAGTGCTTTTCCCCTGGATCCTTCCTGACCCCTCTCTCTACAGGACATCAGTGCTTTTCCACCAGCTTTGGGATCTGTTGAAGCAGAACCTTTGCAGCCAGCCCAGCTAACCCAGATAAATCAGTCCCACAGCATCTTATCTATCAGCATGACCCCGAGACAGCCCTCCCAGAGCAGGAGTCAGGGTTTTCCCAGGAGTGATGGAGACCAACCATTGGCTGAAGCCAGGATCATGGCTTGGAGCATCTCCGTGTCAAACTGGTTGTTGGGCCAGGCTCCAGCTTCCTCTCCATTCTGGGAGCTATGGGAAAAGAAAACAAACAGCAAGTTACTCCAGTTCAGTCAGGAGGAGTGGGCTGGACCAATGCCTGCTTTAAATCCTCCCATAAATAGCACTCAGGAGCCAAGACCCTTTCCGAGGTGTCCATCCCTCACCAGGCTCTTGAAGAATAACCACCAAAAGCACTTGGGGACTCAATGGCACTTCCAGCAACACCTTCCTAATTCCTGCTGCCTTCAGAGGCTACAGCCACGCATCTCATCTCCTCAAAACCCCACCAAAAAGCAATCACAGAATGGCTTGGGTCAGAACAGAACTTTAAGATCATCTATCTGCCACCCCCTGCCATGGGATATAATTTAAACCATTGCCAAAATTACAGTGTAATATCATAAAAACTGCAGTCCTAAAGCCCCAGAGGTGCATATGCACCCTTGTATGACCAGGTCCTCTGTCCTTTTGCAGGCTGTGAGTGGATGCACCTTTCAAGCCCTTTCAGGTAACAACTCCATTCTGCAGCTTCATTCATGTGATGGAGGGTGAGAAAACCCCACGCTGTGGTGGGAATTTGGGTCATCACGGAGCAGCTGCCTGGCACCACAGGATTTGCTCTGAAAAGAGTCCAAGATCAGTCCAGGGGAGGCTGGAGCAGCAGGGAGAGGAGAGCAGGCAGCAGCTGGGCATCTCCCTTGGTTACCCTTGGCTGCTGGGGGTGCTGAGCACCACAGATCCACCTGGGAGAACTCGGGGGATGCTGACAGACTTTGGCTGAGGAGGTTTTGTGGCCAGGCCCACAATCAGCACTCTGTGTGCAGGCTAACAAGCCCGGCTTTCATGTCTGCCAGGTGTCAGCTGTGCTCAGCCACCGCTCACTGCTCAGGGCTGTGCTCCCAGAGCCCCTCCAGAGCTTCCACACTTCCTAAACATCTCACCAGCTTCCTGGGGTCCCCTCTGCTCTGTCCCAAAATAACCCCACCACTCAGATCACCACTGTCTCCTCTCCCAGTCACTGCTCTGACCACCCACAGCCCTTTCCATCCACTGGAATGCCAGAATTTACCCCTTGGCTTCCTTGGGATGAGGGCTGCCCGGCTCCTGCAGCTGGGAGCTCTCCTGAAGTGAGACAGGGGAGGATGGGGGGGTTGGAAAGCCCTTTCCATTAAAAGACCTTACGCTATTTCCCAGGAAAGTGTTCAAACCACGAAGTTACAAGGCATGGCAGTGGCATCCTCCACCACTGTGGTCCCAGCCCTTATAGCCAGGAGCTGCCAGACCCCAACAGCCTGCTCAGACCCCAAAACCCTGTTCAGACCCCAACGGCCTGCTCAGACCCCAAAACCCTGCTCAGACCCCAACAGCCTGCTCAGACCCCAAAACCCTGCTCAGACCCCAACAGCCTGCTCAGACCCCAAAACCCTGCTCAGACCCCAAAACCCTGCTCAGATCCTGAAGCCCTGCTGGGATCTCAGCATCTGGTTCAGGCACCAGATTCCTGCTCAGCCCCTGAATTCCTGCCCAGCCCTGCTCTGGGGTGTCCTGCTGTGCCTGAGCACTCAGCACCCTGCACGCTGCAAATGCCAGCACGGGCACGGCCGGTGCCAGCTCAGTGCCACGTGCTGGGCACCAGATGGGCTCCTCACGCCCTGCTGAGCATCCCCCTGCCTGAGTGCCCCCTCCACCTGTGCCCTCACACACGGAACAGGCTCAATATGGGCATTTTGGAATTGGGATGGACCCACAGGTGCTGTTCTTGAAGGTTGTACCTGCCACAGTGACCTCGTAGGTGCATGAAAGCAGAAAGGAGAGAAGCCTTGAATGCACATAAGCTTTCAGCATCCCTGTGAAATCCCTCCCCATGCACAGGGTGCCCAGAGAAGCTGGGGCTGCCCCTGGATCCCTGGCAGTGTCCAAGGCCAGGTTGGATGGGTCTTGGAGCAGCCTGGGATAGTGGGAGGCATCCCTGCCCATGGCAGGGGGTGGAATGGGATGGTCTGTGAGGTCCTTTCCAACCCAAACCATTCTGGAATTCTGAATATATGTTCAAACTGCCTTTGAAACACGATATCTGACTGTAAGCATGCTGTGCAGACACTCCCAGGTGCTCTGCACAAAATCTGGTCTTAAGCAACTTGTCCAAAGATGTGCAGGACCCGAACCAGGACCACAAGACCGTCCCTCCCCTTCTGTATCCCGTGCCTGATCCATCCCCAGCCGGGCACAGGGCGCAGCTCTCACACCAGTTAATCTTTAGAGGATGCAAATAAACACTAATGGAGCAGAGGCTGCCCCGGCACGACCCTGCCGGCAGCATCCTGAAATCCCTGCTGCCTGCGCATCCCGGGCATCCTGGGCACTATTTACAGCCCTCCTGGTGGTGGCACGGTTTCAAAAGGGCCAGAAGTGAGGCGTGCTCCCCTCCCAAACTGATTCCTCCGTGATGGTTGTGCCGAGACTCCTTGGCTTCGCGGGTCCCCTGCCCTACGCTCGGTGCAGCGCCAGGACAAGGTGGGGACAGCCCTGGGGCTGCAGTGACCTGTTAATGTCACAAACAGGGCTGGGAATAGAGCCCCGGGCTAGATCCAATAAAGGACTTAGGAACCTAAACTCCATTGCAAACCACAGCCCATTCAGCCACCCGTTAACCCCAGCAGCTCCTGCCCCACCCCCAAGCTGGAGGATGAGGTAGGTTCCCAGGTTTTTCAGGGCTTCAGGAAAGCTGCTCAGAAACATCCCTGAGCCTCCCAGCCGCTGATCCTGCCTCTGGGAGCTGCCCTGACATGATGGTGGTACCCAGAGGTGGGGGGAGAGAAAGCACAAGGAAGTATCAAATACATTTTGGGGCTCTTTTAAAGTGTAGTATTCCAGTGGTTAGAACTCTGCTGTGAAATCAGAGGCTCAGGTTCAACTCCCTCTTTGATGTGACAGTGCCAGTATCACATTTTCCACCTCCCAAAAGACTCTTCCCTCCTCTTCCACCCCTCCTTCAGGCAACTCCTTCAGGCTTCCCTGTACAGACCTTCCTCCTGTCTCCTGTCAAAGCCTCTATGTCCTACAGCAGTGGGAATGCACGGAAGGAAAGGCTCACCCTGTGGTCAGGAAATCCACCTGCACCAGGACTCCTGACCCCACTGAGCTCCCCACCCCAGAGCCCTTGGCCCCAGGGCTGCATGAAGGCACAGGCAGGAGAGCTGGCACCACTGGGCACCAGACTTGGCCAGGAATGGGTTGGAAAGGGAGGGATGAGGGGTCTGGGTAGTCCCTGCAGACTGGGAGGGATCTGAGTGGCACAGCCCAACCCTCCCAGTGCACAGCCCAAGGGGGGTGGCTGTACCAAGAAACGTGGATCTTGCTCAGGCTGTTCTGAGCTCTTGGTTTAGAGCTGTGTGTCCCAGGGAGGAGGACTGTGCATCACCAGCCAGCTCAGGATGGGGAGCACTTCTGACTTTTTTCCTTCCTTGGTCTTAGTGAGGAATGAACATGTGAACTCCTGACATGAGCCTCACCAGCCCCTCCACTCTGGGGGACACCCAAAGCCCTAGCTCCCCTTAATTCCCTGTGAGATCACAAAATCAGACTGGAAGAGGGGCACAAGTCATAGAATCCTAGAGTGGTTTGGGTTGGAAGAGTCCTTAGGGATGCTGCAGTGCTCCTAGGTGCCACACTTCAAGCAGAAGGAGTTCTCCCAGCCTCTCTCACTCTGCCCTGGGCTCCAGTGCTCACATCATTTTGGTGGTATGGTCCTGCTTTTATTGCAGTGAGGAGCCCAAAATTGGGCACAGTGCTCCAGGTGTGGATCTGTGGGTGTCACAGGGGAATTGAGGGCAACTTCTTGTCCGGCTGGTGACAAGCTGACCAGTAAAACCAGTCAGTCTCCATGACAGCAAGGGTGCACTGGTGATTCATGTTCAAGCTGACACCCCCTGTGTCCTTTTCTTCACCCTTACTGCAGCCAGCGTTCCCGAATTTTGCACAGAGCCCCAAAGCTGTGTGCCTGCTCTTCATGATGCCACGTAGAAAAGCTATTTTAGAAATGCCTTAGCATTGCAAAAAAAAAAAAAAAAAAAAAGGTACTGAACTCACTTCTCTAAGCAGGAAATTCAAGTGTCTCAATTACTTGCAGTGCAATCATCCAGAATTCAGAGGCACAGAAAAAAAAAACCCAAGGGCTGTAATCTAAAAACATCCAAAAATAACTTCTCGCAGCGGAGAATGCACACAGCTGATGGCCAGACCTGGCTGCCTTCCACGGCTATAGGATGGGGCTGTGAGTCACAGCTGTGAATCACTGACTCAACAATGAGCAGCCCTCCCTGCCCTGCTGCCCCTGCCCGGGGTGGGCACACCCCAGAACCCCCCTGCCACTGCCACCCACCCCTCCACAGCTTTGGATGCTGCTGCAGGAGCCTGCCCGGAATGGGAGGGCTGGTTCTTATGGAAATACTCCAAGGACTGGCTGGTTTTATTACAAATGCTGTTGATTCAATAGGGTGTTTTTCTAAAAACCCATCCCCCATAGGACAGGGTTTTTGTTTTTTTTTTCTCTGCTCAGTTCTACTCCACACTTCAAAGCTCAGAAAAGAGCTGGCTTTCATTTTCAGGAATGCTTCCAGCATAGCTAGAACTCAGAGAAGGAATCAAAGCCACAGTTGAGACAAACCCAGGGGTGCAGCATCTGCAGGGGCTCAGGGCGTGGTGGACACAGAGCACAGGCCAGGTGCTGTGTCAGGAGAGGCAGGTACAGCCTCTGCACGACCTGGAGCTGCCTTCAATAAACCTGGCTACATGGAAATCATGGAATATCCAGACAAAAGGCTTTTTCTGGCAGCCCTGCCACAGCCCCACTGCATCCATCTGCATCCCAACACTGCCCCACTACCCAGAGCTTCCACAAGCACCCACACCAGGGGGGCACTTGGGTGCTTTGCTCATCAGCTAATTTGCAGCACCCTCAGCCATCAGGTCCCTTTTTATCTTCCACTTCCAGCACAAAATTATTCCACTTCGAGCACAGAATTATTCATTTCCTTGCGGGGTTGCCATGGAGCTCATCACTATGGCAGCCAAAGGCCTCGCAAACATTTATTTGCACAATCGCCTGATGGATTCCTGAAAAATTGTTTTCCTTGCTCTGCAGCTGGAAACACGAGTCACAGCAGCGCCACAACAAACTGGGAAAGTGTATTCATGCCAGAGCAGTGCTGTCAGAGCCCAGGGGATGGAGAGGGCAGCTCAGTGCCCCCAGGGCACTCCGAGGTGCCTGGCAGGGTTGTGGGCAGTGCTGGGGCTGGGGATTTTCCCGGGACACCCTCAGCATCCTCTCTCCGCTCTTTCTGGGGCTTTCTGCCACCTATGGCAGTGCCCTCTTCTAGCCAGGACCTCTCCCAGCCCGTGGTCCCGGCTGCTCCCAGGCAAGGGGTTGTGACTGGGATTTCCTTCTCCTCCCGGCCTCTTCTCCTTTCACTCCCATTTACACGCCAGCCCTGGATGCTGCTCCCACTTTCCCTCGGGCAGCACCCAGCCCTCCCCTCCCCAGCCAGCTCCGGAGCCTGGGGTATCCCCAAGGCCTTTCCTCCAGCCCCATTCCCGAGCTCGCCGCACGCTGTCCCCTGCCCCATCCCCCTGCCCTTCTCGCTCCTCTCTCCCAGCTTCCTCCCCATCCCCCCGCCGCCTCCCACACGCGGCTCCAGCCGGAGGCGGCAGCGGCAGCAAAATCTCAGCCTGAACATTCCCGGCTGGCAAAGGGACAAGTGAGAGGGAGCAGGGCCGTCCCTGCCGGAGCTGAGCCTCCGCTGTGCTCCAGGCGTGTGGGGACACAGCCCCGGGCCTGGGGACACTGCCCGAGCCTGGGGACACTGCCCCAGGCCTGGGGACACTGCCTGAGCCTGGGGACACTGCCTGTGCCTGGGGACACTGCCCGAGCATGGGGACACTGCCTGTGCCTGGGGACACTGCCCAAGCATGGGGACACTGCCCGAGCCTGGGGACACTGCCCGAGCCTGGGGACACTGCCCAAGCATGGGGACACTGCCCGAGCCTGGGGACACTGCCTGTGCCTGCGGACACTGCCCGTGGCTGGGGACACTGCCCCAAGTCTGGGGACACTGCCCAAGCATGGGGACACTGCCCGAGCCTGGGGACACTGCCCGAGCCTGGGGACACTGCCCCGAGCATGGGGACACTGCCCCGAGCATGGGGACACTGCCCGAGCCTGGGGACACTGCCCAAGCATGGGGACACTGCCCGAGCCTGGGGACACTGCCTGTGCCGGGGGACACTGCCCCGAGCATGGGGACACTGCCCCAAGCCTGGGGACACTCCGCGTCCCTGGGGACACTGCCCCAAGCCTGGGGACACTCCGCGTCCTTGGGGACACATCGCAGGGCGAGCATCCCTCTGTCCTACTTCCCACGCCACCATCCCGCAGCCCACCACCCTCCCCCAGGCCCCGCAAAAAGCCGGGATCCGCTCCAGAATTGCCACAATTTCCCATCGCTGGCAGAGCCGCTGCCGGCCCTTCCCCCACGTCCCCGCACATTCCCGGCCACTTCTGTAATGTCCTGCCAAGGCCTGGAGGGAGCCTGGATGAAGCCGAGCTTTAAGATCATGACTTTGCAAAGATGCGATTGAAAATGTTAGCAAGAAGTGTGAGGGGGGGAGCATTTCCAGCCTCCCAAAGCACTGGAGAGCCTTTACTTCCAGCCTGTGGAGCTGCTGGGATGCTGCTCTGCTGGATGAAGGCAGAACAAAAGCCCACAATTTTCCTAAAATGGGGCCAGGGTAGCGCCCTCTCTTCCCTCTAACCCTCTGAAGGAGACAGAGCTCAGACCAGTAATTATTTCCCCCAGGCCATCCTGCCACCACCCGTGTCCCAGACATGTCAGGAAGGATATTTTGGGAAATTCTTTGGAAAGGTTGTTGTGCCTATTTTTCAGATCCATCTCTGCAGCCGGCCATGGCACGTGCTCAGCTGCGCAGGAAGCAGATGGAGGGAGAAAAATTAAACTAATACACATAGCACCTGTTAAATTACCTAAAATAGCTTTTCTATAGATAAAACTGATGATGAAACGCCTGATATTCTGGGGGCTCTCCACAGTGAGAGAGCCCATCACCTGGATATTTCCTTTTCTCTACAAAAGACTTTACTTTTGTCCCCCTTGGCAGGATCTGGAGGGTTCAGACTTCAAGGGCCATGACAAATGCAGATAAAGGGACTATTGGCCCAGAATGGCCCATAAGGGAAGGAAATACTCAGTTTAAAAGAGCTACATGATGTAGAAAGAAGCCCAGATACTGAATCTGCTGAGATTTGGGCTGTTGGTAGCCAAAAGGGTGGCCCTGCAAGCAGGGCTGCTCACAGGTGGTAGAGAGGACAGCTCTGTGGTCTCCTGACTGTGGAAAGGGTGGTGGGGTGGGACACGACACATCTCTACAAAACCCTTCAGCTTCCAATAACAAGATCAGATCAGCTCGGCAGGAAGAGAGGGAGGGAGAGGAGTCATCCAGAGAAAAGTCCAGCTCCCAGCATCAAAACAGCTCCTGCTTGCCCCAGCGACCCAAATCCACTCCAAAACTGCACCCCAAGGCTGCAGCCCGTGCCCAGAGCAAAGCCAGGCTCTGTGCAGCCTCACAGTCCTTTAAAAGCAGTGTTTTGTCTGTAGGGTTGATAGGAAACCCCAGTAATTAAATCACAGAATTGTTAGGTTGGAAAAGTCCTCTGAGACCATCGAGTTCAACCATGAACCCAGCACTGACAATTCCAGCACCAACCCAAGCCCCAGGTGCCACATCTGCACAACTTTTAAATCCCCTCAGGGACAGAGACTCCACCACTGCCCTGGTATCTGTTCCTACACCTGACCACCCTTTCAGAGAAGAAATTTTCCCTAATATCCAATCTTAACCTCCCCTGGTGCAAATCGAGGCCTTTTCCTCCTCCTGTCCCTGTTCCCTGGGAGCAGAGCCCGACCCCTCCGGCTGTCCCCTCCTGTCAGGAGTTGTGCAGAGCCACAAGGTCCCCCCTGAGCCTCCTTTTCTCCAGGTTGAGCCTCTTTCCAGCTCCCTCAGCCTCTCCTGGGGCTCCAGCCCCTTCCCAGCTCAGTTCCCTGCCCTGGGCACGCTCCAGCACCTCCAAGCCATGAGGCTCTAAATTGTCTTCAATCTTTTCTTTTCCACAACCCACCAGGTCAAACCTGACAGATGAAACAGTCTGGCTCTTCCTGGGCTTCTGTGGTTCCCTCCAAGATGTTTGGTGAGCAAAAGCCACACAAAGTGGCTGGGGACTGGTGTGGGCTTCATCACTGGACACAAACAACCACCCCAAATACTCCCCAAAAAGACAACTTCTCTCCCAGGCTCCCCAGGACATTGCACAAGTTGGTGATTTGAGCTGTTCAGCCCCAAGAATTTGGCAGGGGGAAAACCCCTTCAGTGCGGAGCTCCTTCACTGGCACAACTCCTCCTGCACTCAGAGACTCACAGCCCACACTAAGCACAGCAGCTCTCACTCTTAGGAGAACACTGTCACTTAGATTATGGCTGTTCCTTCAAAGCCTTGCCCTCAAGTAGAATTCCAGAGGCTGCTGTGATTTTTCAGGCTGCAGGGCTCCGCTCACACCTTCCCCAGGCCTTGGGGATGCAGCTGAGAGCAGCTCCACACTCCACATGCTGCAGGAGTTGTGGAGGAATCACTACTCAACACTGAACAGGCAAACAAATACAACCTAGTCAGAAAAAGCTGGAAGTTTAGCCCAGAGACTGTTACAACTTTATCATTCACCTGCAAAACGTGTGGAACCACACCTGGCAAAGCAAATACTACTGCTGGCTTAACCCTGGGGTGTGTTTGGGATGGCAATGTGAGGATTGTAATTATTTCCTAAACTGGCCACAGTGGCACTTCCCTCTGCTGCTCCTCTTGCTGCTGTCAGTGCGAAGCTGCAGCCTGTCCAGCAGCCCTGCCTGGCATGTGCCCATCTCCACGTTTTCCATGAATGAGCAGAAGGCAAATCCACCAGTGTTTATCTGCACAGTCCCACTGGTGCCCTGTGCTTTGTAGCACCCGCTGTTGGATGCACTCCACCACGACACAAACTCCCAGCGTAAATTCCTCGGTGTTTACAACGCCCCCAGACACCCCTGGGGCTCCTGGGTCTGCCTTTATTTATTTTTAGGAAGGATGTGGGCAAAGCCTGCAGCTGTGGCCAGTTGTCCTTCTGCTGGGTGTCCGGCCCCGTGCTGTGCAAGCCCAGGAATGTCCGTGGTTCCGTCTCTGGCCCCAGCTGCTCTGGGATGTTCCCCCCAGACACACACGTGGGGTCAGTGTCCTGGTACACTGTCATGCACCCCAAAACCACACCACAAGCTATTCCTGCATGCTTTGAGCCACAAGAACACCCCTGAGAGCTTAAAGGATCACTTTTTATTCCTCTCCCCAGCCCCCAGCACACACAGGCAGCCTGTTGATAGTCCTGCAAGCCCAACTCTTGAAGTTCTTGCATGAAAACAAAACAGAGAATGAAAAAAAAAAATCCCTCATTTCTTTCCTGGTTCTCTCTTGCTGCAGCATCTCCACTGTGAGCCCCAAGCCCCTCATTTCTGGGTGGGGGATGATGGCTGGGGCCAGACAGGGCAGCTGTGATGCTGTTTGATAAACAAGTGAAGCGAAGTGAACATCACCATTGGCTGTGCTCAGCCAGGGAGGGGAAGCCTGGCTAGCAACAGCTTTGGGAAGCATTAACAAAGGGGGATTTAGGATTGGAGAAAACAAATGGAAGGGGGCTGTGAAATGGCAACTCTGCATCTTCTCTACACGCTCTGCTCCTCCCTCCTCTGGAGTTGCCATGGATTCTCACACTGCTTCCCACCTCCCTGTCAGTCCCCTGCCGCTGTCTCTGGGGTGTCTCCTGCTTGCCATCTCCTCCCAGCCTGCCCACACAGCCCAGCATTGTCCTCAGCCCTGCCACAAGATGCCTCCCAGACCTGTCTCACCCTCTCATGTCCACCTGTGAGCAACACAGAGCCCTCCCCATCCTCCAGGAAGGAAATCCTGACTCCAGCCCGGTGTTTTCCTGAACAATCATCACACCCCACAACAAAGAGCAGCCAGGGTCAGGCAGCACCATGAACATGCAGGGCACAACAATGAAAACAAACCAAAACAACAAGATGGGTCCTTTGTAGCAGCCCCAGTCCCTGCACTCTCCTCCCACAGGGAAACCCCACAGTGATGATCCCACAGGGATACCCTGCGATGCTGCTGGACATTCATTTACTGCACTTTGGCCAATTCATCACTGTAATCTCTGCTAGAGCCACTGATCTGATTTACCCAGGAATGGCATCTGCTGCTCGGAATCAGTCTGGATTCATTTCCATTTGCCCAGCGACAGCATGGGTGTGTTTTTTTAAAGAAAAACAAAACACAAACATCATTAAATTAATCATCCTATCCTCCTATTTCTCCCAAACAAGATTAATTCTGTTTTGCTCAGGTCTGCCTCGCTACCACGTTTTCAGAGCATATTGCCTGAGCTTCTCTCTCCTGAGCATGTACACCAGAGCTCTCCCGTGCTTCAGAACAAAGAGCAGATTCCCTTTGTTGTCCTGGAGCAGCAGCAAGGTAGGAGATCAAGAGCTGGTCCCTGCCTCATTGCGCTTCCCCTGTTCTGCCTGGTTCCAGGTGCCCAGAGACATGTGGGATTTGTTGTGATGGGCAGGGCTATGTGGAGAAGAGACAGGATTGTTTCCTCCTCAGCTCCCATGGAGACAGCAAGGCAGAAATCCCAACACGGGTTTGAGCTTGTTTCTGGCTTAGGGTCAGTGCCAGGCTCCCCCCACGACCCATCCAAACCCCTGGCCTAAGCTGCTGAGTCTTTATTGTTATTTAATTTGGGTCAAATAGAGTTGAGAGCACATCTCTTTTTTTGATTTTCAGCTGAAAGGCGGGCTGTGCTCCCCTAGCACCAAGCAGAGCCCTGCAGTTCAGAGAGCTCGTGGTGCTACAGAGCTTCACCTGTCAGCAGGAGACACATTTGTACAGGGTTTAACAGCAGAAAGAGAACAGCAAGCCGGGCTCAGGCAGCTGCACTTGCCCCCTCTTTAATGCCTGTACTACCAAGCAGTGCCTGGGGAATTCACACGCCAGGCATCAAAACTCTGGGAAGAGCACGGGAACAGCACAATGGGGAGTGGGCTGCTTTCCAGGATCTGCCTGTTTGATCACCAGGGAGATGTCAGGGCTGGGCACTGAACATATGAGAGCACTTTCTATTTCCATCCTTTAATAGTGTCACACAGGTTTGGATTAAAAACATCCCCCTTCATTTAATTTAAAACAGGATAAAAGAAACAGGAGGGAAAAAAGTCTGCAAGAGCAGTTTTGTTGCAAATGTGGACACAGGCAAGTGGGGAAAAACAGCAGGAATTAAAATCCACTGATTTTTTTTCCAGTTATTTCAACAGCAGCCTGTGCTTCAGCAAAATCTCTTTCCAAAGTCAGGGTTCAGCCCATGCTGTGGGACACCCCTGTCACACCATGGGGCTCAGAGCAACCTGGTCCAGAGGAAGGTGTCCCTACCCATGGCAGGGGGTGGAAAAAGACGAGCTTGAAGGTCCCTTCCAACCCAAAGCATTCTGTGATTGAAGAGCAGCTGTTCCAGAGGCTGCCCTGGGCACGCAGGTCACAGATCCTCAGCAGTGACATCGTGGCTCATGCACCAGAAGTAACATGTCACACTCGCTCAGCTCCCCACACACACTCTGAGGCTGCCTTTCCTCTTTCCCCCTCTCTTCCCACGCCACAGTTGCTGCTGTCTCTTAGGCACTGGGAAGGGGATGGAGCTTGTGAAGAGATCCAGGCAGGGGCTGGGAGCCGGGCTGAGTGTCACTGTCCCATGACCTGAGGAAAGTCCCTGTCACTGAGCTGAGGGGCTCTGGGCTGCATCAGCTCTGTGCCCTGAAGAGCCCCAGCATGATGCTAGAAGAGGGAGCAGCAGAGCCTGCTCTGACGGGGCTCATTTACTGCCTTCTCACAGCAAAACAATTACAGCAGCTGTGGTGTACTTCTTCATTAACAGGGCTTTGTTAATTGTCATTTGAACTAGAGCGGAAATGCTTAGAAAGATTTTCCTTGATTAAAATGTTGTCAGTGATGGGGAGCTTAACAGACCTCTGAGAAAACTATTCCAGCTATAGCTTTGTTTTAAAGTCCAAGGCCAGCTTCTACTATGAACACTTTATCTAATTACATCAAACCCTCACTCCATTTTAGCTTTATCAGCTGGAATAGCAAAGTTTAATCACTTCAACAAGTTGGCTATAGCAATCTCTTCATTTTCTGATAAGATTAATTATTGAGCCAGACCCAGGGAAAGAGTCAGGCACAAACAGCTGCTGCAGATGTTTAATTGCAAGCTCTGACACCAAAATCCAGCATCCACTACTCCCATGTCACCATTTTAAACTCCACAGGAGCTGCCCAAGTGGCCACCAGGAGTGACAAAGACAGAGATACAGGGCCTGAGCCAGCAAGATGAGGAAGCACATCACCCAGATTTACTCCTGATTTTTCAGAGAGTACAACCCTCTGGTATGCCCCAAAAGATATAATCTTTTCACATATAAATTATCCTGGAGCCAGTCTCCCCATACACAGTAACCTCTGGTTGGGGTATTCACAAAGAAAGGTGGAATTCAGTTAAAGCTCTCTCTTTCAAGGGAGTTCACCCTCTGAAGGGGATCCCTGTCCATGAACCAGGACAGAAGATGGGAGAGGCAAAGAACAACATTTTGTTGCCCGTGGTCTCTCGCTGTGGACCAAGACAAGCAAACCTTGGTGGGCCAGAGGCAAGAGAGCCCCAGTCAGGAGCAGGGTACTCACTTGGGAGGTCTCTGCTCTGCTGCTGGGGCTTCTCTTCTGACCTCACACACACCCCACAGAGAGGTGGTGGAATCTCCCTCACTGGGGATATTCCAGAACCGTCTGGACACAATCCTGTGCTGTGAGCTCTGGGATGACCCTGCTGAGCAGGGAGGTGGGACCAGGTGAAGCTCTGTGGTTCCCTTCATCTGACCCATCCTGAGGTGAGCACAGAGCTCAAGGTTCCATGGGAAACTCCAAGGGAGTGATTTCCAGTGGCCTCCATGAAGGAAGAGGAATTAAGATTTTTGACTCGGGAAGGAATTTACATGCTCAGAATCTGCTTTAGCAAAGAGGCCTTTCTCTGTGAAACCCATTGTCCAGTCCTCTATCTCCCAACTTCACCTGGAATTCCTTCCAGGTCCTGAGGTGCAGACACCAAACCCAGACACACCACTGCCAAGAGCAGGTGTCACACCCCCACCAAACACAGCTGACACAGGAGCAGCCCTATTTCTGACTCCATCAGTGACAGGGACACCCGCTCTCAGAGCTGCCACTCATGGACTTTGCAGCACTGAAAGTGGCACACCAAGAAAAGAAAACTTAATCCCACAGATAAATGAAGAAAGATCCACTTACCCACTTGTTCCAGGTCTCTGGGTCTGAGAGAAGCGCCAATCTGTGTTAGGCTGAGCTTGCTGCAAAGAAAAAGAAGAGTTTTAGTACCTCCATTCTTGCCTTTGAAAATGAAAGCGAACTGATCCTGGATTATTTCAGTCTGGAATATCAGCATGTTCTGTCCAAATGAAGCAAATCAATTAGAACAAAGAGAAAGCTCCCCCTCCCCCTTTCTTGAGTATTTCTGAAGCAGCATGAATACCAAAAAGCATGACAAAAACTGTTCAGAGAATAATCTTCCAAAGCAGCTCAGGAAACCAGGCTGTGAAAGAAATGAAGCATGAAATAAACTGATAAGGGCATGAATTCAGCAGGAGCAGTGGTACCACAGTAATGAGCTTGGAGGAGGAAGGGGGGTGTGAGGGGGTGGCAGACTTAATTGATACTCAGAAAGATGCTCTTAATACTCTAAGGTAAAATGGTAACAGACCTTCCTAATCACTCCTTCTTCTGTCCTTAAAAAGGCCTGCCTGAGATCTTGTTTTTATGCATGGTATTTGAATGACTTTTCCTAGCTGTTGTGGCCTTGGAGCACTACAATATTTTTCTGTCCGCAGAAAAATGAATAAACTTCCGACAGCAAGAGGAAAAAGCATTATTTGTTTAGGAGACACAATAACCTTCAGACACAGCAGCACACTTTGTAACCTCATTAATAAGCCCCCATATCACTCTCTGCTCGTGTTATTTTACAACCAGACAATGAATATTTTGTAAATAAGGAAGGACATGGAGCAAGCTTGTATATTCCTGTTTGAATCATGCCTTTGTGGAAAGCACTAAATAGCACAACTGTTTCTGTCAGGAAAACACACACACTTCCGAAAATCATGATCATCCTAATGAACTCCAGACTGATGACATACTACCTGGAAAGGACAATGCTTCCCTCAGCTATTTTAGGAACGAGCAGTTCATAGTCCCTACATAGTGGAACATCAGTTTTATAGGATTATTCTGCTTGTACATGCAATTACTAAGGAAAAGTGAAGACGAGTAGAGCTGACCTAGATTTTTATTTAGTAGATGTGCTCTCACTAATTTCTCTGCAGCTTTGATGATACTCATGAAAGAAGATATTAGAATAAATTACTCCCCTAAAATAGATGCCCCACTGGTCCCCATGCTGCATGCAAATGAAGCTGTTTAAAGACTTGCTCTCCAGATTTCAGATATGCATTTTTGCACACACTGACACACAATACGACACCAGATAAGCCCTTCCCAGTATTTTGAATAGCCCTTCCATATTTTGAATTCCTGTTGTAATTACCATTTTCAAATTTAGGGCAGGCATTTGTGACACAAAATTGCTTTACTTTTTATATCCCAAAATTATAAAAGCTCCAGCTAAACACAGTCACCTACGTCTATATTTAGGCATCTGAGTACAAACAGCTCAAGTTTTCAAAGCTTGCCGCTCCTCAGCCTCTGCAAGCCCAAGAGCACATAAGGTCACCAGGATCTTTGTAAATAATGTCACTCCTGACATTTCAGTATTTTAGTGCTGAATACTGAATTTAGCTCCTCACTCAACATGACCAAGCTGGAAAATGATCCCTTGCCAAGGCACAGTCAGTAATTAGTAACACTTGGGGTTTGAGAAATGAGAAATTTCTACAACACACCTCTAAAACTGAGCAAAAGAAACACAGGCAGACTTTCCTTTCAGATAGCCTCCTCCGCACCACAGCTCATGTGCCAGGCAGGAAAAATGGGTTAAACAGAACCAAGAAGTTAAACCCCCAGAAAACCTGTTCCTGACCACGCTAAGAATCACTTTAAATAGAAACAAGTACGAGCGGGGCCAAGGGGAAGCTCTCCACTGCTACAAACACAGAATCTTTGACTCTAGAACGCGGCTCAGCCCCCTTCCCCACCTCCACCAAGCTGAGCCAAAACTTTCCCCTGCCACCTCCCAGGAGATGACAGTGACACATGTTCCCTGAGGCCACTGTCTTAGAAGGAAGGACAGACAGAGAACAGCCAAGTGGCCTGGATATGACAAACTGTTGCACTCAGAAGAGAGGACAGTAAGAAACAGCCATCTCTTACCCCATCGCAGGGACTCGCTAAGGTGCTGGTCACCTGCTCATAGGCAGCCACGGTCTCCGCAGTGCTAGAATGGCTGAAGGGCTTTACAAAGAGGAAGTCGCTCTGCTCGGACATGGGCGAGAAACAAGAGGTGTAATTCTGTGCCTGGGAGGTCAAGCCCGCTCCTCCCACGTCCAGGTACTTGATGAAGCCATCTGGCTTCATCTGCCCTCGGAAATGGGAGGCAGGCTTGCGGCCAGTCCCCCGGCAGCAACCCGCGAAAGTCCAGCTGGCACTGCCAGCTTTGAGACACCGGGCAGCCACCAGCCCAAACATCACACAGGACACGAGGGAGATGGACACCAAGGAGATGATGAGGTATAGAGTTAGGTTGGTATCCTCAGAAGAAGGCTGGGGGAGGTCCAAGGACTTGGAGAAGTCCTGCATGCCGTTTTCCTCTGGAGAAATGACTATTACCACAGAGGCCGAGAGGGACGGCGTGCCATTGTCCCTCACTTCGACCACCAGCCTGTGGGAATCTTCTGACTCCCTGAGAGCCTGTGCAACCCTTATCTCTCCAGAGCGGCGTTCCACTTGGAAAGGCAAAGCCTCAGCAGACTCCTGCAGCTGGTAGGACAGCCAGGCATTATGGCCACTGTCAGCATCAACTGCTACAATTTTAGTTACCAGATAGCCAGGCTCTGCCAAGGCCGGGATGGCTTGGTGGAAGGCAGAGCCCTTGGGGACAGACGGGTAGACAATGTTGGGAGCATTGTCATTCTCGTCCAGGACAAACACATGGACCACAGCAGTGCTACTCAGAGCAGGAGACCCAGCATCCTTCACCTCCACAGGCACCTGGAATACCTTGTCCTGCTCATAATCCAGAGCTCGCACAGTGTAGATGGTGCCATTGTCCTGATCTATTCGGAAGTAGGTTGAGATAGGTGCATCCTGCATCCCACTGTCCAGGATGGAGTAAGACAGCTTGGCATTGCTACCCTCATCAGGATCTGAAGCCGACACTGAAAAGACAGAAGTTCCAGGGAGGGAGTTTTCCTGAACGTGAGCTGTATCAAAAGGGCTGGAGAAATTCGGTGCGTTATCATTCACGTCAGCAATGCGGAGATAAAAGGTTTTTTGTGTGGCCCTCTGGGGGGACCCTGAATCCACAGCCCTCACTGTGATGTTGTATCCACTGGCCTTCTCCCGATCAAGGGGACCACTGGTGACCAGCGAGAAATGCTCTTTAAAAGATGACACTAGTTTAAATGGGAGCTCTTTTGCTATCTGCAGACGGACCTGCCCGTTGTCACCAGAATCGCTGTCCTTCACACCAATGAGGGCGATCACAGTGCCTGGGGCTGCATCCTCCTGCACTGGGCTGGAGACAGAGGTCAGCACAATCTCAGGGCTGTTATCGTTGATATCAATTAATTCCACTCGCAGGTGACAGTGGCCTTCCATGGCTGGGGATCCCTTGTCCCTGGCTCGAACTGCAATCTCATAAGCACTGGATTCCTCATAATCCAGCGGGGCTTTGGTTCTGATCTCCCCTGTACGGGCATCTAAGGAGAACAGTTTGGTGAATTTACCGAGTGCATTATTGCTGGTTTTGAAAGAATATTCCACGTCCCCGTTGGGACCTTCATCCAGGTCGGTGACATTCAGCTTGGTGACCAGAGTGCCCACTGGCACATTCTCCTCCAGAAGTACCTTGGATATGGGTGGGTCACAGACAGGAGGGTTGTCATTTGCATCCAAAACATGGATGGTAACCCTGGCAGTGCCAGATTTCACAGGATTCCCTCCATCCAGGGCTGTCAGTGTTAGATGGTGAACAGGCACTTTCTCTCTATCCAGTGCTTTTTCAAGTACAATCTCGGGCATTTTAACACCATCTCCTCTCACGTTGATGCTCAGGGCAAAATGCTTGCTGGGGCTGAGCTCGTAGGTGGAGATGGAGTTGGAGCCCATATCCGGGTCTTCTGCTACCTCCAAGGGCAGCCGAGTCCCAGGGTTGGCTACCTCAGTGATTTCCAACACCACCTCTGGCTTGGGGAACTGGGGCGCGTTGTCGTTCACGTCGAGGACATCCACCTCAACACGGTGGAGCTGGAGGGGATTCTCCATGACGAGTTGGAGGTGCAGAGAGCATGTGGGGCTCTGCCCACACAGTGCCTCCCGGTCCAGCCTGCTGTCGAGGAGTAGCACACCTGCCGCCAGGTCCACCTGGAAGTGCCGCTGCCCACCCTCGCTCACCAGGCGCAGGTTGCGGGCGGCCAGGCTCCGCACCTCCACCCCTAAGTCCTTGGCCAGGTCGCCCACAGAGAAGCCCGGCTCGCGATCCTCGGGTACGGAGTAGTGGAGCTGGGCGCAGCTGGGAGCCGGCAGGCAGGAGAGGGCTGCGAGCAGCAGCGGGAGCTGCCATGGCAAACTCTGTCCCGCGAGCATCCCGTGCCGGGTGTGCGAATGGAGCGGCGCGGAGAGGAGCGGCGGCGGCTCCGCGCAGCCTCCCCCTCCTCCCCGCCCCCGCAGCCGGCCCCGGCAGCCGGAACCCCTGAGCCCCGGGGGGGTCCGAGCGGGTTGTGCAGGGAGGAAGCCGCTGCCGGAGCCGCCGGAGCCGGACAGGGAGGGATGGAGGAGGCGGGGGAGGGGGTGAGCGCAGCCCCGCCGGCTGAACCGCTTCTCGATACGCAAAGACACACAAAGTCGGCGAGCGGAGGGGACGGACCGAGTGACAGTTTTACGTCTCTCCACAGCCCCCTCCTCCTCCGCCTCCTCCTTTTTCTCTCCCTCCTCCTCCCCTTCTCCATCTCACCGCCTTCCCCAAAATACGCACGGCGTAGCCCTCCCCTTCCCCCGCTGCCGCCACTCCGCCCCCGCAGCGCCGGGAGGGCGCCGGGGACTCCCGGCAGCGGGAAACCCGCTCCGCCCCGCCCCGCCCGGCTGCTGGCACCGGGCACCGGCGGACACCCCCTCCCCAAAGCCGGTCGGTTCGGTGCCGAGCCCCGCGAACACCGGGGTTGTGTTCAGGCTGGAGACCACACCCCCGAGCTCACCTCGCTGCCCAGGGTGGGATCCGCGGAGGGTTTCACAAACATGAACTCGCTGATATCCGAGACAGGCGAAAAGCAGGAGCGGTAACGAGGGGCGGGGGGTGCCGTTGCTGTCACCTGCACGCCCATCACAGTGTCCCCTTTCTTAGGCTCATAGTGCAAGTGCCCAAAGATGTGGCTGGGAGGAGGCTGAAGCGTGTTCACGCTCTCCACGCAGCAGCCCTGGTTGGCAGGTGCAGAGCCCCGCCGGAGGCACCGAATGCCCAGCGCTGCCAGTGCCACCAGCGAGACGGTGGAGATGAGCACCAGGGACACAATCAGACAAAGCGTAATAGTGGGCAAGCCCCCACCATCAGCAGCCTGAGCCTCGGAGCCCTGCAGGGCCTCTGGACCCTTCTCCTCCACCAGCACCACCAGTGTTACAGCTGTGGAGAGCGGGGGCTCCCCGGCATCCCGGACCACCACCAGCAGTTCGTGCTCAGAGGCGTCCGTCTCCTGCAGAGCCCGCATGATCCGGACCTCCCCGGAACGCAGGGCCACGCTGAAAAGCCCCAGGTCTGTGGCTTCCACGAGGTGGTAGGATAGCCAGGCATTGCGCCCTGAGTCCGCATCTATTGCCACCACCTTGGTGATGAGGGCAGGAGGGACGATGGAAGGGGAAATTCGGAACTGAGTAGCAGAGTCCTCCCCAGCCCTGGGGAAATGCACCCGTGGGGCGTTGTCGTTCTGGTCCACTACAAAAACATGAACCAGTGTTCTGTTCCTCAGGGCCGGGGAGCCACCATCAGAGACCTCCACGTGGAACTGGAGATAGGTGGTTTGCTCATAGTCAAAAGGGAATTTGGCAGTCACCTGCCCATTCGTGGGATGTATCGAGAGGTAGCGAGTAGGATCCAGGCCTGGATCTGTCCCACCAGCTCGCAGGATGGAGTAGGACAGGCGGGAATTCTGCTCCGAGTCAGGGTCGGCAGCAGAGACTGTAACCAGCACACTGCCCACTGGATTGTTTTCTGCCACCAGCACTTCATAGGATGCTTGCTCAAACTGGGGAGCGTTGTCATTGACATCTATCAGGGTGATTGGCAAGATGGTGTGGCGGGAGAGGGGGGGATTGCCCAGGTCCGAGGCAGAGACGGTGACATTGTAGTAGGCAACATGCTCCCGGTCCAAACGGGTGCTGGTGAGCAGCGAGTACTGGTGCTCGTAGTCCTTACGCAGCTGGAAGGGAAGATCTGGAGACACGTGACACAGGACCTTGCCCTGCTCGCCAGAGTCCCTGTCTCTGACGTGTATCACGGCCACCACTGTGCCCGGCAGTGCATCCTCACTCAGGGTGCTCGAGAAGGAGGTAAGAATGACCTCAGGGGCGTTGTCATTGACATCAGTGATTTCCACTACCACGCTGCAGTGCTCCTCCATCGTGGGCGACCCCATGTCCTTGGCCTCCACTTCGATCTCATACACTGTCGCCTCCTCAAAGTCCAGGTTGCCCTGGACACGAATCTCCCCAGTTTGCTCATCAATGGCAAAGATCTGGCGTAAGGCAGCTGAGTTGTGGCTACTGAGGGAGTAGCGGATGTCTCCATTGGGTCCTTCATCCACATCCGTGGCATTTAACTTCACCACGAGGGTGCCCAGTGGCGAGTTCTCCACCAAGCGTGCTCCGTATGATGGTCTGTCAAAGACCGGGTGGTTGTCATTGGCATCCAGGACCTGAATGGTGATACGTATCTTGCTGGACTGTGGGGGAGAGCCCCCATCTTCAGCAGTCAGGACCAGGTAGTGGAAAGCTCTGAATTCTCGGTCCAGGGCCCGCTCCAGCACCAGCTCAGGGAACTTCCCACCATCAGTGCGAGCCTTCACGTTGAGGTTGAAGTTGTCATTGGCACTCAGGTGATAGGTCTGCAAGGTGTTGGTGCCCACGTCGGGGTCCTGGGCTGGCTGGATGGGGAAGCGGGCACCCAGAGACGCCAGCTCGTAGATGCGCAAGGAAACCTCATCGCTGGGGAACTCCGGGGGGTTGTCATTGATGTCCAGGATCTCCACCTCAATACGGTAAAACTCCACCGGGTTCTCGATGGCAAGTTTCAAGTGGAGGAAGCAGCGTGGGTTCTGCCCGCAGAGCTGCTCCCGGTCTATCCTCTCGCTGACCATAATAACACCGCTGTTCACATTGACAGAGAAGTACTGGGAATCCGAATCCGACAGTACCTGCAGATTAGCTGCCGCCAGTTTAGCCACATCGGTGCCCAGGTCCTTGGCGATATTGCCCACAAAGGCACCCCGCGTGAGCTCCTCCGGGATGCTGTATCGGATCTGAGCAGATGAGCTGTGCAAGAACAAACAGAAGGAGAAGACACGCGGCAGCCCCAGGGACCGGCGCGCCTGCCCTGCCCTCGGCATCCTTGCCGGGTGGCCGGCCGGGGAGCGATGCCCTCGGCGCCGGGGGCCGCGCTCAGCGCTCGCCGCTCCCATTCATTGTTTGGGGCGGACGCGGCTCGACGGGGCGGGGGGAGCGCGGCCGCGCAGCCGCCCCGCCATTGGCTGCGGGCGCGGCGGCGCCGCTCCAATCGCCGCGCTCCTTCCCCAGGACAGCAACACCGGCGCCAATCGCGGCCCGCGCGCCGCCGCCGCGCGCCGCGCACCGGCGCGGCCGCTCCGCGCCCCCCGCGGGGCCCGCGCCGTCGGAGCGCCCGGCACCGCCGGACCCCGCCCCGGCATTGCCGCTCACCTGGCCGCGGTCCCGCAGCGTGCCGGCGGCGGGCAGGAAAGCCCCGCTTTCCCTTGGCAGGGTGGCGGGGGTTGGGCAGGGCCGCAGGAAGGTGAAGTCGCTCCGCTCGGAGCCGGGGGAGAAGCAGGTGCTGTAGCACTGGGACGGGGAGTCGGTGGGTCGCAGCGTGACCTCCATGTACTTAAGCGTGCCGTCGGAGCTGAGCTGGAGCTTGGGGCTGGAGTGCTTGCAGAAGTCCCGGGACGGTGACTCGCTGAGCCAGCAGCAGCAGTAGGGTGAAACGGCGGCACGGCCCCTGCGCCGGAGGCACCGGGCGGCCAGGAGGGTGACAGTGGCCAGTGCCACCGTGCTAATGGCTGCCAGAGCGATGATCAGGTAGAAGGTCAGGTCTGGCTTCTCCTTGGCACCAGCCAGGAAATCCTGAGGCTTGAAGTTCTCCTCCAGGGCTGCCTCCTCTAGGGCCACAGTGATGGTTGCAGTGGTGGAGAGCGGAGGGTCACCGTTGTCCGTCACCAGGACAACGAGCTGCTGCACTGCCATGTCGCTGTCCTGGAAGGCACGCGCCGTCCGCACCTCCCCGGTGTACAGCGACACATGGAACAAGGAGGGGTCGGTGGACTGCGGCAACAGTCGGTACGAGAGCCAGGCATTGTGCCCAGCATCTGCATCCACTGCTGTCACCTTGGCCACCAGGTAGCCCGGTGGGGCAGACAGCGGGACCCTCTGGGGTGCTGGCACATCGCTGTCACTGGCAGGGTGCAGGATGGTGGGGGCATGGTCATTCTGGTCCAGCACAAAGATGTAGATGGTAACATTGGCATAGAGGGGGGGGGACCCCGAGTCCCTCACGACCACTGACACTGGCAGAACCTGCAGCAGCTCGAAGTCAAAGGTGCTCTGAGCGTAGAGATTCCCATTGTCAGGGTTGATGTGGACAAGGGAAGAGATGGGGGCATCCTGCACTTGGCCACTCTCTATGGAGTAAACAAGCCGGGAATTATCCCCATCGTCAGGATCTGAGGCAGAGACGGTGCACAGCAGGGAGCCAGGCGGGTTGTTCTCCTGGAGAAAGGCTTCGTAGGAGGGCTGCGAGAAGCGTGGGGGGTTGTCATTCACATCAGATATATTGAGGAGCAGCGTGAGTGTGGTGGTGAGGGCTGGAGAACCACCATCCTGGGCAATCAGCTCCACTGCGTACTGTGAGGTAGACTCTCGGTCCAGGTTCTTCTGGGTGACCAGGGAGAAGTGGTTCTGAAGGGACCTGATGGCAAAAGGCACATCGGGGGAGATCTCCAAACTCACATCCCCGTTGGCCCCCGAGTCTCGGTCCCGTACATTGAAGAGCCCCACGACAGTCTCCGGTGGGGTGTCTTCTGGCACCGGATTCAACAGGGAGGTGAGCAGCACCTCAGGGGGGTTGTCATTGGCATCCTCCACTTGTACCTGCAGCACACAATTGCCCTCCATCTCCGGGACCCCTCCATCATGGGCTCGCACATAGATCTCATAGAAACGTGATTCCTCAAAGTCCAGGGCCCCGCTCACCCGGACCTCGCCGGAGCGGGGATCGAGGGCAAAGAGCCTCCGCACTGAGTCGGAGGTGTGAACCCCGAAGGAGTACTGTGTCTCCCCATTGGGACCCTCATCGGGGTCAGACGCATTGACCCGGAGGAGCACAGCCCCCACAGGTGTGTTCTCTGGGACTTTCACCCTGTATGTGGTGTGGTCAAAGGTGGGTGCGTTGTCATTGACATCCAGGACCTGGACCGTTATCTGCGCCGTGCCCGAGCGCGCTGGGCTTCCCCCGTCCACGGCCGTCAGCACCAGCTGCACCTCTGGCTGCTCTTCCCGGTCCAGGGCACGCTCCAGTACTAGCTCCGGGAAGAGTTTGCCATCCGGCTGCTGCTTTACATCCAGGGAGAAGTGGGAGTTGGGGCTCAGCCGGTAGGAGCTCACAGCATTGGTACCCACGTCGGGGTCCTGCGCGCTCTCCAGGGGGAAGCGCGCAGCCACCGTGGCAGACTCGGCGATGCGCAGGGTGCGGTGAGCGGTGGGGAAGCTGGGGGAGTTGTCATTCAGATCCAGGATCTCCACTTCCAGGCGGAAGAGCTGCAGGGGGTTCTCTGTCACCACCTGCACCGACAGCACGCAGCTGGCAGCTGCTCCGCACAGACGCTCGCGGTCCAGCCGCTGGCTCACCACCAGCGCGCCGCTGTCCAGGCGCACGGCGAAGTAGCGCAAGCTCTCCTCTGAGCCCAGGCGCAGCCTGCGACCCGGCAGCTCCTCCACCTTCAAGCCCAGGTCCCGGGCCACGTTCCCCACCACGGTTCCCAACTCTGACTCCTCAACCACCGAGTAGTGGATCTGCCCGGAGACCCAGCCCCAGCCGCAGAGCAAAAACAAACTCAGTACTTGCCATTTCCAGGCGGGTCGCTGGAGGCTGGCACTCTCCATGTCCGTGCGCATCCGGCCCGGGACACAGCAGGCACTGAGGAACTGCAGATAAATCCCTGGGTCTCTCTTGCACGGCTTAGAAAACAGCTCCGGGTCTCCGGCAGGCTGCGGCTCCAACTGTCAGCCTCCAAGCAGAGGGGGTGGGCTGGGGGAGGGGAACTGAATCACAGCCCCAGCGCGGAGGTGGGAGGGGGGGGTGGGGGAGAAGCAGACTTCCCCCCCTCGCTTCAGATCAGCGCCCAATTGGCCGAGAGCTCCATCCCCTCTCGGCCAGCAGTGGCTCCGGAGGTGCGGGAAGCAGGGGCCTGAGCCGGCAACAGCGGGGCTGCCACCCCCGGCCTCCCCTCTGCCAGCCTGACTCACTTGCTCCGACAGCTCGCTTTGCGTTCACAGGGAAACTGCACGTCCTGGCAGCCTGGAAGCAAGGTACAAGCCCTCCCTGTGTGCTCCCCCTCCACAATGGTGGCTTCACATCATGCCCACAGACAAAGGGCAGCTGTCATGAACGCAGGCCAAAAGACTTTTCATGCCCGATGAAAAGGTGCTTGTTAGAGCCCCGAGGTGCCAGGGGCTCTTCTCTCACCCCTCTTCTCCCCCTCAGCTACTGCTTTGGCTGCTGCCTGCACCCCATGATTGCCTCTCTGAGTGAGGCATCACTGCCACCAGTAACACCACCGGCCAGCAGACCTTGCACTTGGAGGGGGACACCCACCTCTGCCAGCCCACCGTGGGACTGGCTGGCTGAAGGTGCAAAAGCAAAGGCAGGTGAGCCATTTAAAGCCAAAATACAATTGGTCCCAATGCACACCTGACTGCAAGCCACTTCCTCACCCTGGGGCACGGAAGGGGCCAGTCTTCACAGTACCCAAATCACTGCAAACACACAGAGCCAGACAATAAGGCCACTAGATCACCACAGGATCACAACACCAGGTCAGGATCTCAGACTGGGAAGGAAGCCCAAGCCTCTCACCTGGCAGACACACACACTGATACTCTGTGGCAGGTACAGCTTTGCAGTCAGTCTCCTGAGGGCAGAAGCAGGGGTCTTAGCCTCCCCAGGGAGCACAGTAATTTCCTGCTGTCCCTGTCACAAATTATATTGGCAAGCTGCAGACTTTTAGTTCCATTCACATCCCTGCAGAAACCTTGTGCAGTCAGAGTCACAGAACGGCCTGGGTCAGAAAGGACCTTACAGATCATCTCATTCTGACCTCTTGTCATGGGCAGGGACACCTTCCACTAGACCAGGTTGCTCAGAGCTCAATCCAGCCCAGCCCTGAACACTTCAAGGGATGCGGCAGCCACAGCTTCTCTGGCCAGCCTGTACCAGCACCTCACCACTCTCACAAGGAAGAATTTTTATACCTGTTATCTAATCTAAAGCTTCTGTCAGTTTAAAATCATTCCCTCTTGTCCTGTCACTACGTGCTTTTGTAAGAAGTCCCTCTCCGTCTTATGTCCTTGGTGCACTGAAGGCCACCCTGACCCTCCCTTGTGTGCACACAGACCCTGGGGGCTGGGGTCTGCAGCGGCGTGGCAGACAGGGGACCCAGCACCTGCCTGGGATCCTGCCTGTCCCCACCGCCTGGGCACCAGAGGGACCTGGGGAATAGGTGAGAGAGGCTGAGGGCACCCACGCCCGGCACGGGGGACGGTGACGGGGACAGCATCCTTCTGCCGGGAACAGGGACGGTGAAGGTGCTGCAGTCCAGGGTCCTCCCTCCCGTCTGCAGCACTTCCCTGCCTATTCTAAGAGCCGTGAGGCGGGACCACCCTGCTGCCAGTCAGGGAGAGACACCGGGAGGAACCTTATGAATGGTGAGAAGACTGCCCGGGTTCCACCTACTGCCGGCTCAGGAGGAGGGGGGGGAAGGCGTCCTTAAAGAGACAATGCAGAAAAACACTGGACAAGGGATTCCCCAGCATACAGAGACCAATTCCTTCTCGTACATATTCATTCCCCCAGGGCTCCTGACGGTGCCACCAGCAGGCAACTGTCACAGTAACCTTGGCTCTGGAATGTGCCCTGTCCCCATCCCAGGCTGAGCCCCGGACAGTACAGCTGGGTGACAGAGCTTTCCACTGGCAATACAGGGTGCTGCACCCCTGGGAATGGGTTTGGTGCGGCTGCAGTGCCACAGCAGAAGCCCCCTGCAAAGCCCACACAGCCTGGGAGAAACCACTCAGTGCCTTGACACAGCTCGAGCACCAAGGACTTGGAGCAAGGGCTTTACACGGGGGATCCTGCTGCTGTTTGGGCCTGGGATGGGGACAGTGGGACAAGACAGGAAGGGTATGGGGTGTCTAGGATGGAGAAGGAGATGTTCCTTATTCCACAGGGTCAGAGCTCACTCTGTGGAAAGGCACCAAGCCAGACAACCCAGGGATCACTGGAGATCCTGCAGGGTAGGATCCCTCATGGCAGGACATGCCACCTGCTAGGGACAGGGCCAGCACCCTTCCCCCTGCATCACTTTTGTGGGCAGGTTGTGCCCTGCAAAGCAAGGAGGTGTAAAGCCTTTGCAGGCTTGACACAGTCCATTGTCACCACAAAGACTGAAAATCCAGGGCCCAGAGCCAGCCCAGCTGATTTCTCCCTGCCAGTGCCTTTCCAGTGCAGTACTGGGGAGTAGGGGGGAGTCATGGCTGGGGCTCAGGCTTGCTGCCCTCCTTCCACCCCCACTCTCAAATCATTTATTGCCCTCATCCCCAAAGGCATCTTGTCAGTACGCTTTGGTGGAGAGGACATCCTTGTCCCCAGCCATAGCACAGCCCTCACAATGCAGAGGAACACTTGCTCCTGCAGCTGCTGCAGCCATTCTCACCTGCCACAAATCAGAAGTGCTGAGTCTGAGCAATGACGCAAGCAGGGGAAAAAATAAAAAGGCATAAAATAATTCTGAGAGGTTTCTGCCTCCTTCTGTGATTTGGCCACACTGAGCAGGCAGCACACGCAGCCTCACACCCATGAAAAGCTTCCGCTGCACCTCACTTCCTTCTGCTCTGAGGAACCAGTCGCTCCTACACACTGCCTCCCAGGAAGGACTAATTACCAGCACCAACGACCTTGGAAATCCACCAGATCCACACTTCACCTCCACTGGATCCACTACCTGGCCTCACCTCTGAAGATTGAAGCATTCCTGTAATTGAAAGCTTTCAAATTAAGCAGCACCACAATTCTCATCGGGGGAGAAGCACAGAAGCTGCTGTCATGCGCAAACGCCTTCCAGCCTGCAGTCAGGACATCAGACATCACCCAGAGACAGCATATTACGAATCATGCAGAGCTTGTAATAGGGTTTTTGAACAACATCTCAGTGGAGGACTCACCACCCTGCTCAGAGCCAAATTCCAGCTCAGCAGAACCCTGCAAGCAACTGGGGCAGTCTGCAATCCCACCCCCACCCCAAAGCGAACATCAGTACAGAATTTCCATAAAAACAAAACCGGAACCATTCAGGAATCAAACATGGGGAATGGCACAGATGGAAGGGACTGCTCTATGACCACAGTCTGTCAGAGGAACCAGCATCATCCTTCAGCTCTGTGAGCTGCACTGTGAGAGGCGACACACCGATCCCCAGCTCCCAGCCCCATCTGCACCCCCAGCTCTTCAGCCCCCACCAAGTCATGACGCACAGAGATTACATTCCCCCGCAGTGCAAGTGCTCCCCTTGGCTCTCCTTTTGCAAAGGGAAGGAAATACCAGTAACAACAAACTTCGTGCCAAGGATTAACAAGTGGTTTCAAGCTGACCTCAGCCTCCACCGGTTACTCATGCAAGGCGTACCCAAAACTGCGTCCAAAAGACGTATGACTGCCAACATGAGCAAAATGACTCACTTGATCCTGCTCATCACAGTGCAAAAGTCATCAGCCCTCAGGATGGCTCATTTGACACCAAAGAACACCTGCTCAGCTGTAGGGGCATGACACGACTGGATGTCCCTCCCAACCCCAACACGCAACAACACGCGTACACCACAAACGAACCGCGGCTCTGCCCAGCGCTGGGACATGCCAAGGAAGGAGCTACTTTACCTCGGCAGGTGTGGGGAGCCGGCTGGCGGTGCCCACAATCTGGTGGTACAGCCCTGGCTCACCATTCCTTATGGTGCCTTGGCGGCTCCCCAAGGGGCTGGAAGTGAAGGGCTTTTTACACAGGAGATCACTCTGGCGAGAGTCTGTGGTGAGATAGACCTGGTGGTAGAAGCTGGGTGGCGTGAAGCCACCCCTCACGGCATCAATGTGGTGGAAGGGCCCTGGTGTCCTGTACGTGGTGCTCCTGGAGCTGTTGTACAGCTCCCTTGACTGCCTCCACTTGTAGCACTTGAAGATGCCCACGGACAACATGGTGATGAAGAAGGCTGCTGACACCAAAATCACAGCCAGGATGAGATAGAAAGTCACATGTCTCCTGGGATCATTGGCAGGTGCCACATCAGTGAGGTCAGTGAGCACCTCCTTGACCATCTCGGCCACAGAGATGGAGATGGTGGCACTGGTGGACAGCACAGGCTCCCCATGGTCTTTCAGCAGGATGACTAAGGTGTGCTCGGGAGCGTCATCCTCGCGGAGCTGGCGGGCCGTGAAGATCTCCCCATTGTGCAGCCCAACCGAGAAGAGGCTGGGGTCAGTGGCCTGCAGCAGGGTATAGGAGATCCAGGCATTGTACCCTGCATCCACATCCACAGCCACCACCTTGGTGACCATGTGCCCGGCAGGAGTGCCTGGTGCCACCACATCAGTGTAGGTGGCAGTAGTGTTGGGGTGAGGGTACAGCACCGTTGGGGCATTGTCATTGAGGTCAGTGACAAACACACTGACTGAGACATTAGTGGCCAGAGGTGGAAAGCCACCGTCCTGGACCTGCACCATCATGTTGAACTCCACCTGGTCCTCATGGTCCAGGGAGGTGAGCACGTAGAGGGTGCCATTCTCCCGGTTGATGGAGAAGAGGTGGCCAAAAGTGGTGTCACCCTGCAAAAGGGTATAGGAGAGGTGGGCATTGCGTCCAAGGTCCGGATCCGTGGCGCTTACATTAAGGATGGGGATGCCAGGCATGTTGTTCTCCAGAACATAGACATCATAGGAGTCCTGGGACGACCTGGGAGCATTGTCATTGACATCTGACACCTGCACCAGGATGTGTTTTACTGCAGACAAGGGTGGTGAGCCCGAGTCCTTGGCTGTGATAGTGATGTTATACTCTGCTGCCTTTTCCCGGTCCAGAGCTCCTTCTGTTTTCAATGTGTAGTAATTTTTGAGGGAGGAGCTGAGCATGAACGGGATCCCAGGGGAAATAAAACAGTTCACCAGGCCGTTGTCATGGGAGTCCAAGTCTGTTACACTCAGCAGAGCTACAACCGTCCCTGGGGCTGCATCTTCAGGCACAGGGCTGTAGACAGAAGTTACTGTCACCTCTGGAGCGTTGTCATTCACATCCACGACTTCCACCAGCACTTTGCAATGAGCCACACCAGGAACGGCTCCCTTGTCTTTAGCCTGTAAGTAAATCTCGTACAACTTTGTTTCCTCATAGTCCAGCTGTCCCTTGACCCTCAACTCCCCTGTGGCTGAGTCCAGAGCAAAGAGTTCTCGTACCTTGGCGGGGGTGTGGCTGCTGAAGGAGTAGACGATGTCTCCATTGGGCCCATCATCCAGGTCGTACGCACTGATCCTGGCGACCAGGGTACCGCTGGGCGTGTTCTCCCTCACACTCGCCTTATAGGTGGACTGGTTGAAGACCGGGGCGTTATCGTTGGCATCTACAACGTCAATGTGGATCTGCACGTGGGCCGACCGTGGCGGGCTGCCTCCATCCAGCGCCGTCAAAACCAAATTCAGCTCCCTTTGCTCCTCCCTGTCCAGCTCCTTCTCTAACACCAGTTCCGCGTACTTGCTGCCATCCACCCTTGTCTGCACGTCGAGCGCAAAGTTCGGGTTGGCGCTGAGCTGGTAAGTCTGCAAAGAGTTAATTCCCACATCGGGGTCTTGCGCGCTCTCTAGCGGGAAGCGCGCTCCGGCAGCCACCGACTCACTGATTTCCAGCCTCGCCTGGCTGCTGGGAAAAACCGGATCGTTGTCATTGATGTCCTGAATCTCTACAGTGCCGCTGTACAGCTCGAGCGGGTTTTCCACCACGATCTCAAAGCTGAGGGAGCAGGGAGAGAGCGCGCCGCAAAGCTCCTCCCGGTCTATCCTCTCGTTCACCAGCAGCGCCCCGCTCGTCAGATCCACCCCGAAGTACTTCTTGTTGCCGCCGGACACCACCCGCAATCGGCGCCCCGGCAGCCGCCCGAGGTCCAGCGCCAGGTCGGCTACCACGTTCCCCACCGCGGAGCCTCTCCGCGCCTCCTCGGGGATCGCATAGCGAATCGCGGCGGAAACCCAGTCGGAAACGCCGAACAAAAGCAAGAGGCTCAGTACCTGCCCCGTCGTCACCCCGCGGCTCCTCACAGCAACGCCGTTCATCGCACAGGACGGCCGCGCCCTCCGCTTCGCCCCCCCGCCCCGGCTAGAAACTCTCAGCTCGCCCCGTCATGCCGCTGCCCAGCGGCCCCGGGAAGCGGCGGCGGCGGCGGGGAGCCGGGCATTGCTCGGCGGGCTCGGCAGTGACTCACTCGCAGAGTCTCTCTGAGCCCGTCTGCGCCTCATCCCGGCTCCGAGCGGGGCCGGGCCGCCAGTTCCCCCCCGCTCCATCATTGGCCGACAGCGGCACACAGAGTCCCGTCCAATAACTGCACAGAGCGCAGGGCGCCGGGGCCGCGCCGCCGCCGAGCCCCGCCGGAGGGAGCGCGGCGACCGCGGCCCGAGGACAGCGGGGCTCGAGCGGGCAGAACCTGAAGGGAGAGCACAACCCTGCGAGAAACCCCGCTATAGAAACAGCCAGGCTTGGGGAGCGCTGGCAGAGGCAGGGTAGATCGGCCATAGGGACGGTTTGTGTGGGCAAGAAGCTGTAAAAGTTGGCAGAGTGACGACAGAAGGGGCGATACAGAGACGTGGAGTGGCTGGGAACGTGTGACCTCGCTGGAATAAGACGGCGGGAGTAAGAAAGGGAGGTGGAGAGGGCGGGAGGATGAGTGGGGAGGGTGCCAGGTAGAGCCAGCACAGGCACAATGCGCCAGCGCCCAGTGTTTCTCAGGACCTTCAGGATGCCGGTTCTCCCACCCAAATGCTTGGCCAGCCCCTTCCTGGGAGGAAGCCCCTTTCAAGGTGTCGGGACGTCGCTGCTCAGTATGCCACCAAAGCAGCGCAGCCGGCAAAGCGAAATAGATTTCGTGCTGCCGTGTTATGAGCAGCTCCTCCGGCCGCAACACAGTCTCGCCGCGGGGCGGCTCCCGCCGCTGGATTTTCAGGAGCATCGCCCCTCCTGCGGGATCCTCACTGCCACCACTATCCCAGCAGGCGTCTTCCCCGACAAACCGCAGAAATCTCGGTTTAATACGCCCTCCTACTCTCGTCATCTCCCAGGTTGCTCCCCGGTACTTTTTTTCCACCAGCCAGACTCAGGGAGATCACGCTGTGCGACCTGCGGTGCAGGTTCACCCGGTGGGAACAGATCCCGTTCCCGCGCAGCCACAGCCTGGCAGGTCACAGCACCGGCAGTGCCTCGTGGAAAACCTGCCTTTGGGTTGTTGTTGCTGTCATCAACAACTCGTGCTACGTCGGCTTTTCCGACTTTCCCGAATTTTTAGGCACACATAAGGATAAAATTACCGAAATTCCGGCATTCATCGTCTGTCACCCGCAGAACCGCTCGGCTCTCATAGGGTAATGAAAAGGGGCGAGGATGCTTAATAAGGGACCGTCAGGAATCCTGTGAAAACCCAGCTGTGACACAGCGCCCAGGTGTCATCCCACAGCCGACACTGACAAGGAAGGCAAAAACCGGACTGGAAATCAGCGCCCAAGCGTTCATTCGCTTATGGAGGCTCTCCAAGCCTTGCAGAACTGCCTCGGAAACTTGCGGCGGGTTATTCGTTACCCCGCTAATTGTGGGGGCTAGGCTCCTAGGGGCTGCAAGCCACCCCACCAGCGCTGGACAGCGACATTCGCCAGAGCGAGAGGGATCTCGACTCTGCGTGTCCTCGCCCTGCACAATCCTAAAAGCTGCCATGAGCACATGGGATCCACCCAGAGACGCAGTAGTTTGGCACTTACATGAAGAGTCGGCAATATCGAAAGAGTCGGCGCAATCTGTCCTATCTACATGCTCAGCTATTTCCTTTTTTCCTGATTAATCGTTGCCAAAAGATAAAGTTATCAGCGCTATTTATCATTCTTATCACCTGTCCACAGAAAGTGATAAAAGTTTCACGTACCATTCACACGTGATAGAGTTTCACACAAATAAAATCCAATGAGTCATCTAACCTTCCCAAAACACTTATTTTTTCACAGAAAACAAAATCCCAATTTGATTTCTTTCTTACATATAATCTAAAACCAAGAAAATCCACAGCTCTCTTCGACCCAATCTTGAAATAGTCTTCAGCGACTTATTTCTCTTAAATAAACTCTGAATCCTTTTCCCAACCACTGTAAGTTCTAAATCCTTTTTCCAATCACTGCCCATTTTAGGTTTTTTCTACACGTGATTTCTCAACGTGGGGACCACAGTTCTCAAATAATTTCCCTCCCTATGTATGAGCGCACCCACCACCCGTACCAGAGTACCTTCTCCGTTTAATGCCAGCAGTACTGGGATGGCCAAGCAGCGGAGAGCTGAGTAGAAAAGAGATTTTAGGAAAGGCATGAAAGACAGAACATTTCAATCTACCGTATTTCGATTAATCTGGAGACATTACATCTCCTCCACCTTGGTGGGAAGCCTGAATATTGCAGACGACGCTTCAGAGCGCCTGAAAGCGCCACTTTGAGGGGGAAGAGTGAAAAAGTGCAACAGCTAAGGGGGAAGACGCCTTCCCCTGCACCAGTCCTCCGGGGACTGCTTCAAGCCAAAACCCAGCCTGAGCCGCTCACTTCGGCATTTTCCCCGACTCCACTCCAGGGAAGCCGGTGGCAGCGGGGAACAAAAAGCTCCTTCTGCTCGATGCCAGGCTTGGAGCTACACCGAAGCACCACCTCCGATTCTACAGAAGGAGGGAACAAGTTGAATTACGGGTGTACACACCTTCTGTTAAAAGGGGTTCAGAGCGCTAAAGAACCGAGCTTGCCAGAAAAGGAGAACTACAGCGTAGTTCCCCACTGAGTAAACAGGCCGGGTCAGATCACACCTCATTATCACATGAAAGAGCCCAAATATGGCTGAGACAATTAGTGGTCACTAGACCCAGGCGAAAAGGTTGTCTCAGCTTCAGGCTCCACGACACTTTTGTTCCCGCTCCACCCCGAGTCCGCCTCACCACTCCAGTTCGGTGAAACTCGCAGCTGTCTGTCCTTCTCCAGGACAGATGGAAGTACTGACAACATTTGCATTTGTTGTTCTTGCTCTCTCTTTTCTCCTCGGGGAAAACCAGCAATTTGCAGGTAAGACATGGCAGGTCAAAAGGATGAGTCAAGATCTCAAGTACACCCCCAATCACTCACATCCCCAAGCCTCTGAGCAGTGCGCCGGTACGTTCAGATCTGCCGGTTCCCTACTGATCACCAACAGCAGAATAGAGGAAAAAAGATTCAGAAAAACTCACAGAGAGGGACCGTAGGACAGAAGCTCACCTGTGTCGAGCTCCCAGGGCTAGGAGGGTCCTTCCCAGAACAGGTGCCTGAGCCAGGATCAGCGGACAGGAGATTGGCAGACAAAGCTGCCGCCCCTGGTCTCAGGAACGTGAAGTCCTTCTGCCCCGACTCGGAGGCTAAACACACCTCGTAGGAATAGGGCAAAGGCAGCGTGCTGCTGCAGTAGTTGTACGGTGCTTTTGAGCCCAAGGTGGAATATAGTTCCTTATCAGAAGTTATAAAAATGGGAGGGCTCCTCGACTGTCGACATTTAAAGAAAAAAACAAAAATGACCGTGGAAACGAATAATAAGGACACGGCGGAGAGCGACACAACAAGAATGAGGTTCAAATCAGATGACAGGTGAGACACAGCGTCTCTGTCGCCGAGGTCCGGCAGCGCCTCCTGCAAGCTCTCGGCCAGCACCATGTGCAGCGTGGCCGTGGCCGACAGCGCCGGCTGCCCGTGGTCCTTCACCACGGCCACCACACGCTGCTTGGCCGCGTCCCGCTCGGACACGGCGCGCGCCGTGCGCACCTCGCCGCTGTGCAGCCCCACGCGGAACAGCGCCGGCTCCGACGCCTGCACCAGCTCGTACGACAGCCACGCGTTGCGCCCCGCGTCCGCGTCCACCGCCACCACCTTGGCCACCAGGTACCCGGCCTCGGCCGAACGCGGCACCACCTCGAAAGGAGGCGGCGCCCCTCCCGCCGCCTCTCCCGCCGCCGCCGCCGCCGCCGGCCACAGCACCCGGGGCGCGTTGTCGTTGCGGTCCAGCACGAAGACGCGCACCGTGGCCGTGGAGCTGCGCGCCGGCGAGCCGCCGTCCTGCGCCCGCACCGCCACCGTGAACTCGCGGCACTGCTCGTAGTCCAAGGAGCGCTGCGCGTACAGCGCGCCGCTCCGCGCCTCCACCGACACCAGCGGCGCCGCGCCCGCCGCGCCCGCGCTGCCGCCCGCCAGCCAGTAGCTCACGCGCCCGTTGGCGCCCGCGTCCGCGTCCCGCGCCTGCACGCGCAGCACCAGCGCGCCCGCCGCGTTGTTCTCCGCCACGTACGCGCTGTACGCCGCCTCCTCGAACACCGGCGCGTTGTCGTTCACGTCCGACACCTCCAGCACCAGCTCCGCGCTGCTCCGCAGCGCCGGCCTGCCCCGGTCCCGGGCCACCACCGTCACGCGGTGCTCGGACGCCTGCTCTCGGTCCAGCGCGCCCGCCGTCACCACCTTGTACGAGCCGCCCGAGGACGCCACGATCGACAGCGGCGCCTCTCCCGACAGCTCACACGACACCTGACCGTTCTCACCGGAGTCCGGGTCATTCACATTTAGCAGGGCCACCACGGTGCCAGCTGGCGAGTCCTCCGGCACTGGGCTCGACAGGGACAGAATCGTGATTTCAGGCGCGTTGTCATTCACGTCCAGCACCTCCACCTCCACCTTGCAGTGTGCTACCAAACCGCCACCATCCCTCGCCTCCACCAGCAACATGTAGCCTCGCGTGTCCTCAAAATTCAGCTCCTCCTGCAGACTGATCATCCCACTCTCTGCATCCACCACGAACTTCTGAAGCACCTTAGCCGGCATTTTCCCGAAGCCGTAGGTGATGTGTGCGTTGGTGCCTGCATCGGCGTCGGAGGCTGACACGTTCAGCACCGTTGATCCCGGAGGCGTGTCCTCTCGCAGGCTGACGCGGTACCGGTCCTGCGCGAACACGGGTGGGTTGTCATTGGCGTCGGTGACGTTGATCCAGAGCTGGGCGGTGCCAGTCCGGGGCGGGTCTCCGCCATCCAGCGCAGTCAGCGTCAGCCGCAGGCTCGGCTCGCTCTCCCGGTCCAGTGCACGGCGCAGCACCAGCTCAGCGAACTTGCTGCCGTCTTGGCTCTCCTTCACCTCCACTGCGAAGTAGCCGTTGGTCTCCAGCTCGTACCCTTGCAGTGAATTACTGCCCACGTCCGCGTCCTCGGCCACATCCACGGAAAATCGGGCACCAGGAGGTGTAGACTCAATGACTTCGAAGTGGATATTTTCCCTAAGAAAGCGCGGCGTGTTGTCATTCACGTCCTGGATGTTCACTTCGACGTGGAAAATGTTCAGCGGATTCTGCACCAGCGCCTCGAAGCTAACAGAGCAGGTCGCCGACTCGCCGCACATCTGCTCCCGGTCCAGCCTCTCGTTCACGTACAGGTTCCCGTTCTCCTCATTCACCGTGAAGTATTTCAGCTGCTTCTTGCCGGCAGACGCCACCTGCAGCTTGCGCACGGGCAGCTCGTCCGCGCTGAGCCCCAGGTCCCGCGCCAGCGGCCCCACGAGCGAGCCTCTGCCCAGCTCCTCGGGGATGGCGTAGCGGACCCGCTCGGCCGCCGCCCGGCACCACACGCACAGCAGCACCGCGGCCAGCAGCGCTCGCCCGCCGCCCGGCCCGCGCCTCTGCCGCCGCCTCACCGCCATTCTCCGCCGCCTGCGCTAGCCGCGCTCCTGCCTCCCGCCGCTGCCCTGCCTCCCTTCCAGCCGCTCTCGCCGGCGAGAACAGAGACTGCTGAAAGGCAGCGTGCCTCTGCTGCTGCTGCTGCTGGCGGCGGTGTCGCTGCCGCTGTGGCCGGCGCCGGGCGAGCGAGCAGCCTGCGGGGCCAGGACGCTGCGGCGGCGGCGGCTGCGGCTCCAGCGCCGCTCGGCGGCGGCCAACAGCGGCACCCGGAGGCGCCGCCGCGCCGCTGCAGCCGCCGGATGGCCGCGCCAGAGGGGGTCTCGCCCCGGCCCGCACCGTTGGCTGCTCACCCCCATCAGCTACGGGAAACCGCGAGTAAGAGTTCACTTTGGTGAGTTTTTTCATACCCGCGGAAAGGGGAATCGAGGAGCTCTGTTCAGAAGCAAAAATGCAGACCCTGGCTGTGGAACGTGTAGTGGAGTAGTGGAGGAACACGCAGACTTCGTACAAGGGGGCACAGGTGAGTACAAGCAGGTACACTGTGCATCAAATGCCTTGCAGATTTGCAGATTCCTATGCCTTCTATTACTGATGTGGGCTCTCTTTACCCAGCTCTTTTATTTCATTTCTACCGTCTCTGTGTACTAACATCTACAAAATACTTGGGAAGAGAAGCCCTTGTGGAAAAGAAGCACCAGAAGCAACATCTTCTTTCTGGAGATTCTTGTTTCCATTCCTTTTATTTTATATCCCTCTCACAGTAACTGTGACTGGGGGGAAATGGCAAGTCTTATTCTCTAGATCAGCATTATCCTTACATGGTCCCAGTTTTACAAATCATGGATATTACCACAACTTCTTGTCCTAGAACTGGGAAGAATGACCTGTTAAAACACTTCTTCAAAAAGCTTTTTCAGTGAACGGTTTAAGTAAGTTGATCTAAGAATGGGGACAGACTCAAAAAGGTATCCATGCTCCCAGGATACTTCAGTTAGCAGCGTGCTGAATTTTTTACTCTGAGAATTGTAAACATGAGGGTTAATACTCCTGTGTGGTGATGCCTGAGGCATACATGACATGTCAGCTACCTTTCCCAGGACAGAGACTTCGAGACAAAAAGACAACAAAAAAAGTCAGAAAAAGGAATCTCAGAAGGGCACAACTAGAGAAAGCAGTGTGCCCATGGCTCAAACACACTGACGTCCTTTGCCACAATAAAACACTGAACGCTCCAGGAGTGGGATGGTCTGAAAACAGAAATGATAAAACACTCGATCCACCTCGGTGCCTTTTTGTGCTGACACCACCTCCCTGCAACAACCAAACGAAATCATGAAATACAAAACTCTCCACAAATCAACAGCTCTTGTTTCATGACCTTGTACAGAGCAGGGCACGTTATGATCAGCTGAACCATTCCAAATGCTACCCAAACCAGGTTTTGGGAAACTACGGGTACAGCAGGTTTTCCCAACACTCCTATTGCTCAAGAAATAACTCCATGGATTCTTACTGTGCTCATTCACAGGGTCCTGGTGATAACTCGGTTCCCGCTTACACCACTCTTACCACTGTCTTGAAAAAAACAAAGATAGAAACTACAAGACACAGTTTTTATCTCTTCTGCCGTAGCAGTTATTAGAAAATGATCAATTGGCCTCAACATTGCTGTGAGAACAGGCTCTGGCTTAAGAGAGAGAATACTGAGAAAGTACTTAAGTAGAATCTTGCCCTTCCTCACCCTTTATTGTATTATGTAAATTAGACACTGCTTTCAAGCTTTCAAATAATTAATGTTATTGAAAACTCTGTGTTGTACGACAACTGTGATAAATACAAAAATGGAGGACTGACTTTTGGAAAAACCTTTAACCAATAAACAGTTCACAATGAAAACACCTGTGTATGTCTAAGAGTCCAAACTTGTGAGCAATACTGTGATCAAGAAATGAACATTGGCAAATGAACTTTGGCATGTCAGGACCTACTGTTGCTACACCCTTGGCTACAGCACCATCTCTCTGAAAACGGCACAATGGCGAAGAGTAAAAGAGACAAAAATTGCCCATAGAATGGCAACAATCCTTTGGAAATCAACTTTGGTTTGGCACAAGAAGCTTCTCGTGGACAGTCAGGTCATTCTCACAAAATCACTCCAGGTGCATTAACTGGATTGTGCTCACCGGCTGGTAAGGAACACAGAAAAAAAACCAAAACAAAACAAAACAAAACAAAACCAAAAAAATTTCTAACCAGTGATGCATTAACGATGTACATAACACTTCCTTCTACAGTGCATCGATTTTAAACACTTGGCATGGAAAGATCAAGCGCTGCTACATGACAGTGAACGATACAAAATAAGATTTAAGGCATTGTAAAAGCACAAACAACTCTTTACACAAGCGTATCTCGACTTTCCTTGCAGTGCCGTGCCACCTGTAATGCATCTGAGCAGAATTCTCGACACTACGCTCTAATTTCTAGGTGTTCACCCATAGTTTGAAGGCATAAAAAGATGCATATGGTCTCTAATCTGGACCTTCTTTCTGAGAACATCCTTCAGCTTCAACTCCATCTTTGCAGGGGCACAGTGATGATGCACCACCAAGGTGACAAACCAGCACTAACATATATAATTTAGATTTAACAACATTAGCAACAAGCAATTGTGCTACTCTTCCACCATCTCTACTCACTCCCGAGTGTGAAGCTCACATTTTATTCAACCAAAGAAACTCCCACACGCAAACTTGTGAAGAATGCCTAGGAATGGTGTCCTGGAAGAAACAGAATGCTACACGAAGTTGACACTGCTGCAACTACTGGATGAGGAACACTCAATGAAGCCCTTTCAAAAGTGACAAATGTAACAAACCGAAAACAAAGCAGGCAAACACGGGTCCATGTTCAATTTCAAACAATGGCTTACATTTATCCTAAATACTATGTACAGAAAAGGAATACGGGGAGAGTGATAATTAAGTATACCAAAGACAGACTTGAGAAAAGTACCGCTGTTAAAAATCCAGACTACAGTGTAGTTCATACTGCTTTAAAAGGTAATAAATAATTTTAAAAATATAAGGCGAGGTGGTACTATACCAATGAACAAATAATGATGCGGGGGGGCAGGGGTGAAAGAAAAACAAAAGCCATAAGATTGCATACAAAACTTAAAATACTATCATGAATTTAAAATTTCTGGACGGGAACACAAATGTCACACTATTCAAGCACGTGTGCTGTCAAGAACACAGCTGATACTGACAACAAGGCAAACTACCACTTCTTTACCAGGCAATACAATTCAATAGCAGATCGAATACTGGCGAGATAACCGGAATTAAACAACCTGCACTCACAAAAACAAAAGATCTCAACCACAGAACCTCCAGCAGAGAAGAGCTCGAATTCTCATGAAAAGCTCATCAACCGTAACACTGAGATCCGACTCCTACGTCCACCTCCCCGCAGCAAGAGGCACCAGCACATCCCTCACCGGAACCATGCCATACTTGTCAGAATACTTCCCTACTCAGGGCAGAGACCAGACGGCGAAAAGGACAAGGAACCAGCAGGAGGAAGTGTCAGGGACAGAATTCGACCCGAGAAACTCACCGAGGGAGGGGCGGGATCCACAGGACGAGCGCCGGCAAGATCCTCGTCGCCGAGCAGCGGCGCGGGCTCGTCGGGCGGCGGCCGGGCCGGGAGGGTGTCGCAGCAGCTGCCGCCCGAGAAGCGCAGCTGGCTCTTGCGCGAGTCGGCCGTGAGCGACACCTCGTGCGAGTAGGACTGCAGGAAGGCGCGCACGCCGTCGATGCCCACGAAGTGCGACACGGGCACGCCGCGCAGGGCGCCGCTGTCCGCCGGCAGCAGCTGCTGGCGGCGCCAGCGGCGCAGGCGCAGCGCCAGCAGCAGCAGCAGGAAGGCCACGAAGAGGCACGACACGGCGGCCACGGCCAGCACCAGCCAGCGCGTCAGGCTGGCGGCCGGCTCGCCCGGCGCCGCCGCCCCGTCGGCCGCGCTGCCCAGCTCGGCCAGCAGCTCGGCCACGCTCTCGGCCAGCACCACGCTCAGCGTGGCCGTGGCCGACAGCGCCGGCCGCCCGTGGTCCTTCACCAGCACCACCAGGCTCTGGCGCGCCGCGTCGCGGGCCAGCGGCGAGCGCGCCGTGCGCACCTCGCCGCTGTGCAGCCCCACGCGGAACAGCCCCGGCTCCGTGGCCTTGGCCAGCTCGTACGACAGCCACGCGTTCTGCCCCGCGTCCGCGTCCACCGCCACCACCTTGGCCACCAGCGCGCCGGCCTCCGCCCAGCGCGGCGCCAGCTCCACGCCCGACCACGCGGCGCCCGAGCCCGCCGCCGCCGCCGCCGCCGCCGGCGGCGGGTACAGCACCTGCGGCGCGTTGTCGTTCTCGTCCACGATCAGCAGCCGCACCGACACGTTGCTGCTCAGCGCCGGCGCGCCGCCGTCCTCCGCACGCACCCACAGCTGCAGCTCGCGCAGCTGCTCGTAGTCGAAGGAGCGCAGCGCGTACAGCGCGCCCGTCTCCGCCTGCACCGACACGTACGACGACAGCGGCGCGCCCCGCACCCGCCCCTCCGCCAGCCGGTAGCGCACGCGCGCGTTCTGCCCCCAGTCCGCGTCCGTGGCGCGCACCGTCAGCACCAGCGCGCCCGCCGCGTTGTTCTCCGCCAGCCGCGCGCTGTAGCGCTCCTCCGCGAACACCGGCGCGTTGTCGTTCACGTCCAGCACCCGCAGCGCCAGCACCGCGCTGCTCTGCAGCGGCGGCGACCCGCCGTCGGCCGCTCGCACCGTCACGTTGTACTCCGACACCTGCTCCCGGTCCAGCTCTCTCGCTGTCACCACACGGTAGTAGTCGTCAAAAGACTTCTCCAGGCGGAAGGGGACGCCCCCATCAAGCGAACAGCGCACATCGCCACTCGCTCCTGAGTCCCGGTCCTGCACGTGAAGCAGGGCAACCACGGTCCCCGACGGTGCGTCCTCGGAAATCTCACTCAGTGCCGACCTCACCGCAATCACCGGCGCATTATCGTTTTTGTCTGTCACACTGATCGTGACTGTGGCAGTGTCGGAAAGACCTCCCCCGTCCCGTGCCTGCACCTCCAGTTCGTAAGAGCCACCTTCCTCGAAGTCCAGGTTCCGCAACAGAGTGATGGCACCCGTCTCAGAGTCCAGATGGAAGATATTCGATGCTATGTCTGACACTTTTTTCAGCGAGTATTTCACATGACCATTCAGCCCTTCGTCGGCATCCGTGGCCGTGACAGTGACGAGGACAGAGCCCACGGGCACGTCCTCGGGCACACGCACCGTGTACTCCGCCTGGCTGAACACGGGCGCGTTGTCGTTCGCGTCCAGCACCGTCACGCGGATCCGAGCCGTGCCCGTCCGTGCCGGATCGCCGCCGTCCATCGCCCTCAGCACCAGCTCGTGAAACGCCGCCTCCTCCCGGTCCAGCGCCTTCGCCAGCACCAGCTCGGGACGCTGATCGCCGCCGGGGCCCGTCTGCACGGCCAGCGAGAAGTGCTCGTCGCCGCTCAGCTCGTAGCTCTGCAGGGAATTCCGGCCCGAGTCAGGATCATGAGCGTCTGGCAGGGGAAAATGCGACCCTGGGGCTGTCATCTCGCTTATTCTCTCTTCCAGCTCAGTTTCCTTAAAGCTGGGCGCGTTGTCGTTAATGTCCGTGATTTCCACTTCTATTCGGTAAACCTGCATCTGTCCCTCCACTATCAGCTCACAGCGCAGCACGCATTTCTCCACCAGCCGGCACAGCTGCTCTCTGTCGATCCTCTCTGCTGTCACTAAATGTCCCGTCTTCCCGTGCAGAGCAAAATACTGCATACTACCTTCAGAGACAATGCGGATACCCCGATCTCGGAGCGCCGGCAGCTGCAGCCCCAGGTCCTTGGCCACGTCGCCCACGAACGAGCCCTTGGGCATCTCCTCGGGCACGGAGTAGCGCAGCTGCCCCCACGCCGCCTCCCACGCCGCCAGCAGCACGGCCCAGAGCAGAGCTCGCTGCCGCCGGCCCCAGCGCCTCCCCGCCGCGCACATCTCAGTCGCGGCACCGCTCGTTCGCTTGCAGCTTCTCGCCGCCAACCCGGACACCTCCGCCTCCGACTTTCTTCCCAGCTTCTGCACAGTATTTCAGCCACCGGCTCCTCCGTCTTGCTACAGAACGGCTCCGCACCGCGGCCTCTCTCGCAGACCTCCCGGCGGCCGATCCAGACGCTGAGCTAGCGAGTGACCGAGCCGATCCGCAGCGGGCGGGGCTGCAGCGCTCCGAGCTCCCTCTCGCTCCTCTCGGTCAACAGCGGCGCCCGCAGCCTCCTCCCGGCACTGCAGGCACCGAGCGCTGCCGAGCGCTGCGGTCCTGCCTCGCCCACGCACATCTCGCGTGGGCGGAACATAACCGCTCAGAAGACGTCGCTTTTCGTCCAGCGCGGACCTCCTGCTTCGGCTATTGTGCAGCTGATCTCATCCTCCACCGATGACGACGTAACAGAAGTAACACACCTCCTGTGATTATGCTATTTCTACCACCCGGGACATGTCTTTATCATGATCGTATAACATGAATGAAACTATCTCTGAATGTGACGTCGGGCTACCACGAGTTTTACTGCATACATCCCAAAACGCAAACTCCTCCACAAATTCCATTTTTTATACGAGTCGTGCTTGAAGAACAGTCTTTCAGCAAATCAAATATTGTTAAGGAATAGGAGAACTTTTCATGAACAGTCACAATGTTCACAAGATTCACCGAATCCAGCACTGCAGGGGAGGTCGTTGCTATTTTGCACCGGCACATCAGACACTATTCTGATTAAGTCTGCATTACTCCCCGTTCTCCCATCGCGACTTCACAATTTTCATTACAATTTTACTCAATATAGGCATGACAATGCTCACTCTGACTTAATACTCTCACACAGAGCTTATTTGAAATCCTAAATTAACCCGACTCATTAGTGTAAGCATTCCTATAGCAGCCTTCCCTCAAAAGAAGGGGTTTGGCCCACCTAACAGACGGTCCAAACACACAGCTTCAACAAAAAATTATCGGGAAGGAAAACTCTCCACACCAAGCCCGTCATGCACATCTCATTCTACACAATAAATATCCGCTTCCTTCGTTAATGACATGTAACAACTAAGAAAACATATTTTTCCTAAAGAAAATCTTCCAGCTAAACCAGAATCTGTCATGAATCAAATGCACTTCAAAACCGCTGAACGGTAATAACTCTCAGTGAGCCGACCAGGCTTAGAGCAGATGAGGCAGCAATTGCCGGTTCGCAACACTTGATGAAAAAAAGAAACACGAGAAGAGATTATTTCACGGCGTCATGGTATAAAATATAACCAATGACAGACGCAGGGAAAAAAAAAAAAAAAAAAAAGCCCGCTGCCACCAGCACGCCGTTATTTAAAGGCGCAGAAGGAAGGAATTCGCTTTACAGACCTGAACTGCGTCCGGGTCGGCCTGCGGCTCTCCCAAGACGATGTTACTGTTCGAGCTCGGTTTCTCGCAGCAATCCCCGCCCAGAAGCTCCTCCGCAGACAGGACGGGCACCGGCGGCGGCGGCCAAGCGGCCTCGGGCACGGCGCGGGCCGGCGCCGCCACGCACAGGTTGTAGGAGTAGGGCAAGGTGCCCTCGCAGAAGTCGGCCGGGAAGGCGGCGCCGGCCACCGAGAAGCGCTGCGCGCCCAGGCAGCGCAGCACGGCGGGCGGCCCGGCCCGCCGCAGCCGCGCCAGCACGGCCAGCGCCACGCTCAGCACCAAGAGCGCCGACAGCAGCGCCAGCGCCAGCACCAGGTAGAACTGCAGCTCGGCCGCCGCCGCCGCCGCCTCGGCGCCCGCCGCCCGCTCGCTCAGCTCCGGCAGCGCCTCCTGCAAGCTCTCGGCCAGCACCACGTGCAGCGTGGCCGTGGCCGACAGCGCCGGCTGCCCGTGGTCCTTCACCACGGCCACCACACGCTGCTTGGCCGCGTCCCGCTCGGACACGGCGCGCGCCGTGCGCACCTCGCCGCTGTGCAGCCCCACGCGGAACAGCGCCGGCTCCGACGCCTGCACCAGCTCGTACGACAGCCACGCGTTGCGCCCCGTGTCCGCGTCCACCGCCACCACCTTGGCCACCAGGTACCCGGCCTCGGCCGAACGCGGCACCACCTCGAAAGGAGGCGGCGCCCCTCCCGCAGCCTCTCCCGCCGCCGCCGCCGCCGCCGGCCACAGCACCCGGGGCGCGTTGTCGTTGCGGTCCAGCACGAAGACGCGCACCGTGGCCGTGGAGCTGCGCGCCGGCGAGCCGCCGTCCTGCGCCCGCACCGCCACCGTGAACTCGCGGCACTGCTCGTAGTCCAAGGAGCGCTGCGCGTACAGCGCGCCGCTCCGCGCCTCCACCGACACCAGCGGCGCCGCGCCCGCCGCGCCCGCGCTGCCGCCCGCCAGCCAGTAGCTCACGCGCCCGTTGGCGCCCGCGTCCGCGTCCCGCGCCTGCACGCGCAGCACCAGCGCGCCCGCCGCGTTGTTCTCCGCCACGTACGCGCTGTACGCCGCCTCCTCGAACACCGGCGCGTTGTCGTTCACGTCCGACACCTCCAGCACCAGCTCCGCGCTGCTCCGCAGCGCCGGCCTGCCCCGGTCCCGGGCCACCACCCTCACGCGGTGCTCGGACGCCTGCTCTCGGTCCAGCGCGCCCGCCGTCACCACCTTGTACGAGCCGCCCGAGGAGGCCACGATCGACAGCGGCGCCTCTCCCGACAGCTCGCACGACACCTGACCGTTCTCTCCCGAATCTCTGTCCCGCACTTTCAGCAGGGCTACCACAGTGCCGGCCGGCGCGTCCTCAGGCACCGGGCTCGACAGTGACAGAATCGTTATTTCCGGGGCGTTGTCATTCTCGTCCATGATATCTATTTGAACCTTGCAGTGAGCCGTTAACCCGCCTCCGTCCATCGCTTCCAGGCCGAAGATGTATTTCTTCTTGTCCTCGAAATCGAGGGGACCCGCCGTCCTGACCTCACCACTGTTGCTGTCCAGAGTGAACAAAGCACGGATGCTCTCCGGAACGTTGCTGAATGAGTAGGAGACTCGCCCGTTGGTGCCCACGTCCGCATCTGTCGCCCATACTCGCATCACCAGAGAACCCACTGATAGATTCTCCGCTACTCTCGACTCATAGAAGTTTTTGCTGAACACGGGTGGATTGTCGTTGGCGTCAGTAACATTTATGCGAACCTGGACAGTCCCGGATCTCGAGGGCTCCCCGCCATCCACTGCCGTCAGCACCAGCTCAATGGAGCTCTGCTTCTCCCGATCCAATGCTTTTTCCAGCACTAATTCCGGCTGCTTGCTTCCTTCAGGACTCTCCTTCATGACCAGGGAGAAGGAAGGGTTGCTGGTGAGCTGATAAGTCAGCAATGAATTGCTTCCTGCGTCCTCATCTCGGGCCATCTCCAGCGGAAACCGAGCACCGGGAGGGATTAATTCACCGATCTCGAGCTCCAGAACAGCCTTGCTGAAGGCCGGGGAATTGTCATTCACGTCCTCGATCGCCACATCGACGTGGAAAATGTTCAGCGGATTCTGCACCAGCGCCTCGAAGCTGACGGAGCAGGTCGCTGACTCGCCGCACATCTGCTCCCGGTCCAGCCTCTCGTTCACGTACAGGTTCCCGTTCTCCTCATTCACCGTGAAGAATTGCTTCTCCTCGCTCAGCCGCAGCTTGCGCACGGGCAGCTCGTCCGCGCTGAGCCCCAGGTCCCGCGCCAGCGGCCCCACGAGCGAGCCTCTGCCCAGCTCCTCGGGGATGGCGTAGCGGACCCGCTCGGCCGCCGCCCGGCACCACACGCACAGCAGCACCGCGGCCAGCAGCGCTCGCCCGCCGCCCGGCCCGCGCCTCTGCCGCCGCCTCACCGCCATTCTCCGCCGCCTGCGCTCGCCGCGCTCCTGCCTCCCGCCGCTGCCCTGCCTCCCTTCCAGCCGCTCTCGCCTCACAGCGCAGGGGCCGCCGCAGCGCAGCCGGCCCGCTCGGGCCGCCTCTCCCCGCCGCCGCTGCTGCTGCTGCTGCTGCTGGCGGCGGTGCCGCTGCCGCTGTGGCCGGCGCCGGGCGAGCGAGCAGCCTGCGGGGCCAGGACGCTGCGGCGGCGGCGGCTGCGGCTCCAGCGCCGCTCGGCGGCGGCCAACAGCGGCACCCGGAGGCGCCGCCGCGCCGCTGCAGCCGCCGGATGGCCGCGCTCAAGGGGGCCCGGCTTTGGGCGGGGCTCAGCGCCTGCACCGGCCCCGGGGGCTCTCCCCGATTGCAAACAGCCAGCGCAGAACCTCTTGCTTAATTCCACTCCAAGGCGTTCCTAACTGAGATGCGATGTCGGATGCTTTAACAGCATTCTTTTGAGTCACATTCAGAAGTGAGAAGCAAATATTCATGGCAGGGCAATAAAGAATGCAATTCACCTGCTCTTAAAAAAATCATGGGCCATTAACACCAGCAAGAAACTATAATATAGGGAAAACTTCAAGAGCTTTTTCTCACTTGTCTTGAATTGTGTTTTCTTTACCTGGATTGAATTTGAGTTATAGAGCAGCCTAAACCAATATAAGCAACCCCTAGGCCAAGATAGCTGAATGACCTTTACTCTTGTTTCTGACCCATCAAAGTTGATTCATCTGAGTTGTTTCATTCATCCATATCTGAGCACCTGACAATGGGAAATGCAAAGCAATTCTCAGTCCTTCACGGAGCCAAACAATCTTCTCAGTTTCCAACTTAAATTTTATTAACGGTGATTTAATCCACACCTCTGCCATGAGCAGGAGCACTGTTTGCTAGACTTCAATGTTGGAGGCACATCCAAAACTTCTCTGGGCAATATCTTCCATTTTCACACAACCCACACTGAAAAGCTTTCTCCTAATCAAAATGTCCATTCTTTTAGTGGAAAACAATAGTCTGCTCTCCTAAGACCACCAGTCCTCATAAAAAAAACTCTCCACATCTCTCCTATAAGTTTATTCATAACTTGAAAGGGCAAAATATTTTCAAAAGTCTACACAGAGCTATCACATCTCCATGCTTGAAGACCCAAACTCCTTCAGTCCTTCTGCATACCAGAAATATTGCAACCCTCAGACCACTTCCATGATCCGTCTGGGGACTCTAACATGTCCATTTGGGATATTGACCCAAGATCTGCATGCAGTCTATGCTCTCACAAAAAGAGTTGAGAGGGGAGAAGGACCTCCCTTCACCTGCTGGGCTGAGTGCTTGTCATGCAGTGCAGGACACAATTTGAGCAGCAGGTGCCCATTGGCAGCTCATGTCCCATCTCATCACCCACCAATGACCCAAAGCACTTCTCTGCAAAGCTCTTCCCTATCCCTGACCCTCTGTTGAAACTGGGGACTGCCCCACCCCAGCTGCAGGACCTTGCACTTTGTTCCACTTCAGGATGGTTGCAAGGGGCCACTTCTCCAGCCTCAGCCTCACTGGCAGCTCTGCCCTCCCCTGAATCAACTCCAATTGGTGTCAGCTGCACATGGGCTGAAGGTGCACTCAGTGCCATTGTCCATGAAGGCACTGAACAGAACTGGGCCCAGCCAGGGCCCTTCAGGGACAGCACAAGTCACTGCTTTCCACCTGCACATTCAGCCACTGTCTGTAACTCTTTGCAGGTGACTCTCCAGCCTCTTCCTCAGCCATGTAACAGCCTCCAGATGATTGCCCAGCATGCTCCTCTGGGTGATAGCCTGGGGGACACGGCACAAGTTCTCCCACTGGCCCCTGGTCTGCTCATGGCAGTCTTGGCTGGGCTGGGTGGCCACTCTGCACTTTGACAACTGCAGCCGAGATGCTTCTGCATTTTACAACACAGACAAAGTGTTCCTGGGTGAGCACAGCAGGAGGGCTTATGAAACCCTTCCTCTGAGCAGCTGTAAACATCACAGGGGTGTGTGGGAACTGCAGCTGCACTAGGGCACTGGGGACAGAGGAGACCTTCCACCTAAGGTCAGACACGCTGAGGTTGAGCTCATGACAACAAACACTGCAAGAGTAGAAACATATGGAAATGTACAGATGAAATAACATTTTGTAGGTCTCCCTTGTTCCACAGAAGCCACTCAAATCACACTGGACTCCATCAGGCACAGGCTGGTGTCACCTATGACATGTGACAAGCAAGGGAATGCCTGAGCTCTTCTCTAGCCTCACACACAGAGCTCCCCTGTCTGCTCTCTCCTCCACGCCATGCCACTGGAAGGTTTTGCTTGTGCCCATCTCCTCACTGCTCACATCTAGCATGAGTTGATAATGCACTACAGCCACACCCAGAAGGGAGGTACCATTGTCTGCTCACCACCATTATGATAAGGAACTGAAGGATTCTAGAGCACACAAATGATAAACAACCACACTAAAAGAACAGCAGTCATCCAACAAAGAATGGCTCATCAAACCATTGGCTTCAAGGGAATCTCCTCCTCATCCTTATCACATGCTCTGTTCCACAGAGATGCAACATCCACTAAAGTCATACTTACATGTATTCCTCTTAACAGGAACAGAACACAAAGTCTCTCTCCTATCTCCTGCCTTCCACTCCAACTGGAACAAGAGCAAGGGACACTAACACACCATATGTGGCTCATAAAAGATAGCTTGTTGATAAATCAAAATATACCCACATACCGAGTAAATCAAGGAAGAACAAAATGAAACAAAAAAACCCCACAGAAAAACCCAAATCATGGATCAGAAAATGCAAGGAAGCATTAGAAGAGAACAAGTAGTCAGAGATGCTCACAGTGAAGTCTTCTAGGCCTTCATTGCAGGCCTTAAAATTCACCCCAGAAGGCACCTGGAAGGCACTCAGGTCCCAAACTGAAAGTTTGACCCTAAAGACTCACACAGAACAGCAGGACAGCGGGGTTCATTTGAAGCATTAGTTTTAGCCCTGGGGAGCAACAAAACCCATGCCATGTCTCCACCAGGACCTCCCCACACACCACACCCCCGACACTCCCTCCTAACCCTTCACAGCTCCCATGGTTGGCACAGATCTGCAGAATTAAGGGAGACTCCACCAAGAGGAAAGTTGCTCAGGCAGTATCTCCTTATTACTGATAATATTTGACTTCTCACCCCAGCCATGGGACAAGAAAAAGCAGTTATTGCAGAGACATTTCCAAGAAACATGTTTATGGAAATCTCTCTCCTTTCATCTATAAACATGATAGAACCATCTTCAGATCACCAGAAGAGTGAGACAGAAAATTTACACCTGCAGAACTGAAGAGCTCACAACACTCTCCTGGGTTATATGACACAGAGTAAATTCTTAATGACATTGTGGGCCCTGAATACACAGCTTGCGCTTCCCATACGGCGTCTGTCACAAGTACCAAATTAAGCATTGAAGTGACACAATTATCATGACATGCAAATAGTATAGCAAGAAGCTCCCAGGGTTCTCCATGCAGCTGGAATACATATCTCCTAGACATTCACTTTGGGAAGAAGAACCCCACATTGCTTCATCCTAGAGATAGAATAGACTGGACAGGGAATGGAGGAAAACATTCCCTTCAGTCTTTCAGCAGACATCCATGCACGGCTCACAGCACTCAGATTTCCAACCCTTCACACCATCCATGGTGTCCATTCACCCACATATCTTTGAAACATGTGACAGCGGAGGCCCAGTTCCCCAGACCATTTTCTTCCCACCACCAATTCCACACAGCTCTCTGTACATCGCTGTGCTGTGGAAGATGCATTTGCCTGCTGACTGAAGTTCTGTGAGGAGACTTCAAAGGTCCCAAAGGAAAAGGTGAGCAGTCTTCCAAGAGACACTGAATCAGTGAATGTCAGCTCAAGGGCAATTATGCCCACCTTGTATCTCCCACTGCACCTTGAATTTCTCCCTTCCCATCCAGGCAATTCTCTTGCCATGCCAAATATTTTATAGACAAGGCTCATCCAGCTCCATCTGATATAGCTCTATCTTGAAAAATAAGAAAAAAACAAAGCAGTTCTGCCATTGCCTCCTGCATTTCCTCCCCCACCCACATGCAGCCCCCAATCAGGCTTCTCGAATAATCACAAATTCAAGAGGATCCTTCATCTTCGTAACAAGCAAACACACATCATCAAGAATCACTTGTGGCCCTGTCCAATCCTTTGCTGAGGACAAAGATCAAAGCACGGATGACACAAACACTTCCTGCTGACCTCCAATATGTATCCTGGAGAGCGACAAAGGCGGAGAACAATGTGCAGAGAGGTTCCACGCAAAGCCATCAGCATTTTGTTCAAGACACGTTCAACCTAGTCAAGCACACGTGCTCTTGGGAAGACACATCAGACTGCTCTAAAGCTGTATTTCTTAACGTGATCCATCCCTCCAGACGCGATAATGTTAGCAGGGACACAGATTCTACAGAGCACAGATGATATAGGGGAACAACACCTGGAACCTGGTCAACACCCAAACCTCCAACCTAAACAACAGACTGCCAGCAGCAGCCTTCTCCCGCTTTCCTTCTTCACCTACTGGAAGGCTGAGGACCGACCCCATGTTGACATAACAACAGCAACGTGTTGCAGTATTAAGAACGTCACTGAAGGAAACTTTACTGTGCTTTAAAGCAAAATCTACTATGCAAGATAGAGAACACGGCGGGGAAAGGGCAGGGGAGCATCAGGAGAAAGAGTCGCGGAGAAAACCTGGACAGAGAAACTCACCGAGGGAAGGGCGGGATCCGCGGGGAGGGCGCCGGCAAGATCCTCGTCGCCGAGCAGCGGCGCGGGCTCGTCGGGCGGCGGCCGGGCCGGGAGGGTGTCGCAGCAGCTGCCGCCCGAGAAGCGCAGCTGGCTCTTGCGCGAGTCGGCCGTGAGCGACACCTCGTGCGAGTAGGACTGCAGGAAGGCGCGCACGCCGTCGATGCCCACGAAGTGCGACACGGGCACGCCGCGCAGGGCGCCGCTGTCCGCCGGCAGCAGCTGCTGGCGGCGCCAGCGGCGCAGGCGCAGCGCCAGCAGCAGCAGCAGGAAGGCCACGAAGAGGCACGACACGGCGGCCACGGCCAGCACCAGCCAGCGCGTCAGGCTGGCGGCCGGCTCGCCCGGCGCCGCCGCCCCGTCGGCCGCGCTGCCCAGCTCGGCCAGCAGCTCGGCCACGCTCTCGGCCAGCACCACGCTCAGCGTGGCCGTGGCCGACAGCGCCGGCCGCCCGTGGTCCTTCACCAGCACCACCAGGCTCTGGCGCGCCGCGTCGCGGGCCAGCGGCGAGCGCGCCGTGCGCACCTCGCCGCTGTGCAGCCCCACGCGGAACAGCCCCGGCTCCGTGGCCTTGGCCAGCTCGTACGACAGCCACGCGTTCTGCCCCGCGTCCGCGTCCACCGCCACCACCTTGGCCACCAGCGCGCCGGCCTCCGCCCAGCGCGGCGCCAGCTCCACGCCCGACCACGCGGCGCCCGAGCCCGCCGCCGCCGCCGCCGCCGCCGGCGGCGGGTACAGCACCTGCGGCGCGTTGTCGTTCTCGTCCACGATCAGCAGCCGCACCGACACGTTGCTGCTCAGCGCCGGCGCGCCGCCGTCCTCCGCACGCACCCACAGCTGCAGCTCGCGCAGCTGCTCGTAGTCGAAGGAGCGCAGCGCGTACAGCGCGCCCGTCTCCGCCTGCACCGACACGTACGACGACAGCGGCGCGCCCCGCACCCGCCCCTCCGCCAGCCGGTAGCGCACGCGCGCGTTCTGCCCCCAGTCCGCGTCCGTGGCGCGCACCGTCAGCACCAGCGCGCCCGCCGCGTTGTTCTCCGCCAGCCGCGCGCTGTAGCGCTCCTCCGCGAACACCGGCGCGTTGTCGTTCACGTCCAGCACCCGCAGCGCCAGCACCGCGCTGCTCTGCAGCGGCGGCGACCCGCCGTCGGCCGCTCGCACCGTCACGTTGTACTCCGACACCTGCTCCCGGTCCAGCTCGCTCGCTGTCACCACGCTGTAGTAGCTGCCCTGTGAGCTTTGAAGTCGGAACGGGATGCCCCCGGCGAGAGAACAACGCACGTCGCCATTCATCCCCGAGTCCCGATCATATACGTGCAACAGGGCGACCACCGTCCCCGGCGAAGCGTCCTCTGAGATCTCAGTCAATGCCGATGATACTGTCAGTTCTGGGGCATTGTCGTTGACGTCCGTCACGGAGATCATGACTTTGGCCGAGTCGAATAGTGCTCCGTCGTCCCGTGCCTGCACCTCCATTTCAAATGAGGAAATGTCCTCGAAGTCTAAGTTCTTCTTAAGAGTTATTTTTCCTGTCTTAGATTCAATGTGAAAAAGTTCGGATGCCTTTTCTGAAATTCTATGAAAACTGTATTTTAAGTGTCCGTTTGGCCCCTCATCGACGTCCGTGGCCGTGACAGTGACGAGGACAGAGCCCGCGGGCACGTCCTCGGGCACACGCACCGTGTACTCCGCCTGGCTGAACACGGGCGCGTTGTCGTTTGCGTCCAGCACCGTCACGCGGATCCGAGCCGTGCCCGTCCGGGCCGGATCGCCGCCGTCCATCGCCCTCAGCACCAGCTCGTGAAACGCCGCCTCCTCCCGGTCCAGCGCCTTCGCCAACACCAGCTCGGGACGCTGATCGCCGCCGGGCCCCGCCTGCACGGCCAGCGAGAAGTGCTCGTCGCCGCTCAGCTCGTATTTCTGCAGGGAATTCCGGCCGAAGTCAGGATCATGAGCGTCTGGGAGGGGAAATCGCGACCCCGGCGCTGTCATCTCACTCATACTCTGTTCCAGTTCGATTTCTTTGAAACTGGGTGAGTTGTCGTTAATGTCCATGATTTCCACTTCTATTTCATAGAATCTCATTTCCCCTTCCACTATCAGCTCACAGCGCAGCACGCATTGCTGCACATTCTCGCACAGCTGCTCTCTGTCGATCCTCTCCGCCGTCACTAAATGTCCTGTCTTCCCGTGCAGAGCAAAATACTGCGTCCGACCTCTTTCTATAATGCGAATGCCGCGGTCCCTGATCTCCGGCAGCTGCAGCCCCAGGTCCTTGACCACGTCGCCCACGAACGAGCCCTTGGGCATCTCCTCGGGCACGGAGTAGCGCAGCTGCCCCCACGCCGCCTCCCACGCCGCCAGCAGCACGGCCCAGAGCAGAGCTCGCTGCCGCCGGCCCCAGCGCCTCCCCGCCGCGCACATTTGTGCCGCGACAGCTCCCCTCTGCCGCCTGCTGCTCTGGTATCCGCTCTTCCTGAGGTTTCCTACGGCTCTCTGCTCACCAGCCCCTGTCGTAGCCTTCTCCGCCTCTCCGCTGCACGGATCCGCACTGTGAGAACGGTCACAGATCGCCAGGCTACCGACCCAGGAATCCGGCGATCTTCTGATCGAGCGGATCCGCAGCGGGCGGGGCTGCAGCGCTCCGAGCTCCTTCTCGCTCCTCTCGGTCAACAGCGGCGCTCGCAGCCTCCTCCCGGCACTGCAGGCACCGATCGCTGCCGAGCGCCGTGGTTCTGCTTTGCTCACGGGCAGCTCGCGGGGAAGGGACAGTAGCCTCGGAGTCGTGAGGTCCCGTCCTGCCTCAGCTTTTCTACAGCCGTTCTCTTATTCGATCACCCAGGTCATCTCTAGATACATTTAATACATCTTCTAGGGTTGTGTATTTCTGCCGCGCCGAAAAACTTTTAATAAATGTGATTAAATGTACTCTCCGAATATGGCATTCAGAGTATTGCTAATATTATTTCCGTAGACCCCGAAGCTCAATATCCTTCCTGCAACTGCACGGCTTTTTAGAGCAGTCCGTCTTCCACGACTTTCTCCTCACCCACTCAGCAGGTTAAAACAGCACCATGTATCAGCAGAAATAATTATGATCAGTCAAAATATTCTCTCCCCGCATTCAACAATATTAGGACTACACAAAATTTTGGGCCAAGTTACACATCCCAGGCTGCTCTGAAGCACCCCGACTTCACTCCATTCTCCAGACACCACTTGGGAATTGATCCTCACACCTTTACACACTGCAGGCTGCAGTTACCCCTCGTTCTCCTTGGTAGAGTACTTCAGAAGAAGAGAGCTATGAGCCATAAAACACTAGAATCATTAATGTCAGAAAAGACCTCCCATGTGATCAAAGTCCATACATCCCGGCTAGTGGGAAAATTTCAGAACAGTAAAACAAACCCAAAACCAAACGAAATACTAAAGCATGCCTAAAAGAAAAGTCTTCAAGTTATATGATAAGGAAAGGAGAATTAAAACTAAAAAGACTTGGCAATACATTAACCAAGGGTTTGGAATTGCTTTGTGTGGTTTTGGGGATTTTTTGGTACTTTGTTTTCTTTGTTTTAACTTTTTGGTTCCTTTTTCTGTTTTCGTATGTTTGTTTAATTTTTTCAAATCCTAAATTACTCTGTCCAACTGGTGTATCCCTCTCTGTGGCATTACTTTCTCAAAAGATATAAGGACACAGGACAGATGCATAAATTCTCTATTCCAGGAGCCATATGCAAACTTCCTTTGGTAATACAATATCAAAACTACATTTAGCAATGGCTTTTTTTTCCTAGTTATCTATCATTCTCAAGGATACAGTGCAGACAAACAACAATCAAAAAAAGAAAAGTAACGATGTTTCTTAACCTTTAAAACATTGAAGACAACAGCAGAAAGCTAGGCAGAATTTGTCACAGAAATTTCATAGAAGCTACAGATGAAGAGCAGAACTTCATCACGTCTTAAGAGGCAGGAAGTGCCATATCGCTTGGGCTGCCGCCAAAATACACACGGGACATAGTCAATTAAGGCGTCATGGAAATTCGAAACTGCAATAACCGCCGCAACAAAGAACTAAACTAAAGAGCCTGCTGCCACCACCACGCTCATACAAAAAGGCTCACAGAAAAAGAACGTGCGAAATTACACACCTGAGGTATATCGGGATTAGCGGGCAGCTCTCCCGTTACGGCGCTGCTGCTGGCACTCGGTTTCTCGCAGCAATCCCCGCCCAGAAGCTCCTCCGCCGACAGGATGGGCACCGGCGGCGGCGGCCAAGCGGCCTCGGGCACGGCGCGGGCCGGCGCCGCCACGCACAGGTTGTAGGAGTAGGGCAAGGTGCCCTCGCAGAAGTCGGCCGGGAAGGCGGCGCCGGCCACCGAGAAGCGCTGCGCGCCCAGGCAGCGCAGCACGGCGGGCGGCCCGGCCCGCCGCAGCCGCGCCAGCACGGCCAGCGCCACGCTCAGCACCAAGAGCGCCGACAGCAGCGCCAGCGCCAGCACCAGGTAGAACTGCAGCTCGGCCGCCGCCGCCGCCGCCGCCTCGGCGCCCGCCGCCCGCTCGCTCAGCTCCGGCAGCGCCTCCTGCAAGCTCTCGGCCAGCACCACGTGCAGCGTGGCCGTGGCCGACAGCGCCGGCTGCCCGTGGTCCTTCACCACGGCCACCACACGCTGCTTGGCCGCGTCCCGCTCGGACACGGCGCGCGCCGTGCGCACCTCGCCGCTGTGCAGCCCCACGCGGAACAGCGCCGGCTCCGACGCCTGCACCAGCTCGTACGACAGCCACGCGTTGCGCCCCGCGTCCGCGTCCACCGCCACCACCTTGGCCACCAGGTACCCGGCCTCGGCCGAACGCGGCACCACCTCGAAAGGAGGCGGCGCCCCTCCCGCAGCCTCTCCCGCCGCCGCCGCCGCCGCCGCCGGCCACAGCACCCGGGGCGCGTTGTCGTTGCGGTCCAGCACGAAGACGCGCACCGTGGCCGTGGAGCTGCGCGCCGGCGAGCCGCCGTCCTGCGCCCGCACCGCCACCGTGAACTCGCGGCACTGCTCGTAGTCCAAGGAGCGCTGCGCGTACAGCGCGCCGCTCCGCGCCTCCACCGACACCAGCGGCGCCGCGCCCGCCGCGCCCGCGCTGCCGCCCGCCAGCCAGTAGCTCACGCGCCCGTTGGCGCCCGCGTCCGCGTCCCGCGCCTGCACGCGCAGCACCAGCGCGCCCGCCGCGTTGTTCTCCGCCACGTACGCGCTGTACGCCGCCTCCTCGAACACCGGCGCGTTGTCGTTCACGTCCGACACCTCCAGCACCAGCTCCGCGCTGCTCCGCAGCGCCGGCCTGCCCCGGTCCCGGGCCACCACCGTCACGCGGTGCTCGGACGCCTGCTCTCGGTCCAGCGCGCCCGCCGTCACCACCTTGTACGAGCCGCCCGAGGACGCCACGATCGACAGCGGCGCCTCTCCCGACAGCTCGCACGACACCTGACCGTTCTCTCCCGAATCTCTGTCCCGCACTTTCAGCAGCGCCACCACGGTGCCACTCGGGGCGTCCTCAGGCACGGAGCTCGAGTGGGACAGAATGGTGATCTCAGGCGCATTGTCATTCTCGTCCATGATGTCGATTTGCACTTCGCAGTGACTGGTGAGCCCGCCTCCGTCTCTTGCCTCCAGGGCGAAGATATATTTATTTTTGTCCTCAAAATCGAGGGGACCCGACGTCCTAACCTCCCCACTGTCGCTGTTGACAGTGAACAACAAAGGGACGTCATCAGGGACGTTGCCGAATGAATAGGAGACCCGCCCATTGGAGCCCGCGTCCGCATCCGTAGCCCGTACTCTCAGGACCACAGACCCCACCGCCAAATTCTCTGCCACTCTCGCCTCGTAGAGGCTTTTGCTGAATACGGGGGGGTTGTCATTTGCGTCTGTCACGTTGATAAGAACCTGGACAGTCCCAGACCTCGCGGGGTCCCCGCCGTCCACCGCCATCAGCACCAATTCAAATGAGCTCTGCTTCTCCCGGTCCAACGCTCTTTCCAGTATTAATTCCGGTTGCTTTTTTCCACCGGGGTTCTCCTTTAATGACAAAGTGAATGACGGGTTGCTGGTGAGCTGGTAAGTCAGCAGTGAGTTACTTCCTATGTCTGCATCTCGGGCCATCTCCAGAGGAAACCGAGCACCGGGAGGGATTAATTCACCGATCTCGAGGTCCAGAACAGCTTTGCTGAAGGCCGGGGAATTGTCATTCACGTCCTCGATCGCCACATCGACGTGGAAAATGTTCAGCGGATTCTGCACCAGCGCCTCGAAGCTAACAGAGCAGGTCGCCGACTTGCCGCACATCTGTTCCCGGTCCAGCCTTTCGTTCACGTACAGGTTCCCGTTCTCCTCATTCACCGTGAAGAATTGCTTCTCCTCGCTCAGCCGCAGCTTGCGCACGGGCAGCTCGTCCGCGCTGAGCCCCAGGTCCCGCGCCAGCGGCCCCACGAGCGAGCCTCTGCCCAGCTCCTCGGGGATGGCGTAGCGGACCCGCTCGGCCGCCGCCCGGCACCACACGCACAGCAGCACCGCGGCCAGCAGCGCTCGCCCGCCGCCCGGCCCGCGCCTCTGCCGCCGCCTCACCGCCATTCTCCGCCGCCTGCGCTCGCCGCGCTCCTGCCTCCCGCCGCTGCCCTGCCTCCCTTCCAGCCGCTCTCGCCGGCGAGAACAGAGACTGCTGAAAGGCACAGAGATCCGTGCACCGCCTCTCCCCGCCGCTGCTGCTGCTGCTGCTGGCGGCGGTGCCGCTGCCGCTGTGGCCGGCGCCGGGCGAGCGAGCAGCCTGCGGGGCCAGGACGCTGCGGCGGCGGCGGCTGCGGCTCCAGCGCCGCTCGGCGGCGGCCAACAGCGGCACCCGGAGGCGCCGCCGCGCCGCTGCAGCCGCCGGATGGCCGCGCTCAAGGGGGCCCGGCTTTGGGCGGGGCTCAGCGCCTGCACCGGCCCCGGGGGCTCTCCCCGATTGCAAACAACCAGCGCAGAACCTCTTGCTTAATTCCACTCCAAGGCGTTTCTAACTGAGATGCGATGTCGGATGCTTTTATGGCATTCTTTTGAGTCACATTCAACAGTCAGAAGCAAATATTCCTGACAGGGCAATAAAGAAGGGAATTCTGCTGCTCTTAATAAAATCACAGCTCATTTACCCCAGCAGTAAATGATAATATAGGGAAAACTTCAAGAGCTTTTTCTCACTTGTCTTGAATTGTGTTTTCTTTACCTGGATTGAATTTGAGTTATAGAGCAGCCTAAACCAATATAAGCAACCCCCATGCCAAGAGAGCAGAATGACCTTTACTCTTGTTTCTGACCCATCAAAGTTGATTCATCTGAGTTGTTTCATTCATCCATATCTGAGAACCTGACAATGGGAAATGCAAAGCAATTCTCAGTCCTTCATGGAGCCAAACAATCTTCTCAGTTTCCAACTTAAATTTTATTAACGGTGATTTAATCCACACCTCTGCCATGAGCAGGAACACTGCTAGACTTCAACGTTGGAGGCATATCCAAAACTTCTCTGGGCAATATCTTCCATTTTCACACAACCCACACTGAAAAGCTTTCTCCTAAACAAAACCTCCCTTCTTTTAGTTAAAAAAAATTTGTCTGCTGTTCTACGACAACAAGCCCAGGTAAAAAGAGCTCTGTCCATATTTCCTATGAGCTTCCTCATAAACAGAAACAGCAAAAACAAACTTTTAAAAGTCTACACAGAGCTATCACATCTCCATGCTTGAAAACCCAAACTCCTTCAGTCCTTCTGCATACCAGAAATATTCCAACCCTCAGACCACTTCCATGATCCATCTGGGGACTCTAACATGTCCATTTGGGATATTGGCCCAAGATCTGCATGCTGTCTATGCTCTCACAAAAAGAGTTGAGAGGGGAGAAGGACCTCCCTTCACCTGCTGGGCTGAGTGCTTGTCATGCAGTGCAGGACACAATTTGAGCAGCAGGTGCCCATTGGCAGCTCATGTCCCATCTCATCACCCACCAATGACCCAAAGCACTTCTCTGCAAAGCTCTTCCCTATCCCTGACCCTCTGTTGAAACTGGGGACTGCCCCACCCCAGCTGCAGGACCTTGCACTTTGTTCCACTTCAGGATGGTTGCAAGGGGCCACTTCTCCAGCCTCAGCCTCACTGGCAGCTCTGCCCTCCCCTGAATCAACTCCAATTGGTGTCAGCTGCACATGGGCTGAAGGTGCACTCAGTGCCATTGTCCATGAAGGCACTGAACAGAACTGGGCCCAGCCAGGGCCCTTCAGGGACAGCACAAGTCACTGCTTTCCACCTGCACATTCAGCCACTGTCTGTAACTCTTTGCAGGTGACTCTCCAGCCTCTTCCTCAGCCATGTAACAGCCTCCAGATGATTGCCCAGCATGCTCCTCTGGGTGATGGCCTGGGGGACACGGCACAAGTTCTCCCACTGGCCCCTGGTCTGCTCATGGCAGTCTTGGCTGGGCTGGGTGGCCACTCTGCACTTTGACAACTGCAGCCGAGATGCTTCTGCATTTTACAACACAAAGTGTTCCTGGGTGAGCACAGCAGGAGGGCCTATGAAACCCTTCCTCTGTGCAGCTGTAAACATCACAGGGGTGTGTGGGAACTGCAGCTGCACTAGGGCACTGGGGACAGAGGAGACCTTCCACCTAAGGTCAGACACGCTGAGGTTGAGCTCATGACAACAAACACTGCAAGAGTAGAAACATATGGAAATGTACAGATGAAATAACATTTTGTAGGTCTCCCTTGTTCCACAGAAGCCACTCAAATCACACTGGACTCCATCAGGCACAGGCTGGTGTCACCTATGACATGTGACAAGCAAGGGAATGCCTGAGCTCTTCTCTAGCCTCACACACAGAGCTCCCCTGTCTGCTCTCTCCTCCACGCCATGCCACTGGAAGGTTTTGCTTGTGCCCATCTCCTCACTGCTCACATCTAGCATGAGTTGATAATGCACTACAGCCACACCCAGAAGGGAGGTACCATTGTCTGCTCACCACCATTATGATAAGGAACTGAAGGATTCTAGAGCACACAAATGATAAACAACCACACTAAAAGAACAGCAGTCATCCAACAAAGAATGGCTCATCAAACCATTGGCTTCAAGGGAATCTCCTCCTCATCCTTATCACATGCTCTGTTCCACAGAGATGCAACATCCACTAAAGTCATACTTACATGTATTCCTCTTAACAGGAACAGAACACAAAGTCTCTCTCCTATCTCCTGCCTTCCACTCCAACTGGAACAAGAGCAAGGGACACTAACACACCATATGTGGCTCATAAAAGATAGCTTGTTGATAATACTGAATATACCCACATACCGAGTAAATCAAGGAAGAACAAAATGAAACAAAAAAACCCCACAGAAAAACCCAAATCATGGATCAGAAAATGCAAGGAAGCATTAGAAGAGAACAAGTAGTCAGAGATGCTCACAGTGAAGTCTTCTAGGCCTTCATTGCAGGCCTTAAAATTCACCCCAGAAGGCGCCTGGAAGTCACTCAGGTCCCAAACTGCAAGTTTGACCCTAAAGACTCACACAGAACAGCAGGACAGCGGGGTTCATTTGAAGCATTAGTTTTAGCCCTGGGGAGCAACAAAACACATGCCATGTCTCCACCAGGACCTCCTCACACACCACACCCCCGACACTCCCTCCTAACCCTTCACAGCTCCCATGGTTGGCACAGATCTGCAGAATTAAGGGAGACTCCACCAAGAGGAAAGTTGCTCGGGCAGTATCTCCTTATTACTGATAATATTTGACTTCTCACCCCAGCCATGGGACAAGAAAAAGCAGTTATTGCAGAGACATTTCCAAGGAAATCTCTCTCCTTTCACCTATAAGCATGAAAGAACCATCTTCAGATCACCAGATGAGTGAGACAGAAAATTTACACCTGCAGAACTGAAGAGCTCACAACACTCTCCTGGGTTATATGACACAGAGTAAATTCTTAATGACATTGTGGGCCCTGAATACACAGCTTGCGCTTCCCATACGGCGTCTGTCACAAGTACCAAATTAAGCATTGAAGTGACACAATTATCATGACATGCAAATAGTATAGCAAGAAGCTCCCAGGGTTCTCCATGCAGCTGGAATACATATCTCCTAGACATTCACTTTGGGAAGAAGAACCCCACATTGCTTCATCCTAGAGATAGAATAGACTGGACAGGGAATGGAGGAAAACATTCCCTTCAGTCTTTCAGCAGACATCCATGCACGGCTCACAGCACTCAGATTTCCAACCCTTCACACCATCCATGGTGTCCATTCACCCACATATCTTTGAAACATGTGACAGCGGAGGCCCAGTTCCCCAGACCATTTTCTTCCCACCACCAATTCCACACAGCTCTCTGTACATCGCTGTGCTGTGGAAGATGCATTTGCCTGCTGACTGAAGTTCTGTGAGGAGACTTCAAAGGTCTCAAAGGAAAAGGTGAGCAGTCTTCCAAGAGACACTGAATCAGTGAATGTCAGCTCAAGGGCAATTATGCCCACCTTGTATCTCCCACTGCACCTTGAATTTCTCCCTTCCCATCCAGGCAATTCTCTTGCCATGCCAAATATTTTATAGACAAGGCTCATCCAGCTCCATCTGATATAGCTCTATCTTGAAAAATAAGAAAAAAACAAAGCAGTTCTGCCATTGCCTCCTGCATTTCCTCCCCCACCCACATGCAGCCCCCAATCAGGCTTCTCGAATAATCACAAATTCAAGAGGATCCTTCATCTTCATAACAAGCAAACACACATCATCAAGAATCACTTGTGGCCCGGTCCAATCCTTTGCTGAGGACAAAGCTCCAAGCACGGATGACACAAACACTTCCTGCTGACCTCCAATATGTATCCTGGAGAGCGACAAAGGCAGAGAACAATGTGCAGAGAGGCTCCACACAAAGCCATCAGCATTTTGTTCAAGACACGTTCAACCTAGTCAAGCACATGTGCTCTTGGGAAGATATGTGAGCCTCCTAAAAAGTTATATTTCATATTAACGTGATCCATCTCTTCAGAAGATCTAATGCTAACAGCAATACAGATTCTACAGAGCACAGCGGATATAGGGGAACAACACCTGGAACCTGGTCAACACCCAAACCTCCGACCTAAACAACAGCCTGCCAGCAGCAGCCTTCTTCCTCCTTCCTTCTTCACCTACTGGAAGGCTGAGGACCGACCCCATGTTGACATAACAACAGCAACGTGTTGCAGTATTAAGAACGTCACTGAAGGAAACTTTACTGTGCTTTAAAGCAAAATCTACTATGCAAGACAGAGAACACGGTGGGGAAAGGGCAGGGGAGCATCAGGAGAAAGAGTCGCGGAGAAAACCTGGACAGAGAAACTCACCGACGGAAGGGCGGGATCCACAGGACGAGCGCCGGCAAGATCCTCGTCGCCGAGCAGCGGCGCGGGCTCGTCGGGCGGCGGCCGGGCCGGCAGGGTGTCGCAGCAGCTGCCGCCCGAGAAGCGCAGCTGGCTCTTGCGCGAGTCGGCCGTGAGCGACACCTCGTGCGAGTAGGACTGCAGGAAGGCGCGCACGCCGTCGATGCCCACGAAGTGCGACACGGGCACGCCGCGCAGGGCGCCGCTGTCCGCCGGCAGCAGCTGCTGGCGGCGCCAGCGGCGCAGGCGCAGCGCCAGCAGCAGCAGCAGGAAGGCCACGAAGAGGCACGACACGGCGGCCACGGCCAGCACCAGCCAGCGCGTCAGGCTGGCGGCCGGCTCGCCCGGCGCCGCCGCCCCGTCGGCCGCGCTGCCCAGCTCGGCCAGCAGCTCGGCCACGCTCTCGGCCAGCACCACGCTCAGCGTGGCCGTGGCCGACAGCGCCGGCCGCCCGTGGTCCTTCACCAGCACCACCAGGCTCTGGCGCGCCGCGTCGCGGGCCAGCGGCGAGCGCGCCGTGCGCACCTCGCCGCTGTGCAGCCCCACGCGGAACAGCCCCGGCTCCGTGGCCTTGGCCAGCTCGTACGACAGCCACGCGTTCTGCCCCGCGTCCGCGTCCACCGCCACCACCTTGGCCACCAGCGCGCCGGCCTCCGCCCAGCGCGGCGCCAGCTCCACGCCCGACCACGCGGCGCCCGAGCCCGCCGCCGCCGCCGCCGCCGCCGGCGGCGGGTACAGCACCTGCGGCGCGTTGTCGTTCTCGTCCACGATCAGCAGCCGCACCGACACGTTGCTGCTCAGCGCCGGCGCGCCGCCGTCCTCCGCACGCACCCACAGCTGCAGCTCGCGCAGCTGCTCGTAGTCGAAGGAGCGCAGCGCGTACAGCGCGCCCGTCTCCGCCTGCACCGACACGTACGACGACAGCGGCGCGCCCCGCACCCGCCCCTCCGCCAGCCGGTAGCGCACGCGCGCGTTCTGCCCCCAGTCCGCGTCCGTGGCGCGCACCGTCAGCACCAGCGCGCCCGCCGCGTTGTTCTCCGCCAGCCGCGCGCTGTAGCGCTCCTCCGCGAACACCGGCGCGTTGTCGTTCACGTCCAGCACCCGCAGCGCCAGCACCGCGCTGCTCTGCAGCGGCGGCGACCCGCCGTCGGCCGCTCGCACCGTCACGTTGTACTCCGACACCTGCTCCCGGTCCAGCTCTCTCGCTGTCACCACACGGTAGTAGGCTCCAAAAGATTTCTCCAGTCGGAACGGGACGCCCCCGTCGAGTGAGCACCGAATCTCGCCTTTCGCTCCCGAGTCCCGGTCCTCCACGTGCAGCAGGGCGACCACCGTCCCGGACGGTGCATCTTCAGCGATATCACTCAGCGCCGACGACACTGTGAGTTCTGGGGCGTTGTCGTTCACATCAGTCACGGTAACCACAACTTTGGCAGTGTCGGAAAGGCCACCCCCGTCATGTGCCTGCACCTCCAGTTCGTAGGAATTGCCTTCCTCGAAGTCCAGGCTTCGCAGAAGGGAGACTGCTCCCGTGTCAGTGTCCAGCTGGAATATCTGCGAGGCTCTCTCTGTGATTTTCTGAATCGAATATTTCACGTATCCGTACACCCCCTCGTCGGCATCATTTGCAGTAACGGTGACAAGGAAAGAGCCCACGGGCACGTCCTCGGGCACACGCACCGTGTACTCCGCCTGGCTGAACACGGGCGCGTTGTCGTTCGTGTCCAGCACCGTCACGCGGATCCGAGCCGTGCCCGTCCGTGCCGGATCGCCGCCGTCCATCGCCCTCAGCACCAGCTCGTGAAACGCCGCCTCCTCCCGGTCCAGCGCCTTCGCCAGCACCAGCTCGGGACGCTGATCGCCGCCGGGGCCCGCCTGCACGGCCAGCGAGAAGTGCTCGTCGCCGCTCAGCTCGTAGCTCTGCAGGGAATTCCGGCCCGAGTCTGCGTCATGAGCCTGGGCCAGGAGAAACCGCGACCCTGGGGCTGTCGTCTCACTCATTCTCAGCTCTATTTCTGCCTCTCGAAAGCTGGGCGCGTTGTCGTTAATGTCTGTAATTTCCACTTCGATTTCGTAAACCTGCATCTGTCCCTCCACTATCAGCTCACAGCGCAGCACGCATTGCTGCACATTCTCGCACAGCTGCTCTCTGTCGATCCTCTCTGCTGTCACTAAATGTCCCGTCTTCACGTGCAGAGCGAAATACTGCGTCCTACCTTTGTCCAAGATATGAACGCCCCGGTTTCTGGTCCCCAGCAGCTGCAGCCCCAGGTCCTTGGCCACGTCGCCCACGAACGAGCCCTTGGGCATCTCCTCGGGCACGGAGTAGCGCAGCTGCCCCCACGCCGCCTCCCACGCCACCAGCAGCACGGCCCAGAGCAGAGCTCGCTGCCGCCGGCCCCAGCGCCTCCCCGCCGCGCACATCTCGGCCGCGGCACCGCCGGCACCGCAACACCGCCGATCCAATCCCGCTGCCACTCAATGCTCTCAGCTTCTGCACCGTGCACAGCTGCCTGTGCCTCCGCCTGGCTGCAGAATGGACCAGCACCGCGGCGATGATCGCGGACCGCGGGTTCGGACAGGGAGCGAGCAGCCGAGCGAGCCGATCCGCAGCGGGCGGGGCTGCAGCGCTCCGAGCTCCCTCTCGCTCCTCTCGGTCAACAGCGGCGCCCGCAGCCTCCTCCCGGCACTGCAGGCACCGAGCGCTGCCGAGCGCTGCGGTCCTGCCTTGCTACACACAGGGGACAGTCGCCACGGAGATGTCACTTTTCGTCCAGCGCGGATCTCCTGCCTCCGCTTTTCTCCAGCCGATCTCTGCTTTCATCCTCCAGGGGATCAGCATCGGGAGGAAGGCAGAGGCATTCCGTGGGCGGGGTTTTTTAACCGCGCGGGAAACGAATCAATTACTAATGTCATTAGAGGTAAATTAAAACACAGGTTTCGTATTTTACCCAGCAGCTTATTGTTACTCTTATCCTTTGTGTTCAAAAGCATCTTCAACAACAGGCTTTCAGCAGGAAAACGGGAAGATGCCATATCCCGAAAATACAGAGCTTTCATTAACACAAGCGGGACGAGAGCAATTGCATGCTTCTTGAAGTCAGGAAGCAAATTGTTACAGGATTGAACTACGGCTACAAATAAAGATGCAGCTAAAACTCTCAAAGGAAACTTTCAGGACGTCAAATATTTGACATCTCTTCCTAAGTTAAACCTAGTGTTTCTTTAGTTTATACAGATTTACCTTTAATGAAGTCATTCTAGGATTCCTTTTTTCTGAAATCCATGTGTAAAGCACTGCAGTTCGTTAGTAAACTATTCATCTAAGTATTTCTTAATGACGTTGGTACGATATGTTTTCAAGAAAAGAATTACAGAGTGGTAGAACAAAACTGTGCTCTCGAAACAGTGCTGACCACCAGCGTGCAAATGGGCTTGATTCAAGGGCCTAAACCCGCCTCTGGCCAATCCCCCTGATGTCTGATCCCTTCGTATCTCAGATGTCTATCTTCGTAAACGAATTGGAAAAATTTGCCCTACTCGATATGTGCGAGTTCTACTAAAACGCCCAAGATTTTCGTGAAAAGAGAATAGAAAAATAAAAACCTATGAAACAGAAAAGAGAATAGAAAAATAAAAACCTATGAAACAGAAATCTTTCAGCTCTCTCACCAGTGTACGAAATAAACATCTTGAACAGCAAAACAGAGCCAGCGAGCACGTATAAACGAAGACATCGAAGTCCCATACTGCATTACCCCCCGCCCCAAAACGAGCGACAATCTCTTTTTTCACTCGGGATGGAGAATGAAACTCTCCAGAATCGTTTCCTTTCTAAATCTAATAGCAAGCTCTAATTTAGAGAGCTCAAAACAAGACTTAATGAACGGGTTTGTGTAAAGCTATACACGAGTTCCAAACGCACCCTTTCTGAACAAATCAGTCAGGAAGGAAAAAGCTCCAGCACCAGATGTCAGTGCTTTATTTTTATTTTCCTCGACTCCATCATGCAGAATCAGCTGTTCTCCTTCCAAAGAATACGAATCTACTTTCAATCTTGCTAACACATTCTAATTTAGAGAGCTCAAGTGCTGAAGACAAAACCTAGAGGCTGAAGCTGAACCTGTGACAAAGAAAGAGCCAAGTGCTTCCTGCTCTGCATGAACGAGGGAGAGCCCGTTCCTTAATCCAGTCCACCACGGAGACAAGACTGCAACTCACATCAACACGACTCCGGGAAACAGGGGAAAAATGAGAAGCGCTGCTACTAGCCGAAAGGAGAGCTATAGTCAAAGTCTGTCAGCTGAGGCCGCTACCGCGAAAAAATGAAAAACTTCCGCCGCTACGTGGAGACACAGATGACGAATCCCCACTAACACCACGCAGAGAATACCAGGGGGAAAAAATGACGACGATTCGGAAACTTTAAAAAAAGGAAGAATATCAGGCTTTACAGACCTGCGGTGCATCCGGATCGGCTGGCAGCTCTCCCACGACGAGGTCACTGCTCGGGCTCGGCTTCTGGCAGGAATCCCCGCCCAGAAGCTCCTCCGCCGACAGGACGGGCACCGGCGGCGGCGGCCAAGCGGCCTCGGGCACGGCGCGGGCCGGCGCCGCCACGCACAGGTTGTAGGAGTAGGGCAAGGTGCCCTCGCAGAAGTCGGCCGGGAAGGCGGCGCCGGCCACCGAGAAGCGCTGCGCGCCCAGGCAGCGCAGCACGGCGGGCGGCCCGGCCCGCCGCAGCCGCGCCAGCACGGCCAGCGCCACGCTCAGCACCAAGAGCGCCGACAGCAGCGCCAGCGCCAGCACCAGGTAGAACTGCAGCTCGGCCGCCGCCGCCGCCGCCGCCTCGGCGCCCGCCGCCCGCTCGCTCAGCTCCGGCAGCGCCTCCTGCAAGCTCTCGGCCAGCACCACGTGCAGCGTGGCCGTGGCCGACAGCGCCGGCTGCCCGTGGTCCTTCACCACGGCCACCACACGCTGCTTGGCCGCGTCCCGCTCGGACACGGCGCGCGCCGTGCGCACCTCGCCGCTGTGCAGCCCCACGCGGAACAGCGCCGGCTCCGACGCCTGCACCAGCTCGTACGACAGCCACGCGTTGCGCCCCGCGTCCGCGTCCACCGCCACCACCTTGGCCACCAGGTACCCGGCCTCGGCCGAACGCGGCACCACCTCGAAAGGAGGCGGCGCCCCTCCCGCAGCCTCTCCCGCCGCCGCCACCGCCGGCCACAGCACCCGGGGCGCGTTGTCGTTGCGGTCCAGCACGAAGACGCGCACCGTGGCCGTGGAGCTGCGCGCCGGCGAGCCGCCGTCCTGCGCCCGCACCGCCACCGTGAACTCGCGGCACTGCTCGTAGTCCAAGGAGCGCTGCGCGTACAGCGCGCCGCTCCGCGCCTCCACCGACACCAGCGGCGCCGCGCCCGCCGCGCCCGCGCTGCCGCCCGCCAGCCAGTAGCTCACGCGCCCGTTGGCGCCCGCGTCCGCGTCCCGCGCCTGCACGCGCAGCACCAGCGCGCCCGCCGCGTTGTTCTCCGCCACGTACGCGCTGTACGCCGCCTCCTCGAACACCGGCGCGTTGTCGTTCACGTCCGACACCTCCAGCACCAGCTCCGCGCTGCTCCGCAGCGCCGGCCTGCCCCGGTCCCGGGCCACCACCGTCACGCGGTGCTCGGACGCCTGCTCTCGGTCCAGCGCGCCCGCCGTCACCACCTTGTACGAGCCGCCCGAGGACGCCACGATCGACAGCGGCGCCTCTCCCGACAGCTCGCACGACACCTGACCGTTCTCTCCTGAGTCTTGGTCTCGCACTTTCAACACGGCCACCACGCTGCCACTCGGGGCGTCCTCGGGCACGGAGCTCGAGTGGGACAGAATGGTGATCTCAGGCGCGTTGTCATTCTCGTCCATGATGTGGATTTGCACTTCGCAGTGACTGGTGAGCCCGCCTCCGTCTCTTGCCTCCAGGGCGAAGATATATTTATTTTTGTCCTCAAAATCGAGGGGACCCGACGTCCTGATCTCCCCACTGTCGCTGTTGACAGTGAACAACAAAGGGACGTCATCAGGGACGTTGCCGAATGAATAGGAGACCCGCCCATTGGAGCCCGCGTCCGCATCCGTAGCCCGTACTCTCAGGACCACAGACCCCACCGCCAAATTCTCTGCCACTCTCGCCTCGTAGAGGCTTTTGCTGAATACGGGGGGGTTGTCATTTGCGTCTGTCACGTTGATAAGAACCTGGACAGTCCCAGACCTCGCGGGGTCCCCGCCGTCCACCGCCATCAGCACCAATTCAAATGAGCTCTGCTTCTCCCGGTCCAACGCTCTTTCCAGTATTAATTCCGGTTGCTTTTTTCCACCGGGGTTCTCCTTTAATGACAAAGTGAATGACGGGTTGCTGGTGAGCTGGTAAGTCAGCAGTGAGTTACTTCCTACGTCTGCATCTCGGGCCATCTCCAGAGGAAACCGAGCACCGGGAAGCGTCCACTCACCAATCTCGAGGTCCAGAACAGCCTTCCTGAATGTCGGGGAATTGTCATTCACGTCCTCGATCGCCACTTCGACGTGGAAAACGTTCAGCGGGTTGTGCACCAGCGCCTCGAAGCTGACAGAGCAGGACGCCGACTCGCCGCACATCTGCTCCCGGTCCAGCCTCTCGTTCACGTACAGGTTCCCGTTCTCCTCATTCACCGTGAAGTATTTCAGCTGCTTCTTGCCGGCAGACGCCACCTGCAGCTTGCGCACGGGCAGCTCGTCCGCGCTGAGCCCCAGGTCCCGCGCCAGCGGCCCCACGAGCGAGCCTCTGCCCAGCTCCTCGGGGATGGCGTAGCGGACCCGCTCGGCCGCCGCCCGGCACCACACGCACAGCAGCACCGCGGCCAGCAGCGCTCGCCCGCCGCCCGGCCCGCGCCTCTGCCGCCGCCTCACCGCCATTCTCCGCCGCCTGCGCTCGCCGCGCTCCTGCCTCCCGCCGCTGCCCTGCCTCCCTTCCAGCCGCTCTCGCCGGCGAGAACAGAGACTGCTGAAAGGCACAGAGATCCGTGCACCGCCTCTCCCCGCCGCTGCTGCTGCTGCTGCTGGCGGCGGTGCCGCTGCCGCTGTGGCCGGCGCCGGGCGAGCGAGCAGCCTGCGGGGCCAGGACGCTGCGGCGGCGGCGGCTGCGGCTCCAGCGCCGCTCGGCGGCGGCCAACAGCGGCACCCGGAGGCGCCGCCGCGCCGCTGCAGCCGCCGGATGGCCGCGCTCAAGGGGGCCCGGCTTTGGGCGGGGCTCGGGGCCTTGACGTGGTTTCAAATACGTTTAAAACTTAGGTGAGCTCCTTAATGTTTTTAAGTAATCTTTTTAGTCGCAGTGGAAATAGAAAAACATATGTTTATGGCAAAGCAATAAATAAAGGAATTCAGTTTATCTTAACAATAGAAATGTACAACTGAGTAAACAGGAAACTCTATATATGTCTATGGCCAGGGAAATCTATAAGTACCCTTTCGTGTATCTTCTGTTCTGCTTTCCTGTCTTGGATCGAATTGAGATATTGTTTAGCCTAAAGCAATGTTTTTATCTTTTTGCAAATCATAACATTTCCTCTTTTGTTTCTGAGATTCAGAAATGTAACTTTCTTTGCATCTCCATATGTTGAGGACATGATTACAGAAATGCAAAGACACCATGAGTCTTTTATAGACCTGAAGAATTCTCTGGGTTGAACGGATCCTTTAAAATAATTTAATCCAATCATTAGTCACAGGCAGGGGCATCCTTCACTCAACCAGGTTACTGAAAGGCCCATCCAACCTGTCCTTGAAGTCTTCCAATAGTGCCATATCTACAATATTTGTGGGTAACTCATTCCAGTGTCTCACCATCCTCATCATAAAATATTAGATCTAATCAAAACCTAAAATCTCTCTTTCAATCCTTCCTTTAAGTGTTTTTTATAAATTGAAAAGACACAATAAATTCTACTCAAAGCTTTATTTTCTCAGGCTTAAGGACCTGAGTTTTGTCAGAGCTTCTTCATGGCAGAGATGTTGCAGTTCTTTGACAATCTGTGTGGTCAAAGAAGTGTATAGGGAGAGGACCATCTTCCTCTTCTTGCTGGTCATCCTACTTGTTATGCCACCCTAGATGCAATCTGGGCAGCAAGTGGACATCACCAGCCCATGTCATCATCCAGCAGTGAACAAAAGCACTTCTCTGCAAGGCTGCTTTCAATCCCCTACTCTCTGTTTAAACTGAGGATGGCCCTGACCCACATGCAGGACCTTGTACTTGGCCTTCTTGAAGTTCATGAAGTTTGCAAAGGTCTGCTCCACCAGCTTATCCATAAACATCATGCCTCACCTCTCACTAATGATCTCAGCTCGATGTCAGCTGCAAATTTACTGAGGGCGTGCCTGATCCCATTGTCTCTGAAGGTACTGAATAGCATTGTTCCCAGTACAGACATCACAAACTACAGATTCCCACCTGCACATTCAGCCACTGTCTGTAACTCTTTGCAGGTGACTCTCCAGCCTGTTCCTCAGCCATGTAACAGCCTCCAGATGATTGCCCAGCATGCTCCTCTGGGTGATTGGGTGGGAGACATTCTCCCACTGGCCCCTGGTCTGCTCATGGCAGTCTTGGCTGGGCTGGGTGGCTGCTCTTCACTTTGACAACTGCAGCCTCTCGGAGATGCTTCTGCACTTTTATTACATTACAGACAAAGTGTTCCTGGGTGAGCACAGCAGGAGGGCTTATGAAACCCTTCCTCTGTGCAGCTGTGAACATCACAGGGGTGTGTGGGAACTGCAGCTGCACTCAGGCAGTTGGGACAGAAGAGACCTTCCACCTAAGGTCAGACACCCTGAGGATGAGCTCATGACATGTGACAAGAGTTACATACATATGGAATGTACAGGTGCAACAACATTTTGCTGGCCACATTTACTGAGCAACAGCAATTCCTATTACATGGCACTCCATCAGGCACAAGGATGTGTTATGCATGACATACAACAACAAGGGAAATTACCATCTGTTCTTCTATACTCCCACATACAGAGCTCCCCTGTCTTCTCTCCAATGCTGCACAGCTGTTGGTGTGCTACTGGCCCTTAACATCGCTGGCAAAATTTATCATGAGGGAATAAAGCACCATGATCACATCAGGAAGGGAGGTAAATTTATCTGCTCGCCAGCATTCTGAGAAGAAACTGAAGGATTCGCAACTACATGAATGATAAACAACCAAACTAAAAGATTAGCAGTCATCCAACAGAGAATGGCTCGCCTAATTAATGGCTTAGAGGAAACCACCTGCCCTCTTTTATCACACACAGTGTTCCACAGAGATACTGCCAAGGTGATGTTTACCTCCCTTCCCCCTGACAGTAACAGAACTCAAAGGCACCCTCACCTCTCCTGCCTTTCACACCTGCTGTAGCATGAACAAGAGGCACTAACACAGGATTCATTGCTGAATGAAGAATGAAGCAAGGCTGATAATTACAAGGAAACCTTCACAGAAAGAAAGCCAAGAACAAAAAAAACCCAAAAAACACACAAAAAAAGAACCCCCCAAAAACAAAACCAAAAAACTTCAAAACATACATCAAACAAGTAAGGCAAGGAAACATTAGAAGACAAAGGCCAGTTAGAGAAATTCATCAGGAAGTCTCCTTGGTCTTCTCTGTGGGCATTGGAATTCATCTCTGTGAACACCTGGAAGTTACTGAGGCCTAAAGGTGCAAGTACAGCCCTAAAGTCTTACACTGGACTCCGTAGTACTGGGGTTCATTACAAAAAACAGTCATCAGCTCTCAGCAATTCTGTTATGTGACCTCCCAAAGATATGAAATATCTGAGGCCTCTTTCTCAACTTCACCCTTCTAAGAAATTCCAAGAGTCACTTTTTCCTTTTCCTTCATATTTCTCACACACAAAATTATGTCCTTGGTGGTTGAAATAGGTATTTGCTGCCAAGCCAGAATCATAATTCCAAAAGAAGAAGCACTGACCAGAAAAGGGTAAAAAGACCAAGACCTTACAGGAAGCAAAGTCCTGCAAGTCTAATTCCAGCTGTGAAGACACATAACATCTCTATGTTCCTTAGAGTTAAAAATGAAAGTTGAAATCTTCATGCAGGTATTATAAGCCATTCTACACAAGCATCACCTGCACAGTATTTCAGGAAATACTTTACTGCTGGAGAAGTGGCATTGCCTTCCAGGACAGGGATACCAGGATCAATGAAAACAGCATAGACCTTGGCAAGGACCTTGGCACGAGGCCTGAAATCAAGCCATTTTCCAGCCAAAGCCACACTGACCCATCGATTTTCCACATTCAAATCCAATTTCTCGGTCTCTTGGCTCTGCATTCACAGTCTTTTTTTTTTTTTTTTTTTTTTTTTTTTTTTTTTTGCATCATGGTCAGTCGCCAGATTCTAACCATGTATCAGCCACAGGGAAAAGAGCATTTCATCCAGTCCCATATGAGGAAAACATAAATTTAGCTATATCCACCTTCAAGGTACAGATGAGAATTGGTCTCCCACCCTGATAATTATAAGACAGCTTTTGGTGTTTCATGCAATCACAGAATCACCAAAGCTGGAAGAGACCTTCAAAGTAATCTACTCCAGACCAGCACCACCATAATCAGCCTTGAACAATATCTTCAAGCATCACATCCAGAAGCCTCTCAAACACTTTCAGAGATTGTGATTCCACCACCTCCTCTGGGTAAATTATTCCAGTGCCTGATCATTCTTTCACAGAAGACTATTCAAATAGCTGATCTGAACCTCCCCTGGCACAAATTAAGGCCGTTTCCTCTCGGCCTTTCACTTGAGACATGACAAAAGAGATCAACTCCCACCTCACTAGTACCTCATTTCAAGTGATTAGAGTGAGCAGTAAGTTCCTCCTTGAGTCTCCTCTTTTTCGAGGCTAAACAACTCCTGTTCTCCTCATAAGCTTCACCAGCTTTTATTTGTTTGCGGGATTGCCAGGAACAATGAGGTCCAGACTTACTCCTTAACAAGAAACAAACAAACAAATATGACACAAAAAGATTGAGAAACCATCCGAAGTCCATGAACCATAGATTCACATTTCAGATTGTGTCAGCTGTCATAGGTACACAAAGGGAATTCGTTTGTAAGAAGTATTCCGGATGCTCACACAGAAGCTCACGCCATAAACCCCAGATACAGTCACATCTTAGACCTTGAAAAAAAACCACAACCACAGCTGTGGGCCTTGCCTAAAATCCAGGACAAACTGGAGCTTTACACCTTCCTTTTAGCCACTTCACTCTCCTGCAAAGGCCCTGGCTCTGGACAGATGAAACTCTTTCCCCATTTCAAACACAACACAAACGGAAAGTTAAATCTGCAGACAAATTCTGTTGAAAGAAAAGCTGCACACATAAATTCTCAGATCTCAAGCACCACAAAAAAGATAATGCTGTTCCTCCCAGTACCTTGAAGAAATATAAAATGCTTTAGAGACCCTATATTATTACCAGCTCTATTAAAGACCCAGCCATCAGAGTATCAGCTCAAAGGAAACATCACACATGACCTCTCTGAAGGCTGGGTGACTTCATCACTCTTAAAGCAAAAGAATGCTGAACCAAAAACTAGGCCATTTGAGTCCAAAGCACTCAATATAAAAAAAAAAAAAAAAAAAAAAAAAAAAAAAAAAAAAAAAAAAAAAAAGAAAAAGGAAAAGTTCTCCTTCAGAGTTATTTTCAGAAAGTCAGGCTTAAATCCTAGGAATCAACAGAATACATGCCATGTTTCCACCAGTATCTCCTCTCCTCATACAGTGCACACCCAACAATCTCCTCAAACTCTGCAGGACTCACATGGTTACCACGATCTTCAAAACTGGCAGAGAGACTCCACCAAGAGAAAAGCTGCTCAGATGTCTCCTTACCACGGCTAATATTTGACTTTCCAGTATGTGCATGCATAAGCAAGTGTATTTATTACAGAGACATGTTAAAGAAACATCTATGAAAGTCTTTTTATAGCTGTAAACATGAAAGGCATGTGGAGAACAGCCAGGAAAATACAACAGACCCGATCTTCCACACACTTGCAGAGAGAAAGAATCATCTTCAGATCATCAAAGAGCAAGGAAGGGAACAAACAGCTACAGAAAGGAGATCACAACACACCCTTCTTGATCATGTAACTAAGAGTAGGTAATTACCACAGTTGTTTACCAAGCAGTGAATGCACCAACTGAACTTCCTGAAACTCCCACATGACTTTTTATGATTTATGTCATGAGTACATAATTCAGCTGTTAAGTTACCCAATTATGACCATCTGCAAACATACACACAATGAACTTCCCAGGGCATTCCATACAGCCAAAATTACATGTCTTCTTGCCAAATATTTAGGGAAGGAGGACATCACATGGAGTGATACTACGGGTGGGTAATGAAAAGATACATGAGAAAAGCAACCCTTCTGTCCTTCAACAGATCCTCATGTAGAACTACAGGACTCAAATCTCCAATTTTTCACAATCCCCAGGCTGGTCTATGACCCATCTAACTTACATGGGTATGGCCCAGTTACATATAAGGCCTTACATATAAGGCCCAGTTTCCCAGACTGCTTCTTTTCACACCACCAACTTCACACAGATACCTTCACATCTCTGGATAAAGGAAGCTGATTTTCTCTGCTCGCTACTCTGCTGCGAAGAAACCTCAGACTTCTAAAACAAAAAGAGGAACAGTGCTCCAGGAGAGAAAGGGTCAGTGCATGTCTCTATTGGGGCAGTCACCCTCTCCTTATGCCTAACTCTGCACCTTGAATCCTTCCCCTCACACTCTCGCCAAGGCTCCTGCCATGACCTGTATTTTACAGCCGAGGCACACGCAGCTCAACCTGACAGAGCTCAGCCTGAAAAGATACCAAACCAACAGAGCACCTCTGCCATTTCTTCCAGTAGCCCTCCTCTACATACAGCCACCCACCCCATTCTCCTGCAGGATTAGACAAATGCAAAGACATTTCCTACGGACCTCTCTTTATACATAAAGGCAGAGAAGAGTATAAACCATGAGCAGTGAAGTTACACTCAGAGCTGTCAAGATTACAATATAGAGACTCACCCCAGTAAAGCACATGAAAGCTTGGGAAGACACCTGAATCAGCAAAGAACGAAAACTACAATTTCCTACTAATGCAACCCATCAATTCACAACAACTAATACCGAAAGAATCATGGGTATTACACATTTCACGGCACAGAAACGACTTGGCGCCTGATGAAACCACAAAGACTCACACGATTCCTAGCCACCATCAACCTCACTACATCTGCCTCCCGATAGACTCAGAAAGCAGAGCACGGAGCCTTTCTCCACCTCCCGCTGCAAGAGGCACCAGCGCATCCCCCACCGGAAATATGCCTTACTTGTCAGAATACTTCCCTACTCAGGACAGAGACCAGAGGGCGAAAAGGACAGGGAACCAGCAGGAGGAAGTGTCACGGACAGAATTCGTTCCGAGAAACTCACCGAGGGAAGGGCGGGATCCACAGGATGGGCGCCGGCAGGATCCTCGTCGCCGAGCAGCGGCGCGGGCTCGTCGGGCGGCGGCCGGGCCGGGAGGGTGTCGCAGCAGCTGCCGCCCGAGAAGCGCAGCTGGCTCTTGCGCGAGTCGGCCGTGAGCGACACCTCGTGCGAGTAGGACTGCAGGAAGGCGCGCACGCCGTCGATGCCCACGAAGTGCGACACGGGCACGCCGCGCAGGGCGCCGCTGTCCGCCGGCAGCAGCTGCTGGCGGCGCCAGCGGCGCAGGCGCAGCGCCAGCAGCAGCAGCAGGAAGGCCACGAAGAGGCACGACACGGCGGCCACGGCCAGCACCAGCCAGCGCGTCAGGCTGGCGGCCGGCTCGCCCGGCGCCGCCGCCCCGTCGGCCGCGCTGCCCAGCTCGGCCAGCAGCTCGGCCACGCTCTCGGCCAGCACCACGCTCAGCGTGGCCGTGGCCGACAGCGCCGGCCGCCCGTGGTCCTTCACCAGCACCACCAGGCTCTGGCGCGCCGCGTCGCGGGCCAGCGGCGAGCGCGCCGTGCGCACCTCGCCGCTGTGCAGCCCCACGCGGAACAGCCCCGGCTCCGTGGCCTTGGCCAGCTCGTACGACAGCCACGCGTTCTGCCCCGCGTCCGCGTCCACCGCCACCACCTTGGCCACCAGCGCGCCGGCCTCCGCCCAGCGCGGCGCCAGCTCCACGCCCGACCACGCGGCGCCCGAGCCCGCCGCCGCCGCCGCCGCCGCCGCCGGCGGGTACAGCACCTGCGGCGCGTTGTCGTTCTCGTCCACGATCAGCAGCCGCACCGACACGTTGCTGCTCAGCGCCGGCGCGCCGCCGTCCTCCGCACGCACCCACAGCTGCAGCTCGCGCAGCTGCTCGTAGTCGAAGGAGCGCAGCGCGTACAGCGCGCCCGTCTCCGCCTGCACCGACACGTACGACGACAGCGGCGCGCCCCGCACCCGCCCCTCCGCCAGCCGGTAGCGCACGCGCGCGTTCTGCCCCCAGTCCGCGTCCGTGGCGCGCACCGTCAGCACCAGCGCGCCCGCCGCGTTGTTCTCCGCCAGCCGCGCGCTGTAGCGCTCCTCCGCGAACACCGGCGCGTTGTCGTTCACGTCCAGCACCCGCAGCGCCAGCACCGCGCTGCTCTGCAGCGGCGGCGACCCGCCGTCGGCCGCTCGCACCGTCACGTTGTACTCCGACACCTGCTCCCGGTCCAGCTCGCTCGCTGTCACCACGCTGTAGTAGCCGCCGTGTGTGCTCTGCAGCCGGAACGGGACATCCTCATCCAGAGAGCAGCGTACTTCTCCGTTGGCCCCCGAGTCGCGATCATGCGCATGAAGCAGGGCGACCACCGTCCCCGAAGGGGCATCCTCAGAAATCTCACTTAGAGCTGACCGTACAGAAATCACTGGTGTGTTATCGTTTATGTCTGTGACGGTGATCGCGACTTTTGCAGTATCGAAAAGCTGTCCTCCGTCCCGTGCCTGCACCTCCAGGTCGTAGGAATCGCCTTCCTCGAAGTCCAGGCTTCTCAGCAGAGTGATCGCTCCCGTCTCAGAGTCTAGATGGAATATCTTCGAGGCTCTTTCTGTTATTTTCTTCAACGTGTATTTCACACGTCCGTATAGCCCCTCGTCGTTGTCCGTGGCCGTGACGGTGACGAGGACAGAGCCCACGGGCACGTCCTCGGGCACACGCACCGTGTACTCCGCCTGGTTGAACACGGGCGCGTTGTCGTTCGCGTCCAGCACCGTCACGCGGATCCGAGCCGTGCCCGTCCGGGCCGGATCGCCGCCGTCCATCGCCCTCAGCACCAGCTCGTGAAACGCCGCCTCCTCCCGGTCCAGCGCCTTCGCCAGCACCAGCTCGGGACGCTGATCGCCGCCGGGGCCCGCCTGCACGGCCAGCGAGAAGTGCTCGTCGCCGCTCAGCTCGTATTTCTGCAGGGAATTCCGGCCCGCATCCGGGTCGTGAGCTTCGGCCAGAGGAAACCGAGACCCCGGGGCTGTCATCTCGCTAAGTCTCTCTTCCAGTTCAATTTCCTTAAAGCTCGGCGCATTATCATTAATATCTGTGATTTCCACTTCTATTTCATAAAACTTCATTTCTCCCTCCACTATCAGCTCACAGCGCAGCATGCATTGCTGCACACGCTCGCACAGCCGCTCTCTGTCAATCCTCTCCGCCGTTACTAAATGACCCGTCTTCCCGTGCACAGCGAAATACTGCATACTACCTTCAGAGACAACACGGATGCCCCGGTCTCGAAACTCCGGCAGCTGCAGCCCCAGGTCCTTGACCACGTCGCCCACGAACGAGCCCTTGGGCATCTCCTCGGGCACGGAGTAGCGCAGCTGCCCCCACGCCGCCTCCCACGCCGCCAGCAGCACGGCCCAGAGCAGAGCTCGCTGCCGCCGGCCCCAGCGCCTCCCCGCCGCACACATCTCGGCCGCGGCACCGAAACACCGCTGTTCCACTCGCTGCTCCCGGGTGCTGTCGCCGGACTTTCTGCCTCCCTGTAGAACGGGTCCGCACCGCGGGGACGATCGCAGACCGCCCGCCGCCAAGCTTGATACCGAGCGAGCGAGTGACCGTGCCGATCCGCAGCGGGCGGGGCTGCAGCGCTCCGAGCTCCCTCTCGCTCCTCTCGGTCAACAGCGGCGCCCGCAGCCTCCTCCCGGCACTGCAGGCACCGAGCGCTGCCGAGCGCTGCGGTCCTGCCTTGCACACGGGCATCTCGCGGGGAGGGTACAATCGTCAGCGAAACGTTGTGGACAGATGAGCGCGACTAAAGCTGTCATTTCTGCAGCTGCCTTCCAGGAAAGTATGGGATGGAACAGAGCTGAACTTCTTTTAGAGAGACACACGTATGTTCGCTTTGGAATACAACACAAAACACCCTTTAACCTACAGGATATTACCCAGCAGCCATAAAAGTTTCAGTACTTCGCTTCGGGAAATAAAGATTACGAAGGAGGAAACATCCACTCTGTTTTCCTAAGCCCATCATGTAGAATTAGCAGATCTTATTGTAGGGTGTAAGATCCGCCTGGAAGTTTGGTAACTCCTAACATTTCAGACAAACCTAGTGTTTTAGACGAAATTTTCCAAGTGAACATGAACTTCTGATAAACCAAAACAAGACCTACGGTGAATCCGGAACATTTAGAAAACGCAAGTTGAACGGCAAAACCCTCCCCTACACGTGTGAACACTGATAACCAGGAATTGACTCGGAACGTGCTTATTTCAGGTGTTCATGAAAACCTGGCATTTATGCAGCTGCCTTCCCTCAAAAGATGTAGGGGGGGGACGGAAAAGGGGAGGAGCATTCATTATGAAGTAATGACCCGTCACTTCCACACTCAGTGATGCATATTCACCATTTGAAAGCGGCATACCAAAAGAGGAGTAAATAAAGACGGTTATTTTTACAGTGGTTACTCAGGGGCGGACCAAGAAAGAGAGCTCAGAAAAATAAATCCCAAATATCAGGCGTCAACAAACGAATCTCGTTCTACACGCTAAAAAACTGCCTTCATCATTAGTAAGTTTCAGCGTTTCAGACAACAAGTTTAGACAACGAACCCTGACAAGCGGATGAAAGAAAAGCTTCCGCCTCTGCCTGCCTGTTCTAAGTGGAAAATGAAGGAAAGGAAAATGTAAATGAGAGCATCAACAATCCTGAAAGATTTTACTCAGTATAAGCTAGAAAGGTAAGAGCCATCAATTCAGCCTAAATTTCATCATCAGCTGATAAGAAAAAAAGAGCCCGTTTGTCAGCCTGGCTGCTGAGAAATTCAGTATAGGATGCCTATAGGAATTAATTGAAACACAGTACAGTATAAGCAGTCTCAAAAGAGAAACGAAGACCAAGAATAGACTGCCTCACGCTCTTAGGAGGAAGAGGTTATGAGAGAATGGGCATACGAGATGACAAACCTGCGGTAGAACAGATTCGGCGGGCGGCTCTCCCACAGAGTTGCTTCTCATCGGGCTCGGCTTTTCGCAGGAATCCCCGCCCAGAAGCTCCTCCGCCGACAGGATGGGCACCGGCGGCGGCGGCCAAGCGGCCTCGGGCACGGCGCGGGCCGGCGCCGCCACGCACAGGTTGTAGGAGTAGGGCAAGGTGCCCTCGCAGAAGTCGGCCGGGAAGGCGGCGCCGGCCACCGAGAAGCGCTGCGCGCCCAGGCAGCGCAGCACGGCGGGCGGCCCGGCCCGCCGCAGCCGCGCCAGCACGGCCAGCGCCACGCTCAGCACCAAGAGCGCCGACAGCAGCGCCAGCGCCAGCACCAGGTAGAACTGCAGCTCGGCCGCCGCCGCCGCCGCCGCCTCGGCGCCCGCCGCCCGCTCGCTCAGCTCCGGCAGCGCCTCCTGCAAGCTCTCGGCCAGCACCACGTGCAGCGTGGCCGTGGCCGACAGCGCCGGCTGCCCGTGGTCCTTCACCACGGCCACCACACGCTGCTTGGCCGCGTCCCGCTCGGACACGGCGCGCGCCGTGCGCACCTCGCCGCTGTGCAGCCCCACGCGGAACAGCGCCGGCTCCGACGCCTGCACCAGCTCGTACGACAGCCACGCGTTGCGCCCCGCGTCCGCGTCCACCGCCACCACCTTGGCCACCAGGTACCCGGCCTCGGCCGAACGCGGCACCACCTCGAAAGGAGGCGGCGCCCCTCCCGCAGCCTCTCCCGCCGCCGCCGCCGCCGCCGCCGCCGGCCACAGCACCCGGGGCGCGTTGTCGTTGCGGTCCAGCACGAAGACGCGCACCGTGGCCGTGGAGCTGCGCGCCGGCGAGCCGCCGTCCTGCGCCCGCACCGCCACCGTGAACTCGCGGCACTGCTCGTAGTCCAAGGAGCGCTGCGCGTACAGCGCGCCGCTCCGCGCCTCCACCGACACCAGCGGCGCCGCGCCCGCCGCGCCCGCGCTGCCGCCCGCCAGCCAGTAGCTCACGCGCCCGTTGGCGCCCGCGTCCGCGTCCCGCGCCTGCACGCGCAGCACCAGCGCGCCCGCCGCGTTGTTCTCCGCCACGTACGCGCTGTACGCCGCCTCCTCGAACACCGGCGCGTTGTCGTTCACGTCCGACACCTCCAGCACCAGCTCCGCGCTGCTCCGCAGCGCCGGCCTGCCCCGGTCCCGGGCCACCACCGTCACGCGGTGCTCGGACGCCTGCTCTCGGTCCAGCGCGCCCGCCGTCACCACCTTGTACGAGCCGCCCGAGGACGCCACGATCGACAGCGGCGCCTCTCCCGACAGCTCGCACGACACCTGACCGTTCTCGCCGGAGTCCGGATCGTTCACGTTCAGCACGGCCACCACAGTGCCGGCAGGCGCGTCCTCGGGCACGGGACTCGACAGAGACAGAATGGTTATCTCGGGCGCGTTGTCATTCTCATCCGTGATATCGATCTGCACTTCGCAGTGATCGGTGAGCCCGCCGCCGTCAGTCGCCTCCAGACCAAAGATGTATTTATTCTTCTCCTCGAAATCGAGGGGACCGGACGTCGTTATCTCGCCGCTTTCGCTGTCGATAGCGAACAATTCCTTGACAGTATCCGGGACGCTGCTTAAGGAGAAGGAGACCCGCCCATTGGAGCCCGCATCTGCATCCGTGGCCACCACCCGTAGCACCAGCGACCCCGATGGCAAATTCTCTGCCACTTGCACCTCGTATACGGTTTTGCTGAACACGGGGGGGTTGTCATTTGCGTCTGTCACGTTGATGCGAACCAGGACAGTCCCAGACCTCGCGGGGTCCCCACCGTCAACCGCCATCATCACCAACTCAAAGGAACTCTGCTTCTCTCGGTCCAACGCTCTCTCAAGTACTAATTCCGGCTGCTTTTTTCCACCCGCCTTTTCCTTCATAGATAGTGAGAAAGAAGGGTTGCTGGTGAGTTGATATGTCAGCAGTGAGTTACTTCCTACGTCTGGATCCCGGGCCATCTCCAGAGGAAACCGAGCACCGGGAAGCGTCCACTCACCAATCTCGAGGTCCAGAACAGCCTTCCTGAATGTCGGGGAATTGTCATTCACGTCCTCGATCGCCACTTCGACGTGGAAAACGTTCAGCGGGTTGTGCACCAGCGCCTCGAAGCTGACAGAGCAGGTCGCCGACTCGCCGCACATCTGCTCCCGGTCCAGCCTCTCGTTCACGTACAGGTTCCCGTTCTCCTCATTCACCGTGAAGTATTTCAGCTGCTTCTTGCCGGCAGACGCCACCTGCAGCTTGCGCACGGGCAGCTCGTCCGCGCTGAGCCCCAGGTCCCGCGCCAGCGGCCCCACGAGCGAGCCTCTGCCCAGCTCCTCGGGGATGGCGTAGCGGACCCGCTCGGCCGCCGCCCGGCACCACACGCACAGCAGCACCGCGGCCAGCAGCGCTCGCCCGCCGCCCGGCCCGCGCCTCTGCCGCCGCCTCACCGCCATTCTCCGCCGCCTGCGCTCGCCGCGCTCCTGCCTCCCGCCGCTGCCCTGCCTCCCTTCCAGCCGCTCTCGCCGGCGAGAACAGAGACTGCTGAAAGGCACAGAGATCCGTGCACCGCCTCTCCCCGCCGCTGCTGCTGCTGCTGCTGGCGGCGGTGCCGCTGCCGCTGTGGCCGGCGCCGGGCGAGCGAGCAGCCTGCGGGGCCAGGACGCTGCGGCGGCGGCGGCTGCGGCTCCAGCGCCGCTCGGCGGCGGCCAACAGCGGCACCCGGAGGCGCCGCCGCGCCGCTGCAGCCGCCGGATGGCCGCGCTCAAGGGGACCCGGCTTTGGGCGGGGCTCAGCGCCTGCACCGGCCCCGGGGGCTCTCCCCGATTGCAAACAGCCAGCGCAGAACCTCTTGCTTAATTCCACTCCAAGGCGTTCCTAACTGAGATGCGATGTCGGATGCTTTTACAGCATTCTTTTGAGTCACATTCAGAAGTGAGAAGCAAATATTCATGGCAGGGCAGTAAAGAATGGAATTCAGCTGCTCTTAATAAAATCATGGGCCATTAACACCAGCAATAAACTATAATATAGGGAAAACTTCAAGAGCTTTTTAGCACTAGTCTTGATTTGTGTTTTCTTTACCTGGGTTAAAATCATTTTAAATACAGTTCAGCTTAAAGTAATGTAAGCAACCCCTATGCCAAGAGAGCTGAATGACCTTTACTCTTGTTTCTGACCCATCAAAGTTGATCCATCTGAGTTGTTTCATTCATCCATATCTGAGCACCTGACAATGGGAAATGCAAAGCAATACTCAGTCCTTCACGGAGCCAAACAATCTTCTCAGTTTCCAACTTAAATTTTATTAACGGTGATTTAATCCACACCTCTGCCATGAGCAGGAACACTGCTAGACTTCAACGTCGGAGGCATATCCAAAACTTCTCTGGGCAATATCTTCCATTTTCACACAACCCACACTGAAAAGCTTTCTCCTAATCAAAATGTCCATTCTTTTAGTGGAAAACAATAGTCTGCTCTCTTAAGACCACCAGTCCTCATTAAAAAAACTCTCCACATCTCTCCTATAAGTTTATTCATAACTTGAAAGGGCAAAATATTTTCAAAAGTCTACACAGAGTTTTCATTTCTCTGGGCTTGAAGACCTCAACACCTTCAGTCCTTCTGCAAAAGAGAGATGTTCCAACCCTCAGACCACTTCCATGATCCGTCTGGGGACTCTAACATGTCCCTTTGGGATATTGGCCCAAGATCTGCATGCAGTCTATGCTCTCACAAAAAAGAGTTGAGAGGGGAGAAGGACCTCCCTTCACCTGCTGGGCTGAGTGCTTGTCATGCAGTGCAGGACACAATTTGAGCAGCAGGTGCCCATTGGCAGCTCATGTCCCATCTCATCACCCACCAATGACCCAAAGCACTTCTCTGCAAAGCTCTTCCCTATCCCTGACCCTCTGTTGAAACTGGGGACTGCCCCACCCCAGCTGCAGGACCTTGCACTTTGTTCCACTTCAGGATGGTTGCAAGGGGCCACTTCTCCAGCCTCAGCCTCACTGGCAGCTCTGCCCTCCCCTGAATCAACTCCAATTGGTGTCAGCTGCACATGGGCTGAAGGTGCACTCAGGGCCATTGTCCATGAAGGCACTGAACAGAACTGGGCCCAGCCAGGGCCCTTCAGGGACAGCACAAGTCACTGCTTTCCACCTGCACATTCAGCCACTGTCTGTAACTCTTTGCAGGTGACTCTCCAGCCTCTTCCTCAGCCATGTAACAGCCTCCAGATGATTGCCCAGCATGCTCCTCTGGGTGATGGCCTGGGGGACACGGCACAAGTTCTCCCACTGGCCCCTGGTCTGCTCATGGCAGTCTTGGCTGGGCTGGGTGGCCACTCTGCACTTTGACAACTGCAGCCGAGATGCTTCTGCATTTTACAACACAGACAAAGTGTTCCTGGGTGAGCACAGCAGGAGGGCCTATGAAACCCTTCCTCTGTGCAGCTGTAAACATCACAGGGGTGTGTGGGAACTGCAGCTGCACTAGGGCACTGGGGACAGAGGAGACCTTCCACCTAAGGTCAGACACGCTGAGGTTGAGCTCATGACAACAAACACTGCAAGAGTAGAAACATATGGAAATGTACAGATGAAATAACATTTTGTAGGTCTCCCTTGTTCCACAGAAGCCACTCAAATCACACTGGACTCCATCAGGCACAGGCTGGTGTCACCTATGACATGTGACAAGCAAGGGAATGCCTGAGCTCTTCTCTAGCCTCACACACAGAGCTCCCCTGTCTGCTCTCTCCTCCACGCCATGCCACTGGAAGGTTTTGCTTGTGCCCATCTCCTCACTGCTCACATCTAGCATGAGTTGATAATGCACTACAGCCACACCCAGAAGGGAGGTACCATTGTCTGCTCACCACCATTATGATAAGGAACTGAAGGATTCTAGAGCACACAAATGATAAACAACCACACTAAAAGAACAGCAGTCATCCAACAAAGAATGGCTCATCAAACCATTGGCTTCAAGGGAATCTCCTCCTCATCCTTATCACACGCTCTGTTCCACAGAGATGCAACATCCACTAAAGTCATATTTACATCTATTTCTCCCAACAGGAACAGAACACAAAGTCTCTCTCCTATCTCCTGCCTTCCACTCCCACTGGAACAAGAGCAAGGGACACTAACACACCATATGTGGCTCATAAAAGAGAGCAAAATGAAACAAAAAAACCCACAGAAAAACCCAAATCATGGATCAGAAAATGCAAGGAAGCATTAGAAGAGAACAAGTAGTCAGAGATGCTCACAGTGAAGTCTTCTAGGCCTTCATTGCAGGCCTTAAAATTCACCCCAGAAGGCGCCTGGAAGTCACTCAGGTCCCTGCAAGTTTGACCCTAAAGATTCACACAGAACAGCAGGACAGCGGGGTTCATTTGAAGCATTAGTTTTCAGCTCAGCAACTCTTTTACTGCATGGCCGGCTCATCCTGCACAGTTATGAAACCATCATTTTCAACAGCTTCTCATCGGCCTCTTTCTCAAGGTAAATCTTCTGACAAATTACAACAGATTCCCTTCTTGCTCCTGCTTCCTATTCCCCACACACCGTTCAGTCTTAAGTGCCTGAAGTAAGGATGTGCTGAAAACATCAGTCACCGTTTCATATTTAAAAGTACTGACCAGAATTGTGACAAGGAGCTGCAGCCTTCCTGGAAACAAAGGCCTGAATCAAAGTGCAATTACAACTCTGAGGAAACTCTGTTTCCCATTGTGACATAGAGATGCAGATGGATAACGGAGGTTCCACACAGGATTCATTAGCAGTTCTAGCCAAGAATTAAGGTTCTACATGAACAGTTACTAGGAAAGTGTTAGTGTCGGAGGACTGTCATTGTCCTTCATCACAGAGAAACCAGGAGCAGAACAGCAAGGGCACTGCCTTTGGCACCAAGCATGAAACCAAACCATTTCTCTGCCAAACCCACACTGAGTCATTGATTTTCCTGGCACAGAACTGAGCTCTCACCCTCCTCACTCTGCATTCACAGCCTTTAGTTTCACCATCCACACATACCAACATTTTGATTCCATCTTGGCCAAAGAGAAAAACAACACCTTGGGGAAACATCCATTTATGAAGTTGCATTTCTTGAATGAAATATTCAAGGTCAGGCTGGGTGGGGCTCTGAGCAACCTGCCCTGGTGGAAGATATCCCTGGACACAGCAGAGGAAGGTGAACGAGAGGAACTTTATGGTCCTTAGCAACACAAACCATTCTCTGGATCTGTGTTTCTAGGATTCTATGAATACATGCACAGCCTCAAGGGATGGATGAGAGATACTTTCCATACAGGACAATTATGTTTTGGAGTTTCCAGGATTGACAGGAACAATGAGGATCAACTTTACTCCTTGACAAAAATACAAGCAAACAAACAGACAACCCAAACCATACCAAACATAGTAAAAATCTTAACCAACCCAGCCAAGAACGGGAAAACACCAGAAGAGTATCAGTCATGGCCTCACATTGCAGACTGGGTCATTTGCAGTATACACAAGACACAGCAAACTGGACTGTAACTAATACACAGGAGGCCTCACACAGGAGCTCACAACATAGGCCCCAGACTGTCAATCCCTTGGACAGTAAGAGACAGGAAAAGCTTGGAACCACAACTCTGGGCCTCAGCTGACTCCTAGGACAAACAGAACTGGACACAATTCATTCATTTTGAACTAGATCACAGTGAACTCCAGCACCAGCCCTGTCCCTGGACAGACAGGCTTCTTCCCTCTGTCCAAACAAAACATGGAAGAAAATTTTGCATACAGACATCATTAGAAGAGAAGCTGTGTTCAGAGCTTCCATATCCCAGGCATCACAACTAAGATTATTGGGCTCCTCCCTATTATTTGAACAAGTGGAAAATGTTCTATAGGCCACAAATTATTACCAGCTCTGTCAAAGACCCACACACCCAAGTATCCCCTCAAAGGCAACATCACCATTCTTCAGCACAGGGACTCCTCACAAGATGTGAAACTACCACTCTTGATGCAAAGGAATATGGAACCCAAACTAGGCCATTTCAGTCCAAACCACACAACTGAACATCATAAGGCTCCTCCTGACTCATTTCAGAAGGCCAGCAATAGCCCTGGGGAGCAACAAAACACATGCCAGGTCTCCACCAGGACCTCCCCACACACCACACCCCCGACACTCCCTCCTAACCCTTCACAGCTCCCATGGTTGGCACAGATCGGCAGAATTCAGGGAGACTCCACCAAGAGGAAAGTTGCTCAGGCAGTATCTCCTTATTACTGATAATATTTGACTTCTCACCCCAGCCATGGGACAAGAAAAAGCAGTTATTGCAGAGACATTTCCAAGAAACATGTCTATGGAAATCTCTCTCCTTTCATCTATAAACATGATAGAACCATCTTCAGATCACCAGAAGAGTGAGACAGAAAATTTACACCTGCAGAACTGAAGAGCTCACAACACTCTCCTGGGTTATATGACACAGAGTAAATTCTTAATGACATTGTGGGCCCTGAATACACAGCTTGCACTTCCCATACGGCGTCTGTCACAAGTACCAAATTAAGCATTGAAGTGACACAATTATCATGACATGCAAATAGTATAGCAAGAAGCTCCCAGGGTTCTCCATGCAGCTGGAATACATATCTCCTAGACAATCACTTTGGGAAGAAGAACCCCACATTGCTTCATCCTAGAGATAGAATAGACTGGACAGGGAATGGAGGAAAACATTTCCTTCAGTCTTTCACAGACATCCATGCACGGCTCACAGCACTCAGATTTCCAACCCTTCACACCATCCATGGTGTCCTTTCACCCACATATCTTTGAAACATGTGACAGCGGAGGCCCAGTTCCCCAGACCATTTTCTTCCCACCACCAATTCCACACAGCTCTCTGTACATCGCTGTGCTGTGGAAGATGCATTTGCCTGCTGACTGAAGTTCTGTGAGGAGACTTCAAAGGTCCCAAAGGAAAAGCCGAGCAGTCTTCCAAGAGACACTGAATCAGTGAATGTCAGCTCAAGGGCAATTATGCCCACCTTGTATCTCCCACTGCACCTTGAATTTCTCCCTTCCCATCCAGGCAATTCTCTTGCCATGCCAAATATTTTATAGACAAGGCTCATCCAGCTCCATCTGATATAGCTCTATCTTGAAAAATAAGAAAAAAACAAAGCAGTTCTGCCATTGCCTCCTGCATTTCCTCCCCCACCCACATGCAGCCCCCAGTCAGGCATCTCGAATAATCACAAATTCAAGAGGATCCTTCATCTTCGTAACAAGCAAACACACATCATCAAGAATCACTTGTGGCCCGGTCCAATCCTTTGCTGAGGACAAAGATCAAAGCACGGATGACACAAACACTTCCTGCTGACCTCCAATATGTATCCTGGAGAGCGACAAAGGCGGAGAACAATGTGCAGAGAGGTTCCACGCAAAGCCATCAGCATTTTGTTCAAGACACGTTCAACCTAGTCAAGCACACGTGCTCTTGGGAAGACACATCAGACTGCTCTAAAGCTGTATTTCTTAACGTGATCCATCCCTCCAGACGCGATAATGTTAGCAGGGACACAGATTCTACAGAGCACAGATGATATAGGGGAACAACACCTTGAACATGGTCAACACCCAAACCTCCAACCTAAACAACAGACTGCCAGCAGCAGCCTTCTCCCGCTTTCCTTCTTCACCTACTGGAAGGCTGAGGACCGACCCCATGTTCACATAACGACAGCAACGTGTTGCAGTATTAAGAACGTCACTGAAGGAAACTTTACTGTGCTTTAAAGCAAAATCTACTATGCAAGATAGAGAACACGGCGGGGAAAGGGCAGGGGAGCATCAGGAGAAAGAGTCGCGGAGAAAACCTGGACAGAGAAACTCACCGAGGGAAGGGCGGGATCCGCGGGGAGGGCGCTGGCAAGATCCTCGTCGCCGAGCAGCGGCGCGGGCTCGTCGGGCGGCGGCCGGGCCGGGAGGGTGTCGCAGCAGCTGCCGCCCGAGAAGCGCAGCTGGCTCTTGCGCGAGTCGGCCGTGAGCGACACCTCGTGCGAGTAGGACTGCAGGAAGGCGCGCACGCCGTCGATGCCCACGAAGTGCGACACGGGCACGCCGCGCAGGGCGCCGCTGTCCGCCGGCAGCAGCTGCTGGCGGCGCCAGCGGCGCAGGCGCAGCGCCAGCAGCAGCAGCAGGAAGGCCACGAAGAGGCACGACACGGCGGCCACGGCCAGCACCAGCCAGCGCGTCAGGCTGGCGGCCGGCTCGCCCGGCGCCGCCGCCCCGTCGGCCGCGCTGCCCAGCTCGGCCAGCAGCTCGGCCACGCTCTCGGCCAGCACCACGCTCAGCGTGGCCGTGGCCGACAGCGCCGGCCGCCCGTGGTCCTTCACCAGCACCACCAGGCTCTGGCGCGCCGCGTCGCGGGCCAGCGGCGAGCGCGCCGTGCGCACCTCGCCGCTGTGCAGCCCCACGCGGAACAGCCCCGGCTCCGTGGCCTTGGCCAGCTCGTACGACAGCCACGCGTTCTGCCCCGCGTCCGCGTCCACCGCCACCACCTTGGCCACCAGCGCGCCGGCCTCCGCCCAGCGCGGCGCCAGCTCCACGCCCGACCACGCGGCGCCCGAGCCCGCCGCCGCCGCCGCCGCCACCGCCGGCGGGTACAGCACCTGCGGCGCGTTGTCGTTCTCGTCCACGATCAGCAGCCGCACCGACACGTTGCTGCTCAGCGCCGGCGCGCCGCCGTCCTCCGCACGCACCCACAGCTGCAGCTCGCGCAGCTGCTCGTAGTCGAAGGAGCGCAGCGCGTACAGCGCGCCCGTCTCCGCCTGCACCGACACGTACGACGACAGCGGCGCGCCCCGCACCCGCCCCTCCGCCAGCCGGTAGCGCACGCGCGCGTTCTGCCCCCAGTCCGCGTCCGTGGCGCGCACCGTCAGCACCAGCGCGCCCGCCGCGTTGTTCTCCGCCAGCCGCGCGCTGTAGCGCTCCTCCGCGAACACCGGCGCGTTGTCGTTCACGTCCAGCACCCGCAGCGCCAGCACCGCGCTGCTCTGCAGCGGCGGCGACCCGCCGTCGGCCGCTCGCACCGTCACGTTGTACTCCGACACCTGCTCCCGGTCCAGCTCTCTCGCTGTCACCACACGGTAGTAATCCTGATAGGATTTTTCCAGCCTGAACGGGATGTTCTTGTCGAGCGAGCAGCGCACCTCGCCGTTGGCCCCCGAGTCCCGGTCCTGCACATGGATCAGGGCGACCACCGTCCCCGGCGAGGCGTCCTCAGAGATCTCATTTAGCCTCGACGAAACTGTGAGTATGGGGCCGTTGTCGTTTACATCTGTCACGGTAATGACAACATTCGTCGAGTCAAAAAAGCCCCAATCATCATGCGCCTGCACCTCCAGTTTGTACGAGTTGCCTTCTTCGAAGTCCAGTCCCCGCAACAGAGTGATGGTTCCCTTGTCAGTGTCCAGCTGGAAAATCTGCGAGGCTTTTTCTGTGATTTTCTTGAACAAGTATTTCACGTGTCCATTCGACCCGTCGTCGGCGTCCGTGGCCGTGACAGTGACGAGGACAGAGCCCACGGGCACGTCCTCGGGCACACGCACCGTGTACTCCGCCTGGCTGAACACGGGCGCGTTGTCGTTTGCGTCCAGCACCGTCACGCGGATCCGAGCCGTGCCCGTCCGTGCCGGATCGCCGCCGTCCATCGCCCTCAGCACCAGCTCGTGAAACGCCGCCTCCTCCCGGTCCAGCGCCTTCGCCAGCACCAGCTCGGGACGCTGATCGCCGCCGGGGCCCGCCTGCACGGCCAGCGAGAAGTGCTCATCGCCGCTCAGCTCGTAGCTCTGCAGGGAATTCCGGCCCGAGTCCAGATCATGAGCGTCTGGCAGGGGAAAATGCGACTCCAGGGCTGTCGTTTCGATCATTTTCAGCTCTGTCTCTGCCTCTCGAAAGCTGGGCGCGTTGTCGTTAATGTCCGTGATTTCCACTTCCACTCCGTAAACCTGCATCTGTCCCTCCACTATCAGCTCACAGCGCAGCACGCATTGCTGCACATTCTCGCACAGCTGCTCTCTGTCGATCCTCTCTGCTGTCACTAAGTGTCCCGTCTTCACGTGCAGAGCAAAATACTGCGTCCTACCTTTATCCAAGATGTGGACGCCGCGGTCCCTGATCTCCGGCAGCTGCAGCCCCAGGTCCTTGGCCACGTCGCCCACGAACGAGCCCTTGGGCATCTCCTCGGGCACGGAGTAGCGCAGCTGCCCCCACGCCGCCTCCCACGCCGCCAGCAGCACGGCCCAGAGCAGAGCTCGCTGCCGCCGGCCCCAGCGCCTCCCCGCCGCGCACATCTCGGCCGCGGCACCGCCGGCACCGCAACACCGCCGAGCCAATCCCGCTGCCACTCAATGCTCTCAGCTTCTGCACCGTGCACAGCTGCCTGTCGCTCCGACTGGCTGCAGAATGGACCAGCACCGCGGCGATGATCGCGGACTGCGGGTTCGGACAGGGAGCGAGCAGCCGAGCGAGCCGATCCGCAGCGGGCGGGGCTGCAGCGCTCCGAGCTCCCGCTCGCTCCTCTCGGTCAACAGCGGCGCCCGCAGCCTCCTCCCGGCACTGCAGGCACCGAGCGCTGCCGAGCGCTGCGGTCCTGCCTTGCTACACACAGGGGACAGTCGCCACGGAGATGTCACTTTTCGTCCAGCGCGGATCTCCTGCCTCCGCATTTCTCCAGCCGACCTCTGCTTTCATCCTCCAGGGGATCAGCATCGGGAGGAAGGCAGAGGCATTCCGTGGGCGTGTTTTTTTAACCGCACGGGAAACGAATCAATTACTAATGTCATTAGAGGTAAATTAAAACACAGTTTTAGTCTTTTACCCAGCAGCTTATTGTTACTCTTATCCTTTGTGTTCAAAAGCATCTTCAACAACAGGCTTTCAGCAGGAAAAAGGGAAGATGCCATATCCCGAAAATACAGAGCTTTCATTAACACAAGCAGGGCGGGAGCAATTGCATGCTTCTTGAAGTCAGGGAGCAAATTGTTACAGGATTGAACTACGGCTACAAATAAAGATGCAGCTAAAACTCTCAAAGGAACCTTTCAGGACGTCAAATATTTGACATCTCTTCCTAAGTTAAACCTAGTGTTTCTTTAGTTTATACAGATTTACCTTTAATAAAGTAATGCTAGGATTCCTTTTTTCTGAAATCAATGTGTAAAGCACTGCAGTTCGTTAGTAAACTATTCATCTAAGTATTTCTTAATGACGTTGGTACGATATGTTTTCACGAAAAGAATTACAGAATGGTAGAACAAAACTGTGCTCTCGAAACAGTGCTGACCACCAGTGTGCAAATGGGCTTGATTCAAGGGCCTAAACCCGCCTCTGGCCAATCCCCCTGATGTCTGATCCCTTCGTATCTCAGATGTCTATCTTAGTAGACGAATTGAAAAAATTTGCCCTACTCGATATGTGCGAGTTCTACTAAAACGCCCAAGATTTTCGTGAAAAGAGAATAGAAAAATAAAAACCTATGAAACAGAAATCTTTCAGCTCTCTCACCAGTGTACGAAATAAAGATCTTGAACAACAAAACAGAGCCAGCGAGCACGTATAAACGAAGACATCGAAGTCCCATACTGCATTACCCCCCGCCCCAAAACGAGCGACAATCTCTTTTTTCACTCGGGATGGAGAATGAAACTCTCCAGAATCGTTTCCTTTCTAAATCTAATAGCAAGCTCTAATTTAGAGAGCTCAAAACATGACTTAATGAACGGGTTTGTGTAAAGCTATACACGAGTTCCAAACGCACCCTTTCTGAACAAATCAGTCAGGAAGGAAAAAGCTCCAGCACCAGATGTCAGTGCTTTATTTTTATTTTCCTCGACTCCATCATGCAGAATCAGCTGTTCTCCTTCCAAAGAGTACGAATCTACTTTCAATCTTGCTAACACATTCTAATTTAGAGAGCTCAAGTGCTGAAGACAAAACCTAGAGGCTGAAGCTGAACCTGTGACAAAGAAAGAGCCAAGTGCTTCCTGCTCTGCATGAACGAGGGAGAGCCCGTTCCTTAATCCAGTCCACCACGGAGACAAGACTGCAACTCACATCAACACGACTCCGGGAAACATGGGGAAAATGAGAAGCGCTGCTACTAGCCGAAAGGAGAGCTATAGTCAAAGTCTGTCAGCTGAGGCCGCTACCGCGAAAAAATGAAAAACTTCCGCCGCTACGTGGAGACACAGATGACGAATCCCCACTAACACCACGCAGAGAATACCAGGGGGAAAAAATGACGACGATTCGGAAACTTTAAAAAAAGGAAGAATATCAGGCTTTACAGACCTGCGGTGCATCCGGATCGGCTGGCAGCTCTCCCACGACGAGGTCACTGCTCGGGCTCGGCTTCTGGCAGGAATCCCCGCCCAGAAGCTCCTCCGCAGACAGGATGGGCACCGGCGGCGGCGGCCAAGCGGCCTCGGGCACGGCGCGGGCCGGCGCCGCCACGCACAGGTTGTAGGAGTAGGGCAAGGTGCCCTCGCAGAAGTCGGCCGGGAAGGCGGCGCCGGCCACCGAGAAGCGCTGCGCGCCCAGGCAGCGCAGCACGGCGGGCGACCCGGCCCGCCGCAGCCGCGCCAGCACGGCCAGCGCCACGCTCAGCACCAAGAGCGCCGACAGCAGCGCCAGCGCCAGCACCAGGTAGAACTGCAGCTCGGCCGCCGCCGCCGCCGCCGCCTCGGCGCCCGCCGCCCGCTCGCTCAGCTCCGGCAGCGCCTCCTGCAAGCTCTCGGCCAGCACCACGTGCAGCGTGGCCGTGGCCGACAGCGCCGGCTGCCCGTGGTCCTTCACCACGGCCACCACACGCTGCTTGGCCGCGTCCCGCTCGGACACGGCGCGCGCCGTGCGCACCTCGCCGCTGTGCAGCCCCACGCGGAACAGCGCCGGCTCCGACGCCTGCACCAGCTCGTACGACAGCCACGCGTTGCGCCCCGCGTCCGCGTCCACCGCCACCACCTTGGCCACCAGGTACCCGGCCTCGGCCGAACGCGGCACCACCTCGAAAGGAGGCGGCGCCCCTCCCGCAGCCTCTCCCGCCGCCGCCGCCGCCGCCGCCGCCGGCCACAGCACCCGGGGCGCGTTGTCGTTGCGGTCCAGCACGAAGACGCGCACCGTGGCCGTGGAGCTGCGCGCCGGCGAGCCGCCGTCCTGCGCCCGCACCGCCACCGTGAACTCGCGGCACTGCTCGTAGTCCAAGGAGCGCTGCGCGTACAGCGCGCCGCTCCGCGCCTCCACCGACACCAGCGGCGCCGCGCCCGCCGCGCCCGCGCTGCCGCCCGCCAGCCAGTAGCTCACGCGCCCGTTGGCGCCCGCGTCCGCGTCCCGCGCCTGCACGCGCAGCACCAGCGCGCCCGCCGCGTTGTTCTCCGCCACGTACGCGCTGTACGCCGCCTCCTCGAACACCGGCGCGTTGTCGTTCACGTCCGACACCTCCAGCACCAGCTCCGCGCTGCTCCGCAGCGCCGGCCTGCCCCGGTCCCGGGCCACCACCGTCACGCGGTGCTCGGACGCCTGCTCTCGGTCCAGCGCGCCCGCCGTCACCACCTTGTACGAGCCGCCCGAGGACGCCACGATCGACAGCGGCGCCTCTCCCGACAGCTCGCACGACACCTGGCCGTTCTCTCCTGAGTCCAGGTCATTTATGTTCAGCACGGACACCACGGTACTCGCTGGCGTATCCTCAGGCACGGGGCTCGACAACGACAGGACTGTGATCTCAGGTGCGTTGTCGTTCACGTCCAGCACCTCCACCACCACCTTGCAGTGTGCCACCAGACCTCCACCGTCCCTCGCCTCCACCAGTAATGTGTAGCCTCTCGTGTCCTCGAAGTCCAAAGCCTCTTTCAGCGTGATCATTCCGCTCTCCGCGTCGATCATGAACTTCTGAAGTACCTTGGCAAGCATTTTCCCGAAGCCGTAGGTGATGCGAGCATTGTTGCCGGTATCGGCGTCAGAGGCAGAGATGTTTAACACTCTCGTCCCCGGGGTCGCGTCTTCACGCAATCTCGCACGGTACCGGTCCTGCCCGAATACAGGTGGATTGTCGTTGGCGTCTGTAACATTGACCCTAATTCTGATAGTTCCGGATCTAACTGGATTCCCGGCATCCACCGCCGTCAGCACCAGCTCGAAAGAGCTTTGCTTCTCCCTGTCCAACGCTCTCTCCAGCACTAATTCCGGCTGATTGCTTCCATCAGGGCTCTCTTTCATGACGAGAGAGAAAGACGGGTTGCTGGTGAGCTGGTAAGTCAGCAATGAATTGCTTCCCGAGTCAGCATCTTGGGCCATCTCCAGGGGAAAACGAGCACCGGGGAGAGTCCATTCCCCTATATCAAGTTCAAGGGCAGCGTTGCTGAAGGCCGGGGAGTTGTCGTTCACATCCTCGATGGTAACCTCGACGCGGAAAACGTTCAGCGGGTTGTGCACCAGCGCCTCGAAGCTGACAGAGCAGGTCGCCGACTCGCCGCACATCTGCTCCCGGTCCAGCCTCTCGTTCACGTACAGGTTCCCGTTCTCCTCATTCACCGTGAAGTATTTCAGCTGCTTCTTGCCGGCAGACGCCACCTGCAGCTTGCGCACGGGCAGCTCGTCCGCGCTGAGCCCCAGGTCCCGCGCCAGCGGCCCCACGAGCGAGCCTCTGCCCAGCTCCTCGGGGATGGCGTAGCGGACCCGCTCGGCCGCCGCCCGGCACCACACGCACAGCAGCACCGCGGCCAGCAGCGCTCGCCCGCCGCCCGGCCCGCGCCTCTGCCGCCGCCTCACCGCCATTCTCCGCCGCCTGCGCTCGCCGCGCTCCTGCCTCCCGCCGCTGCCCTGCCTCCCTTCCAGCCGCTCTCGCCGGCGAGAACAGAGACTGCTGAAAGGCACAGAGATCCGTGCACCGCCTCTCCCCGCCGCCGCTGCTGCTGCTGCTGCTGCTGCTGCTGGCGGCGGTGCCGCTGCCGCTGTGGCCGGCGCCGGGCGAGCGAGCAGCCTGCGGGGCCAGGACGCTGCGGCGGCGGCGGCTGCGGCTCCAGCGCCGCTCGGCGGCGGCCAACAGCGGCACCCGGAGGCGCCGCCGCGCCGCTGCAGCCGCCGGATGGCCGCGCTCAAGGGGGCCCGGCTTTGGGCGGGGCTCGGGGCCTGCACCGGCCCCGGGGGCTCTCCCCGATTGCAAACAGCCAGCGCAGAACCTCTTGCTTAATTCCACTCCAAGGCGTTTCTAACTGAGATGCGATGTCGGATGCTTTAACAGCATTCTTTTGAGTCACATTCAGAAGTGAGAAGCAAATATTCATGGCAGGGCAGTAAAGAATGGAATTCAGCTGCTCTTAAAAAAATCATGGGCCATTAACACCAGCAAGAAAATATAATATAGGGAAAACTTCAAGAGCTTTTTCTCACTTGTCTTGAATTGTGTTTTCTTTACCTGGGTTAAAATCATTTTAAATACAGTTCAGCTTAAAGTAATATAAGCAACCCCCATGCCAAGAGAGCAGAATGACCTTTACTCTTGTTTCTGACCCATCAAAGTTGATTCATCTGAGTTGTTTCATTCATCCATATCTGAGCACCTGACAATGGGAAATGCAAAGCAATACTCAGTCCTTCATGGAGCCAAACAATCTTCTCAGTTTCCAACTTAAATTTTATTAACGGTGATTTAATCCACACCTCTGCCCTGAGCAGGAACACTGCTAGACTTCAACGTCGGAGGCATATCCAAAACTTCTCTGGGCAATATCTTCCATTTTCACACAACCCACACTGAAAAGCTTTCTCCTAAACAAAACCTCCCTTTTTTTAGTTAAAAAAAATTTGTCTGCTGTTCTACGACAACAAGCCCAGGTAAAAAGAGCTCTGTCCATATTTCCTATGAGCTTCCTCATAAACTGAAACAGCAAAAACAAACTTTTAAAAGTCTACACAGAGCTATCACATCTCCATACTTGAAGACCCAAACTCCTTCAGTCCTTCTGCATACCAGAAATATTCCAACCCTCAGACCACTTCCATGATCCATCTGGGGACTCTAACATGTCCATTTGGGATATTGACCCAAGATCTGCATGCAGTCTATGCTCTCACAAAAAGAGTTGAGAGGGGAGAAGGACCTCCCTTCACCTGCTGGGCTGAGTGCTTGTCATGCAGTGCAGGACACAATTTGAGCAGCAGGTGCCCATTGGCAGCTCATGTCCCATCTCATCACCCACCAATGACCCAAAGCACTTCTCTGCAAAGCTCTTCCCTATCCCTGACCCTCTGTTGAAACTGGGGACTGCCCCACCCCAGCTGCAGGACCTTGCACTTTGTTCCACTTCAGGATGGTTGCAAGGGGCCACTTCTCCAGCCTCAGCCTCACTGGCAGCTCTGCCCTCCCCTGAATCAACTCCAATTGGTGTCAGCTGCACATGGGCTGAAGGTGCACTCAGTGCCATTGTCCATGAAGGCACTGAACAGAACTGGGCCCAGCCAGGGCCCTTCAGGGACAGCACAAGTCACTGCTTTCCACCTGCACATTCAGCCACTGTCTGTAACTCTTTGCAGGTGACTCTCCAGCCTCTTCCTCAGCCATGTAACAGCCTCCAGATGATTGCCCAGCATGCTCCTCTGGGTGATGGCCTGGGGGACATGGCACAAGTTCTCCCACTGGCCCCTGGTCTGCTCATGGCAGTCTTGGCTGGGCTGGGTGGCCGCTCTTCACTTTGACAACTGCAACCGAGATGCTTCTGCATTTTACAACACAGACAAAGTGTTCCTGGGTGAGCACAGCAGGAGGGCTTATGAAACCCTTCCTCTGTGCAGCTGTAAACATCACAGGGGTGTGTGGGAACTGCAGCTGCACTCGGGCACTGGGGACAGAGGAGACCTTCCACCTAAGGTCAGACACGCTGAGGTTGAGCTCATGACAACAAACACTGCAAGAGTAGAAACATATGGAAACGTACAGATGAAATAACATTTTGTAGGTCTCCCTTGTTCCACAGAAGCCACTCAAATCACACTGGACTCCATCAGGCACAGGCTGGTGTCACCTATGACATGTGACAAGCAAGGGAATGCCTGAGCTCTTCTCTAGCCTCACACACAGAGCTCCCCTGTCTGCTCTCTCCTCCACGCCATGCCACTGGAAGGTTTTGCTTGTGCCCATCTCCTCACTGCTCACATCTAGCATGAGTTGATAATGCACTACAGCCACACCCAGAAGGGAGGTACCATTGTCTGCTCACCACCATTATGATAAGGAACTGAAGGATTCTAGAGCACACAAATGATAAACAACCACACTAAAAGAACAGCAGTCATCCAACAAAGAATGGCTCATCAAACCATTGGCTTCAAGGGAATCTCCTCCTCATCCTTATCACATGCTCTGTTCCACAGACATGCAACATCCACTAAAGTCATATTTACATCTATTTCTCCCAACAGGAACAGAACACAAAGTCTCTCTCCTATCTCCTGCCTTCCACTCCAACTGGAACAAGAGCAAGGGACACTAACACACCATATGTGGCTCATAAAAGATAGCTTGTTGATAAATCAAAATATACCCACATACCGAGTAAATCAAGGAAGAACAAAATGAAACAAAAAAACCCCACAGAAAAACCCAAATCATGGATCAGAAAATGCAAGGAAGCATTAGAAGAGAACAAGTAGTCAGAGATGCTCACAGTGAAGTCTTCTAGGCCTTCATTGCAGGCCTTAAAATTCACCCCAGAAGGCGCCTGGAAGTCACTCAGGTCCCAAACTGCAAGTTTGGCCCTAAAGATTCACTCAGAACAGCAGGACAGCAGGGTTCATTTGAAGCATTAGTTTTCAGCTCAGCAACTTTTTTACTGCATGGCCGGCTCATCCTGCACAGTTATGAAACCATCATTTTCAACAGCTTCTCATCGGCCTCTTTCTCAAGGTAAATCTTCTGGCAAATTACAACAGATTCCCTTCTTGCTTCTGCTTCCTATTCCCCACACACCGTTCAGTCTTAAGTGGCTGAAGTAAGGATGTGCTGAAAACATCAGTCACCGTTTCATATTTAAAAGTACTGACCAGAATTGTGACAAGGAGCTGCAGCCTTCCTGGAAACAAAGGCCTGAATCAAAGTGCAATTACAACTCTGAGGAAACTCTGTTTCCCATTGTGGCATAGAGATGCAGATGGATAACGGAGGTTCCACACAGGATTCATTAGCAGTTCTAGCCAAGAATTAAGGTTCTACATGAACAGTTACTGTGGAAAGTGTTAGTGTCGGAGGACTGTCATTGTCCTTCATCACAGAGAAACCAGGAGCAGAACAGCAAGGGCACTGCCTTTGGCACCAAGCATGAAACCAAACCATTTCTCTGCCAAACCCACACTGAGTCATTGATTTTCCTGGCACAGAACTGAGCTCTCACCCTCCTCACTCTGCATTTACAGCCTTTAGTTTCACCATCCACACATACCAACATTTTGATTCCATGTTGGCCAAAGAGAAAAACAACACCCTGGGGAAACATCCATTTATGAAGTTGTATTTCTTGAATGAAATATTCAAGGTCAGGCTGGGTGGGGCTCTGAGCAACCTGCCCTGGTGGAAGATATCCCTGGACACAGCAGAGGAAGGTGAACGAGAGGAACTTTATGGTCCTTAGCAACACAAATCATTCTCTGGATCTGTGTTTCTAGGATTCTATGAATACATGTACAGCCTCAAGGGATGGATGAGAGATACTTTCCATACAGGACAATTATGTTTTGGAGTTTCCAGGACTGACAGGAACAATGAGGATCAACTTTACTCCTTGACAAAAATACAAGCAAACAAACAGACAACCCAAACCATACCAAACATAGTAAAAATATTAACCAACCCAGCCAAGAACGGGAAAACACCAGAAGAGTATCAGTCATGGCCTCACATTGCAGATTGGGTCATTTGCAGTATACACAAGACACAGCAAACTGGACTGTAACTAATACACAGGAGGCCTCACACAGGAGCTCACAACATAGGCCCCAGACTGTCAATCCCTTGGACAGTAAGAGTCCAGACGCTCTCTATCTTTCATTTACTCATTTGATTTAGTAGACATCACAGTAATTTCTTCACAGCACCTTCTCAGTTCTGCCTGAAGGTCTTCTCTCTGCCCATCTACATAGCAGAGACGTTCCATCCCTTTCACAATTTTTGTTGTCTTTCTCTGGATATACTCTAACATCAGGTCTCACAAAAACACAGTGAAGACAGAAAATCATAGAATCACCAGCTTGGAGAGACCTCCAAGATCACTGAGTCCAACCCATGCCGCAAAACCTCAACTAAACCATGGTACCGAGAGCCACATCCAGTCTTGTTTTAAACACTTCCAGGGATGGTGACTCTTCTACCACCTCCCTGGGCAGACAGGTTCAGTACTTCATCACTCTTTCCATAAAAAACTTTTTCCTAATATCCAGCCTATATTCCCCTTGGCACAGCTGAAGACTGTGTCCTCTCATTCTGTCAGCTGCCCCTCCCTTGTCCTGCTGGCCACACTATTTGTTATGCAGCCCAGAATGTGATTGACTTCCTGGCCTGCAAGAACTCACTGCCAGCTCATATCCCATTTGTCACCCCCCAGGACCCCAACTCCTTCTCCACAGGGCAGCTCTCAATCCCCCAAGTCTGGACTGAAAGGGGATTGCCCTGACCCAGGTGCATGATGTTGCACTTGACCTTGTTGAACTTGGTGAGGTTGACATGAGTGCACTCCTCCAGACTGTCCAGGTCCCTGGGGATGACATCCCATCCTTCTACTGGATCCGTGGCACCACTGAGCTTGGTGTCAGCTGCAAACCCGTAGAGGGCACTCTCAATCCAATTAGCTGTGTCACTGATAAAGACCCGGAATATTGTGATCCAAGTACAGGCCCTTGAAGACCCCACACATTGGTAGTTTCCAGCTGGGCAGTGAGATATTGTCTACAACTCTTTGAACTCCACCTGCACTTGGACAACAGGACCAGATGGGACCTTTCATGTGAGATCAGATACCCTGAGGTCACGCTCAAAACAAAAAAGCAAGGCAAGAGTCATTTCTTCAGCAGAAGCAAAACAAATCTCCTGGTACACATCTAGTTTCATTTTATGAAGTCATCATCAGCTCTCATGAGGTTTTTTTACATGATGCGGCCTGTTAACTTCCCTACAAACAAAATTGTCAAAATGTTAACACTTTATAAAGGGCCTTGTTTGTATACTATGAGAAAAGATGAGAGACTCTTTTTTAGCTTTTTCTTCATTTCCTTCTCACCAAAAGTCCTGGTTTAGGTGATTAAAGTGAGTTGTTGCTGCAAAACAAGACTTGCATCTTCTAAAGCAACATGCCTTATCTCCAGAAATGGGAACGTGAACCACGACCTGCCAGCAAACAAAGGCCTAAAAGGAAGTGTAATTGCAGCTGTGAGGAAACCGTGTATCATAATGTTCCAGGGACACAGAGATGGATAAAGGAGAAGAATCACAAGCCATTCGACTCAGACATCAATGTTCTAGCTACACACATTCTAATACCTCACTGTCAGATGACAACCATTGCCTTTCAAAGCAGGGAAATTGGGATCAGAACGTAAATGGCACAGGCCTTGGCACCAGGCATGAAACCAAAACACTTCCCATCCAGAAACACATTGTTCCATCCATGTTCCTTGTTCCAAGCGAGTCTCTCACCTTCCTTGCTCTGCCTTCACAACTTTTAGTTGCACTACAGGCATGACCCAACATTTGGCTGCATGTCAGCCACAAGCAAAAGAACACATAATTCTGGAACATTCTAGGAAAATAGGAGTGTATCAAGGTCTTTCTGCTGGCAGCTGAACACCTTCATGGGTGAACATGGATGAGAACAACTCCCACCCTCTGATCACCTGAACACATCTCTACTTCCAGGGACTATCAGCCAAATCAAGGCCTACTTGTAGAACATAAAGAAACAAGGAAGGAACAGGAAAGGCACAGAAGTTAAGAATCAGGGCTTAATATTTCAGACTTTGTCAACTGTAGCAGGTACACAAGAAACATCATCTACCTTGCAAGAAGTACACAGGAGGTTCACAGGTACTTTACACAGGCCTGCTTCTCTAAGTCAGCTCTTTGGAAAACAAGAAAAGTGCACAGGATCATAACTATGGGCACAAAAATAGGGGAAATTCAATGTTTATACCAACCTTGGAGATAGTCAAACTATACCACAGCAAACTTTTACCTACCCGATTTCTGTGCAGACAGAAAGCTTCAGCGTGCTCACGCATCACCCAACAGAGACCACTTGGCAAACAGGCACCATCAAAGGACATGTTTCCCACACAACTTCTCCTCATGGAGAATAAGGATCACAGCACGCAGATCAACACATAGCAACGTCTCTGCTCTCTTTCATTTCAAGGAATGTGAAATCTTCAAGCCCCCAAACTAGAATTTCCTAACAAAACTACCACCCCATGCCCTACATTCTCCACAAACTGTTTAAATGCTAACAAAACATCAGCAGATACTTCATATGAGCAAGATCCATTAATTACATCTGAAGCTTGGTCAAGGCTGGGGAAAGCTCAGTACAACCAAGACAAGATTTTACATCACCGTCTTACAAGGACATACAGCTGGAAAACTGACAGCTCCTAAACACAGAGTCTCTGAATCATGTTTGCATCTCCGTGGCTATGTCTGCAGACAAATTCATGCAAGTCTGTATCTTTTTGGGATACAGGAAAAGGGGCAATTCTGTAAGTCCAACAGGCCTTGGCACTAGGATTGCTGTGGAAGCACCCTGAGTCTAGTGGAGCAGGCAATCCCCTCCTTGCCTGCTCTGAGGCCAGTCTCACACTGATCTTCCACTGGCTTCTCACCATGAAGATTTGACAAGAAAGAGTATTTCTTTAAGTGATGTTTTGCAGAAAGACATCTATGAAAGTCTTTTTCTTTAGATCTAAAACCATGGAAGGCATGAACAGGTCAGACAGACAATTCTAACAGATGTGATCTTCCAGACACTCTCAGAGAAAAAGGCCCACCTTTGGCTCATTAGATCAAGCAAGATAACAAATTAACACATGCTTCATGGAAGGGAACATCCCATACAGTTCTAGATAATGGCACCCAGAGTAGCTACATAATTCAGGTACTTATTAGGTATCAAGTGAAATGTTTGATCTTCCCCAAACTTCCATTATGTATCTGTTACATATTTAAGCTGTTAGGTAAGATTGATGAAAAGATGCAAACTCACAGGGACAACCTCCCAGGGTTCCCCCTACAGGTGGAATAAGATGTCATCCAGCTAAACATTTGGGGATGATGAAACTCACATTGCATGATTCCACAGCTGGGCACTGCTCAGGGAAAAGAGCAATCCATATTTCTTGTGTCTTTCAAGAGACCTTCACACACAGCTCCCAGGACCCTTATCTCCAGCCCTTCTTTACTTGCATAGGATCCTCTGACCCTCAGAAGTTGCAAGAACATGTAATAAAATTCCCAGATGCACAGAAAAAGATATCTGTAATGTGCACCAGGATCAGGCCATGTACATTCACTAGTTGGGCAGTGCCTCCCTCAGCAAGCTTCGATACCTCAATATTTCAGTAGCAGGTACTCAAGCAGGGTATGCAGTTGGTTAAAAGTCAACAGAACATTCACTCAGGGGCTCACACCAAAGACCACCACCACTGTTTCCCAGTGTAATTTCTACAGACAATAAAAAAGGGAAAATGCACGCAAGCATTACTGTCAGCCTCATTTAACAACTAAGACAAACTGAACTTGTACACCATCTTTACATATTTCAGGTATTTCTAATCACAGCAGAGCAAATGTTGGGAGTTGCTCTATTTTCATGAGACACCAGGAGAGAAAAGAGGCACACACAACTTCTCTTTACTGAGAACGAGGATCATAACATGCATTCAAAGATATATCTTTGCTCATCATGATGCTTCAAAGAAATTTAAAATGTACTGAACACACTAAGCAATGTGCATATCTGATTAAAACCCAGCCATCAGAGCAGCAGCTCAGAGACACCATTATCCTACTTCAGCATATTGTGCAACTTGGAAGATAGGTTACTCTCAAACCTTGACACCCCTGTGTGCTGATGCTCAATAACTGCCACTGCCAGGAAATGTCACACTACAGGGAAGCAGAATGATGAACCACTGCTTGAGCAGCCACATTCTGAGCAGTGCGATATCAAAAAATAAGACAGCTTCAGACTCATTTTATCATTTAGCTCATAATAACAAAGCATGCAGAAAATAAGAGGGCAGAACCCACTCTTCTACATTTCAGCACTTGGAGTAGAGACATAATCTCAGTCTTTAGCAGGGATTGAATACAGGGCATCCTCTTCCCGAAGCTCACATTATGGCAATTGCCACAATTGCACAATTAAGCTATCAGCTACAAACATCGCATCAACCTGCAAACACACAGGAAGGACCACCCAGGGCTCCCAGTACAGCTGGAATAAATTCTTCTAGTCAAGCCTCTTCGAGAAGACAGAAGTCACCTTCTGGCCTAGACCACTCTCTTCAACAAGCACCATCACACCATGGACTTCACACGGCTATCTTTACATCTCTGTCATGAAGGTGGAGGACACATCTCTTTGGTCATTAGAGAATTGTGAAGAAATGTCTAACTTCTGGAAGGCACAAATGAGAAGTCCTCTAGGACAAACTAAAATGGTGAAATCTGAATAGGGTCATTCTCCCCTCTCCTCACCTTGCCACCCATATAATGACACTCTTTCCCTCTCCCCTGGCACAGCTCCTGCCATAACAGAATTTTTCAAGCTAAGGCACACCCAGTACTTGCCAAAAAAAAAAATTTAAAGACATGGCATCAGCAAAATTTCTCTACTGATTCCTCCAATGGCTCTTTGTACTCAACCATATACATTCTTCCAGAGCGTGCACAAAGACCAGAACATAGATGAATGCAAAGACAATTCTCGGTCACTGGCTTACCGTGAGAAAAACTAAAGGCTAAGAGGAATAGAAACAATGTCAGCATCACATTCAGGAATATTTCACAGCACTCAAGCACATGTGCTGTCGGGAAGACATTGGATTCTGATAATAATGTGACATTCCCCTAACTAACAACACAAGGAATCCATTCGGAAGAGCTAAGGCAGTGAGGAAAACTATATTATATTCGTAAGGGAAAAAAACGAGAAAGGACCTGGCAGCAGACAAAAAATTAAAGACACAGAAAAAACCCGCACCAGGCAGCGGCATCACTTCTATGTCCTCCAACAACGGCTTATACGTCCATCACCCCGCAGCATGACTGACCAAAACGTCACTGAAAGGAATTTTGCCTTCCGGAATAAATAACTCACCGAGGGAGGGGCGGGATCCACAGGACGAGCGCCGGCAAGATCCTCGTCGCCGAGCAGCGGCGCGGGCTCGTCGGGCGGCGGCCGGGCCGGGAGGGTGTCGCAGCAGCTGCCGCCCGAGAAGCGCAGCTGGCTCTTGCGCGAGTCGGCCGTGAGCGACACCTCGTGCGAGTAGGACTGCAGGAAGGCGCGCACGCCGTCGATGCCCACGAAGTGCGACACGGGCACGCCGCGCAGGGCGCCGCTGTCCGCCGGCAGCAGCTGCTGGCGGCGCCAGCGGCGCAGGCGCAGCGCCAGCAGCAGCAGCAGGAAGGCCACGAAGAGGCACGACACGGCGGCCACGGCCAGCACCAGCCAGCGCGTCAGGCTGGCGGCCGGCTCGCCCGGCGCCGCCGCCCCGTCGGCCGCGCTGCCCAGCTCGGCCAGCAGCTCGGCCACGCTCTCGGCCAGCACCACGCTCAGCGTGGCCGTGGCCGACAGCGCCGGCCGCCCGTGGTCCTTCACCAGCACCACCAGGCTCTGGCGCGCCGCGTCGCGGGCCAGCGGCGAGCGCGCCGTGCGCACCTCGCCGCTGTGCAGCCCCACGCGGAACAGCCCCGGCTCCGTGGCCTTGGCCAGCTCGTACGACAGCCACGCGTTCTGCCCCGCGTCCGCGTCCACCGCCACCACCTTGGCCACCAGCGCGCCGGCCTCCGCCCAGCGCGGCGCCAGCTCCACGCCCGACCACGCGGCGCCCGAGCCCGCCGCCGCCGCCGCCGCCGGCGGGTACAGCACCTGCGGCGCGTTGTCGTTCTCGTCCACGATCAGCAGCCGCACCGACACGTTGCTGCTCAGCGCCGGCGCGCCGCCGTCCTCCGCACGCACCCACAGCTGCAGCTCGCGCAGCTGCTCGTAGTCGAAGGAGCGCAGCGCGTACAGCGCGCCCGTCTCCGCCTGCACCGACACGTACGACGACAGCGGCGCGCCCCGCACCCGCCCCTCCGCCAGCCGGTAGCGCACGCGCGCGTTCTGCCCCCAGTCCGCGTCCGTGGCGCGCACCGTCAGCACCAGCGCGCCCGCCGCGTTGTTCTCCGCCAGCCGCGCGCTGTAGCGCTCCTCCGCGAACACCGGCGCGTTGTCGTTCACGTCCAGCACCCGCAGCGCCAGCACCGCGCTGCTCTGCAGCGGCGGCGACCCGCCGTCGGCCGCTCGCACCGTCACGTTGTACTCCGACACCTGCTCCCGGTCCAGCTCGCTCGCTGTCACCACGCTATAATAATTGCCCTGCGAGCTTTGAAGCCGGAACGGCATGTCCTTGTCCAGCGAGCAGCGCACCTCGCCATTCGACCCCGAGTCACGGTCCTGCACGTACAAAAGTGCTACCACGGTTCCGGGCGGGGCATCCTCAGATATCTCACTCAGGGCCGACCGTAGAAAAATCTCGGGTGCATTGTCGTTGATGTCTGTCACAGTGATTACTACTTTCGCTATGTCGGAAAGGTCCCCGCCGTCTCGAACCTGTATCTCCAGTTCGTAGGAGGTACCTTCTTCGAAGTCTAAATTATTCATCAACGTGATTGCTCCCGTTTCATCGTCCAGACGGAATATGTTTAACGCTTTCTCAGAAACCATTTGATAAGAATATTTTACTTGCCCGTTGAGACCTTCGTCAGCGTCCGTGGCCGTGACAGTGACGAGGACAGAGCCCACGGGCACGTCCTCGGGCACACGCACCGTGTACTCCGCCTGGCTGAACACGGGCGCGTTGTCGTTCGCGTCCAGCACCGTCACGCGGATCCGAGCCGTGCCCGTCCGGGCCGGATCGCCGCCGTCCATCGCCCTCAGCACCAGCTCGTGAAACGCCGCCTCCTCCCGGTCCAGCGCCTTCGCCAGCACCAGCTCGGGACGCTGATCGCCGCCGGGGCCCGTCCGCACGGCCAGCGAGAAGTGCTCGTCGCCGCTCAGCTCGTAGCTCTGCAGGGAATTCCGGCCCGAGTCCGGATCGTGAGCCCTGGCAAGGGGAAACCGTGCACTCGGGGTTGTCGTTTCGATCATTTTCAGCTCTGTTTCTGCCTCTCGAAAGCTCGGAGCATTGTCGTTAATGTCCGTAATTTCCACTTCGATTCCATAAAATTTCATTTCTCCCTCTACTACCAGCTCACAGCGCAGCACGCATATCTGCACATCCTCGCACAGCTGCTCTCTGTCGATCCTCTCTGCCGTCACTAAGTGTCCCGTCTTCCCGTGTAGAGAAAAGTACAGAGTCCTGCCTCTTTCTGTAATGTGTACACCGCGGTCGCGGATCTCCGGCAGCTGCAGCCCCAGGTCCTTGGCCACGTCGCCCACGAACGAGCCCTTGGGCATCTCCTCGGGCACGGAGTAGCGCAGCTGCCCCCACGCCGCCTCCCACGCCACCAGCAGCACGGCCCAGAGCAGAGCTCGCTGCCGCCGGCCCCAGCGCCTCCCCGCCGCGCACATCTCCACCGCCGGCAGCTCCCCACCGCCGATCACCGATGACCCTCACGTTCTCAGGCCCTTGTCTAAAAGCGGAGCCGTTGTCTCCGCTTCGCTGCAGGTCGGTTCCCGCGCTGCCGGAATGATCGCAGACCGCTCGGCTGCCGAGCTTAATACGGAGCGAGTGACCGAGCCGATCCGCGGCGGGCGGGGCTGCAGCGCTCCGAGCTCCCTCTCGCTCCTCTCGGTCAACAGCGGCGCTCGCAGCCTCCTCCCGGCACTGCAGGCACCGAGCGCTGCCGAGCGCTGTGGTTCTGCCTTTCCCACGGGCTGCTCGCGGGGATGGGGCATTCGCCACGGAGGCTTCGACCCTGCTTCGGCTTTTCTCCCCGACCCTTAACTGATCATCACCGGAAGAAATATAGAGTTTCCCTGTGGTTCTTCTTTTTCTACCGCTCGGGAAAATTCGCTTACTAACGTGGATATATCTCAAGTGAAAAAGATTCCCATAATACGACGCGCATAGTCTTATGAATCTTATTTTACTACTCCAAAACTACAATCTCCATCACAAATTTTCTAGCAATCTTTATTGAATAGAACAAAGAAAAGGGCACTGAAGTAGGAAACTTGATATTCAGACCCTCACTCGGAGATCCACAGCTATCAGGCTCATTAACACATATTTGCATTAAGCAATTAACACGTATTGCTTTAAGTACTCCGTTTTTATCCCAATCTTCTGGTTTCAGAGAATCCAGACAAAAAACAAACCCGCCAAACAACCGAAGATTAGAAAGAATGCCTGGGATAATTAACCGGTCTCTCTGGGCTACAATTATTGCAGACACTTTATCTTAAAACACGGCCTACATTTTCCTCCTTCAGGATGGAGGAAAGACCAATAACTTCTCTGTCCCGAAGAGAACAAGTAAATTTAACGAAAAAAAAAAAAAATCCAGCACCAAGCACCAAGTCCATTTTCCCTATTCTATCAAAGTCCTCGTATCTGATGATATAGAATAAGAATTAGTGTTCAATATTAAAATGAGAAGCTGTATGAAAAATACGAAAATTCATGTCTGGATAAAATCTCTCCATTCATTAACGTTGCCATCTACGTGGCAGCCTTCTGAAACATATCAGAACACACATGGCGGAACAGAAGACCATTGTCTAGGGAGGAGCAACCTGTAGTATTTATTTGGGAAACAGCAATACCAACGATTTTGCTTTAGAGAAACAATGCCTGGAAGAAAATAGCCGAGTGCTACCATTTCTGAATCAGCTTTCCAGCAAAACATGACACACCGTAGAACTTTGATAAGGATTATCAAACAACTTCCAGCAGCACAAAAGCATTCGTCAACATTTGTTCACCTATAAAACAGGTCCAAGTACAAGAGTATAGGGAAGAGGGAATTCGAGGGAAAAAATTCAAAACCGAAGTACCTATAATAGTTTCTATAATGGAAGATCACTAATTTACCGCGTTCGTGACTCAAAACGAGACCTCTAGTCAATACCTCTCACGGACTACCACCACATAACCAAATGCCACGGCTGCTTGCTGAGAGTGGAATGAGGACACAGTATTTCACTCCTTCCAGGACAAACAAATTACTCGAACAACACCAGGCGGAAAACAAACAAATAAACAAAAAAAAAAAAAAAAAAAAAAAAAAAGAAAATAGAACCATGGCCCAAAAAAAGAACAAGGAGAACAAGAAAAGTATGCAGGTTTACAGACCTGCGATGTGTCGGCATCAGCTGGCAGCTCTCCCGTCAGGGCGCTGCTGCTCGAGCTCGGCTTCTCGCAGCAATCCCCGCCCAGAAGCTCCTCCGCAGACAGGATGGGCACCGGCGGCGGCGGCCAAGCGGCCTCGGGCACGGCGCGGGCCGGCGCCGCCACGCACAGGTTGTAGGAGTAGGGCAAGGTGCCCTCGCAGAAGTCGGCCGGGAAGGCGGCGCCGGCCACCGAGAAGCGCTGCGCGCCCAGGCAGCGCAGCACGGCGGGCGGCCCGGCCCGCCGCAGCCGCGCCAGCACGGCCAGCGCCACGCTCAGCACCAAGAGCGCCGACAGCAGCGCCAGCGCCAGCACCAGGTAGAACTGCAGCTCGGCCGCCGCCGCCGCCGCCGCCTCGGCGCCCGCCGCCCGCTCGCTCAGCTCCGGCAGCGCCTCCTGCAAGCTCTCGGCCAGCACCACGTGCAGCGTGGCCGTGGCCGACAGCGCCGGCTGCCCGTGGTCCTTCACCACGGCCACCACACGCTGCTTGGCCGCGTCCCGCTCGGACACGGCGCGCGCCGTGCGCACCTCGCCGCTGTGCAGCCCCACGCGGAACAGCGCCGGCTCCGACGCCTGCACCAGCTCGTACGACAGCCACGCGTTGCGCCCCGCGTCCGCGTCCACCGCCACCACCTTGGCCACCAGGTACCCGGCCTCGGCCGAACGCGGCACCACCTCGAAAGGAGGCGGCGCCCCTCCCGCAGCCTCTCCCGCCGCCGCCTTTCCCGCCGCCGGCGGCCACAGCACCCGGGGCGCGTTGTCGTTGCGGTCCAGCACGAAGACGCGCACCGTGGCCGTGGAGCTGCGCGCCGGCGAGCCGCCGTCCTGCGCCCGCACCGCCACCGTGAACTCGCGGCACTGCTCGTAGTCCAAGGAGCGCTGCGCGTACAGCGCGCCGCTCCGCGCCTCCACCGACACCAGCGGCGCCGCGCCCGCCGCGCCCGCGCTGCCGCCCGCCAGCCAGTAGCTCACGCGCCCGTTGGCGCCCGCGTCCGCGTCCCGCGCCTGCACGCGCAGCACCAGCGCGCCCGCCGCGTTGTTCTCCGCCACGTACGCGCTGTACGCCGCCTCCTCGAACACCGGCGCGTTGTCGTTCACGTCCGACACCTCCAGCACCAGCTCCGCGCTGCTCCGCAGCGCCGGCCTGCCCCGGTCCCGGGCCACCACCGTCACGCGGTGCTCGGACGCCTGCTCTCGGTCCAGCGCGCCCGCCGTCACCACCTTGTACGAGCCGCCCGAGGACGCCACGATCGACAGCGGCGCCTCTCCTGACAGCTCGCACGACACCTGGCCGTTCTCTCCTGAGTCCAGGTCGTTCACGTTCAGCAGGGCTACCACAGTGCCGACCGCTGCGTCCTCAGGCACTGGGCTGGACATTGATAGAATCGTGATTTCGGGCGTGTTGTCGTTCTCGTCCGTGATATCGATCTGCACTTCGCAGTGATCCGTGAGCCCGCCGCCGTCGGTCACCTCCAAGCCAAAAACGTATTTTTTTTCTTCCTCAAAATCGAGTACACCCACAGTTCTGATCTCTCCACTCTCGCTCTCGATAGCAAACAATGACAGCACATCGTCTGGGACGTTGCTGAAGGAGTAGGACACTCGCCCATTGGAGCCCACGTCCGCATCCGTGGCTCGGACCCGCAGCACCAACGACCCCGCTGGCAAATTCTCTGCCACTCGCGCCTCGTAGACACCTTTGCTGAACACCGGCGGGTTGTCATTGGCGTCTGTCACGTTGATGCGAACCAGGACAGTCCCAGACCTCGCAGGTTCCCCGCCGTCCACTGCTGTCAGCACCAGCTCCAAGGAACTGAGCTTCTCCCGGTCTAAAGCTCTCTCCAGTACTAATTCCGGCTGCTTCTTTCCACCCGGCTTTTCTTTCACGGACAGTGAGAAGGACGGGTCGCTCGTGAGTTGATATGTCAGCAGTGAGTTGCTTCCTACGTCTGGATCTCGTGCCATTTCCAAAGGAAAATGAGTACCAGGAATTGTCCATTCACTAATCTCGAGCTCCAGGGCAGCCCTGCTGAATGTCGGGGAATTGTCATTCACGTCCTCAACGGACACCTCGACTTGGAAAACGTTCAGCGGGTTGTGCACCAGCGCCTCAAAGCTGACGGAGCAGGTCGGCGACGCGCCGCACATCTGCTCCCGGTCCAGCCTCTCGTTCACGTACAGGTTCCCGTTCTCCTCATTCACCGTGAAGTATTTCAGCTGCTTCTTGCCGGCAGACGCCACCTGCAGCTTGCGCACGGGCAGCTCGTCCGCGCTGAGCCCCAGGTCCCGCGCCAGCGGCCCCACGAGCGAGCCTCTGCCCAGCTCCTCGGGGATGGCGTAGCGGACCCGCTCGGCCGCCGCCCGGCACCACACGCACAGCAGCACCGCGGCCAGCAGCGCTCGCCCGCCGCCCGGCCCGCGCCTCTGCCGCCGCCTCACCGCCATTCTCCGCCGCCTGCGCTCGCCGCGCTCCTGCCTCCCGCCGCTGCCCTGCCTCCCTTCCAGCCGCTCTCGCCGGCGAGAACAGAGACTGCTGAAAGGCACAGAGATCCGTGCACCGCCTCTCCCCGCCGCTGCTGCTGCTGCTGCTGCTGGCGGCGGTGCCGCTGCCGCTGTGGCCGGCGCCGGGCGAGCGAGCAGCCTGCGGGGCCAGGACGCTGCGGCGGCGGCGGCTGCGGCTCCAGCGCCGCTCGGCGGCGGCCAACAGCGGCACCCGGAGGCGCCGCCGCGCCGCTGCAGCCGCCGGATGGCCGCGCTCAAGGGGACCCGGCTTTGGGCGGGGCTCAGCGCCTGCACCGGCCCCGGGGGCTCTTTTTGATTGCAATCTACAATCACGGAAGCTCTTCTTTTATGTTGAGCGGAAAACCTAATGATTATAGCAGCAATACTCGTGCCATGCCTAAAGGGGTTTTTTTGTAGCTGTAGGAAACATTTAAGCTGATATTATGTACTGCCATAGACCTTTCCATCTTGTTGTTGGAGGGGGCATGAAAACGGAGAAGGAAATAATTATGCGTGTCAGAACAATTAAGAAGTTTGGCTCTTGCTGTCAGAGAATCTAAGTCTTGACTCTAGTTTGCAACCAGGATGCAGAGAGGCAGAAGGAAATCCTGCCATTTCTAACCACTGATTTCAACTTTTCTAAACCCACTCTGTCAGTTTACACCAAAACTATAAATGCTTCATTTTCCCATCGCTGTCTCTGCATCCCATTCAAAAGTGTGCATTCGATGTTACTTTATAAAGTCAAGGTTTAATTCTGATTTAGAACAGTTATTAAAACTGACAAAGAAATGTGAAGCCCATAGTCAGTAGACCTGAACTCAAAGCAATATAACTGTGCATACCATGCAGAAAAGAAGAAACTGCAAATTATTACACTGACTCCAGTCCAGGAGAAAATCAAAATCAGTGCTGGTGGTTGAAACCCCAAATTCTAAGGCCTGCCATAACAATGGATTTCACATTTGTACTGGTTTAATTTTGGGAGCTGCTACACAAAAGTCCTATCAACTGGCCAACCCAGATGCCAAAGGAGAGCATAAATAGTAATAAGTTTTTAATTATTTTGAATGATTAATATCAAAATCCCAAATCTTGATCTTATCTTGCTAAGTAAGTTATACCAGGTCTATGGTCTTCAGTGTTTTTCTTACAATTCTGCCTTAAAATGATCACTCCCACAGATGATGAAAGGTCACTGAAATCTCAAGATTTAAGCTAGGTAAGATGCACTGATTTGAAAGGGCTACTAGGTCTCTCTTGACTGGACCTAATGATTTTAGTAAATCTCAGAAAATGCATTTATTCAGAACAAGAAAAATGCTTCTAAGTAAGGTCAGACAACACACTTTTCCTGACCCAGAGATGGAGCAATTGAGAGGCATTTTTAAAGCTTTTATTCCATTTTCAGTCCCATGAGAAGGGTGAGACAATACACGTTATAATTCACACTATCACAATCAGAAGCCAATTATTTCCTAATTACAATACACCATAAGTGTTTCTTGGCATATCAGCTTTTTCCACACCATACTGTAAATGCCTTAAAGCAAATCATCTAAAATTACCCCTCATGGGTCCTGCTACAATGCATCTTTCATAGTTCTGTTTCTCTAAAATATCTAGTCTTATTTGCAAGGCCATCTTTTGAAACTTTTTTCTAGCTCCACTTCTCTCTCAACAATGTCTGCCCTATTCCATGGCATTTCTAAGACAGTATTTCTTGTCCCAAAGTTTGCATACAGATGCAGACTACGCGAGCTTTCTGTCAAGCCCTGAGAACTTCCTACAAATCCATTTCCCCCTCTCTCTTGAACTGAAAAAAACTTCTTTGACAGCCTTGTTCATCATTCGTGGTGCACAGTGAAGCGCACAAGGCACCATCACTAACAATGCCAGGATAACAATCAATGCATATTTTTTAAAGCTCCTTTAGCCAAGGTGCAAAACTCCATCCTTCAAACAAGCCATCTAACCATGATCCATCGTTTGTTTTAATTTGATTTGTTAAACCTCTCTGTTTTTGCAAGACACTGAATGGTCAGATAAGTTCATACAACACAGTCCTTCAAAATCCTCACAACCATGTCCATGTGCCAATAAGAGAAAAACGGTGGTGGCTCTGTTCTGTAAGGTTGCATGTCTGACAGCACCAACATCTGTCATCATGTCACTAATTGCAATGGAAGTAGCATTGACTTCTTTACTCAGCTAAAACCTTAATTGGTATCATTGTTTCAATGCCTCACCTGAGGCAACTTGAGGTAGAAATAAAGCTGATGTAACTCGATTTGCAGGGCTCCAGGGTTTGATATTGCTATTACAGTTTTCCTCATAGTGATGGGCAAATCTTTTTTCCTCTGTGTTTTCTCTTGATGGCTTTTTTAACATTAGGTGTTATCACAGTGAGTTGTCTGATGCTACATGGGCCACCTTTAATTTTTGAGGTATAGTTTTGTTAGGCTCTAGTTCCACAAATGAGCCAATACCTATTTGGTAATTGCCATGGGGACTCATCTAGGTCAGCAATTTCGCTCTAAGGGGTACGGTGGTAGTACAATTGTATTACAAACTTGAGTTTCTGTATACAGGATGATGGGGAGTAACGTTTAATTGTGGATCTCTTTGGTACTGAAACTTAGCACAAAATTCTTTTTGCTAAAGAACTAAGAATTTTCAATTTTTGAGGTTTAGAAAGTGTTTTAAGAAGATTAAGGGTCCAATGATACTAAGTGGTTATGGGATTTGTCTTGTTGGCAGCCTCATGCTAATATTTTCACAACTGAGGATTGGCCACTCGTTAGGGCCTTCTGTCAGGCCCTAAAAACTCTCTACAAATCTATTTCCCACCTAATCTCACTATTTGCTCAGAAAGAATCTCTTCTCTTATCACATGCACAGTTCCACAAAGATGCAACTTCTTCTAAGGTCATATATAGGTCTGTTAACCCATAACAATACTGAAACAGAAATGTCCCTCCCTCTCCTGCTCTCCACACCAGCATTAACGTGACCAGAAAATACATTCCTAAACGAACATATATCACTACCTAAACTAAACCTACATACACAGAAGATCAGAAAAGGGGAGGGTGCGGCGCGGGGCGTGGAACTGGGAAAAAAACCCAAGACAAAACTAGATGATAAATGTAAAGAAATGTTTTCAGAGAAACTGACAAGGAGGACATTCTAGTATTCATTGTTAACATGGAAATTCATCCCCAAGAGCACCTGGAACTCACTGAGGTCTCAAGCTGAAAGTGTGAAGTTGAAGTCTTACTCTGGACTACACTGTAAATGGTTGCATTTTTCAAGCAGTCATCATCTCTCATTGATTTTTCTACTATGTGATCTGCTCATCTTACACAAATAAGCAGCCATAATTTTAAAGGCCTTATTATAGGTCTCACTCTCAAAATAAACCTTCTAAGAATGTGCAATAGATTCTCTTTTACCTTCTGTTACTTTGTTCCTAGCATATAAAATTTTGTCTTAGTTCATTGAGGCATTTACTGCAAAAGAACACTCACAGCTTCTAAAGCGTTACAGTCCAGAAAAGGAAAAGAAAAAGGAACCACAACATTCCAGGACAGAAAGGCCCGAAAGAAAGCGTAATTACAACCATGAAGAAGCTCTCCATCACAACATTCCCGAGAGATATAAACTTGCTCTTCAAGGCAGAGATAATGTTGCCAACATTAGATCTTTGGATTAATTCAGTTTGATCTCTCCCTGAAGTGTATCTGGACTGCAATGTCAGGTGACTCTCCCCTTGAGCAGGGACAACTCTCAAGGCTTGCCACTCCCTAAAAAATACCTTGTATATTTCATCCATATAGCAAGTAGTAGAGTGAACCTTACCATCAACCTTTGTTAAGATGGGCTTCTATGAAGCCATATTGAAAATAGTTTTAATAACAGCTCTGATACTGTTCTTTAAGCGATCTAAATTGCTCGTTTGCAACATCTACGCATGCATCATCCTTCTAAATGCCGATTTATTGTACAAATGCTATATTATAAGAAGACTACCATTGTTTTTCAGTACAGAGAAACCGGCGTCATAGAAAAAAAAAATGGCAGAGGCATTGGTGATGGCGACTGACAAAAGAGACGTGGGCTCCATGGTTTGCACACATGAAGCCATTTCTTGATTTGCAAAGCTGAGCTTATATACCTTTTCAGCAGTTACTAAAAATAGCACAACTATAACATGTAACTAGGTAACATTGCTTAATCCAAAGCCTCGTACTAACTAGCGCAGGTGCATGTTATCTCATATGAGTTCCGCTCACCAAGCACATCGTACCAAGCACACCGCTGACTTCTGCATTCCTTCTTCAAGGTTCTGTTTTCTGTTGCCAAGGCCTGAGGCCTACTAATGCTAACATATCCACTTCTGTCATGAGCTGGACAGTGCTCCCAGCTTGGCTTTCTAGCTGTATTCCTACACATTGGGACCAGGAATTATATCAAACCATTATTCAGCCAAAACCACACTGACACACCTGTGTATCAATGTTTTTGTCTTAGCAACAGCACAGCATCAAGGTATAGATGGAAACTGCTCTGCCAGCCTTATGATTTGAATAAATACCTATTTTTAGGACTATCAGCCAAACAAATAACCAGTTTTAGAACAACCAAGGAAGCAATGGGAAAACCCCAACAGTGCAGGAGTCATAGCCTGACATTTATGGCTATGTCAAATAGTAGTAGCAGTTCTTTTGTAGTAGGTACAAAAGAAGAGTATGTAGCATCCAGAGGCACAGATCTCCAAGTAATCTTGTTGGAGAACAAGAAAAGGAAACTGCACAGAAGCAGAACAAAGGGAATCAAGTACCACCTTGTGTGAAATAAATATTTACACCAACATTTCAAATTTCACAATAGAAAAGTTTTCCAGCTGCTCTGACTCTGTGCTCATAGAATACCTCAGCAAGCAGAGACACCATGAATCAAGGCAATCTACTTTGAAAACAGATACCACTGAAAGACATCTCCCACACAATATCTCCACATGGAGAACAAGGATCCCAAAAGAGATCCATGCACAGGAATTGTCTGCTCAACACACGCACCTGAAATAACATGAAATGTTCTAAGCAGTATAAGCAATACGTAGCTCAGATAAAGACTCAGTAATAAGAATCAACACCAAGACACTGTCAATCTTCATTAGCACATAGGTATTTTGGAAAATAACTCATTCTGCAGCCATTAATACAATGTTTACACCTATATCAAAAAACTACCTTTCACAGGAAGAGCTGTATGGGATATACCACCAGATAAAGCTGTGAGCACAGATGATGAACAGCAGCAAAATATTCTCTTGCATACTGCAAGAGATCCACAGGGAAAAGCTCCAATGATTCACATCTATAGGCCCTGACAAACTCAAAGGGATTTTATGAAACTTGTAATATGCAAGCAATTTCACCATCTATGCTTGAAAGAACTGTCAAGTTTCTAAAGCTAAAAGAGGAGTTATTTTCCAGGAGATATTGGATAAGTGGACAGAATGAGAAATTATAACGACGTGTTTAATTATTTAGTTAATTAATCCAGGGCCTAACGTACCTTCAGGCAAAAGCAGCATTATTTCTCCAGGCTCCTACACCTGTGACGTAAAAACTGATTGTATGGGCATCTCCTGCCTAAGTCAACGAAACTCCCTATGCACGACACAGACCACAGAGGATCAGAAGGGGGAATTTTCACGGAGGAACTCACCGGAACAGAGGCCGAATCCACGGGATGAGCGCCGGCAAGATCCTCGTCGCCGAGCAGCGGCGCGGGCTCGTCGGGCGGCGGCCGGGCCGGGAGGGTGTCGCAGCAGCTGCCGCCCGAGAAGCGCAGCTGGCTCTTGCGCGAGTCGGCCGTGAGCGACACCTCGTGCGAGTAGGACTGCAGGAAGGCGCGCACGCCGTCGATGCCCACGAAGTGCGACACGGGCACGCCGCGCAGGGCGCCGCTGTCCGCCGGCAGCAGCTGCTGGCGGCGCCAGCGGCGCAGGCGCAGCGCCAGCAGCAGCAGCAGGAAGGCCACGAAGAGGCACGACACGGCGGCCACGGCCAGCACCAGCCAGCGCGTCAGGCTGGCGGCCGGCTCGCCCGGCGCCGCCGCCCCGTCGGCCGCGCTGCCCAGCTCGGCCAGCAGCTCGGCCACGCTCTCGGCCAGCACCACGCTCAGCGTGGCCGTGGCCGACAGCGCCGGCCGCCCGTGGTCCTTCACCAGCACCACCAGGCTCTGGCGCGCCGCGTCGCGGGCCAGCGGCGAGCGCGCCGTGCGCACCTCGCCGCTGTGCAGCCCCACGCGGAACAGCCCCGGCTCCGTGGCCTTGGCCAGCTCGTACGACAGCCACGCGTTCTGCCCCGCGTCCGCGTCCACCGCCACCACCTTGGCCACCAGCGCGCCGGCCTCCGCCCAGCGCGGCGCCAGCTCCACGCCCGACCACGCGGCGCCCGAGCCCGCCGCCGCCGCCGCCGCCGCCGGCGGGTACAGCACCTGCGGCGCGTTGTCGTTCTCGTCCACGATCAGCAGCCGCACCGACACGTTGCTGCTCAGCGCCGGCGCGCCGCCGTCCTCCGCACGCACCCACAGCTGCAGCTCGCGCAGCTGCTCGTAGTCGAAGGAGCGCAGCGCGTACAGCGCGCCCGTCTCCGCCTGCACCGACACGTACGACGACAGCGGCGCGCCCCGCACCCGCCCCTCCGCCAGCCGGTAGCGCACGCGCGCGTTCTGCCCCCAGTCCGCGTCCGTGGCGCGCACCGTCAGCACCAGCGCGCCCGCCGCGTTGTTCTCCGCCAGCCGCGCGCTGTAGCGCTCCTCCGCGAACACCGGCGCGTTGTCGTTCACGTCCAGCACCCGCAGCGCCAGCACCGCGCTGCTCTGCAGCGGCGGCGACCCGCCGTCGGCCGCTCGCACCGTCACGTTGTACTCCGACACCTGCTCCCGGTCCAGCTCGCTTGCTGTCACCACACGGTAGTAGTTGCCGTGGGAACTCTGTAGCCGGAATGGGACATCACCGACAAGTGAGCAGCGCACCTCGCCATTCGACCCCGAGTCACGGTCCTGTACATACAAAAGTGCTACCACGGTTCCCGAGGGGGCGTCTTCCGAGATCTCCCTTAATGCTGACCGCACGGAAATCTCGGGTGCGTTGTCGTTGACGTCTGTCACAGTGATCACGACTTTCGCCGTATCGTAAAGAGCCCCACCATCATATGCCTGCAGGTCTAGCTCGTAGGCACCACCTTCCTCGAAATCCAGGCTTCGCCCCAGAGTGATTGCTCCCGTCTCAGAGTCCAGGTGAAATATCTGCAACGAAGTCTTTTTTTTTTTAAAGGAATATTTCACTTGTCCATTCAGCCCCTCATCCGCGTCCATGGCCGTTACAGTGAGAAGGGAGGAGCCCACGGGCACGTCCTCGGGCACACGCACCGTGTACTCCGCCTGGCTGAACACGGGCGCGTTGTCGTTCGCGTCCAGCACCGTCACGCGGATCCGAGCCGTGCCCGTCCGGGCCGGATCGCCGCCGTCCATCGCCCTCAGCACCAGCTCGTGAAACGCCGCCTCCTCCCGGTCCAGCGCCTTCGCCAGCACCAGCTCGGGACGCTGATCGCCGCCGGGGCCCGTCCGCACGGCCAGCGAGAAGTGCTCGTCGCCGCTCAGCTCGTAGCTCTGCAGGGAATTTCGGCCCAAGTCTGGGTCATGAGCCTCTGTCAATGGAAACCGCGACCCCAGGGCTGTCATCTCGCTCATTCTCAGCTCTGTTTCTCCCTCTTGAAAGCTGGGTGCGTTGTCGTTTATATCCTCAATTTCCACTTCTATTCCATAGAAGTTCATTTCCCCCTCCACTATGAGTTCACAGCGCAGCACACATTGCTGCACACTCTCGCATAGCTGCTCTCTGTCTATCTTTTGCGCCGTCACTAAATGTCCCGTCTTCTCCTGCAAAGCAAAATACTGCGTACTACCCTCGGAGACAACACGGACGCCGCGGTCGCGGATCTCCGGCAGCTGCAGCCCCAGGTCCTTGGCCACGTCGCCCACGAACGAGCCCTTGGGCATCTCCTCGGGCACGGAGTAGCGCAGCTGCCCCCACGCCGCCTCCCACGCCGCCAGCAGCACGGCCCAGAGCAGAGCTCGCTGCCGCCGGCCCCAGCGCCTCCCCGCCGCGCACATCTCAGTCGCGGCACCGCAACACGGCGAGCAGCGCCCCACCGCCGACCACCGATCTGCCTCACTGTTCGTCCCCGGCTCGCCGCTCCCGGCCGCTCCGCCGCCGGCAGTCCGTCCGCTTCGCTCCAGAAGGGTTCCGCACCGCGGGGACGATCGCAGAGCGTCCTCTCACCGGGCCAAGAATCCGGCGATCTTCTGATCGAGCCGATCCGCGGCGGGCGGGGCTGCAGCGCTCCGAGCTCCCTCTCGCTCCTCTCGGTCAACAGCGGCGCTCGCAGCCTCCTCCCGGCACTGCAGGCACCGAGCGCCGCCGAGCGCTGCCCGCTCTGCCCACGGGCAGCTCGCGAGGACTGGATATTTGCCACGTAGACAATTTTCCCGTGCAGCGGTGACCTCCTGCACTGCCTTTTCTCCAACCGAACTCTGTTTTGGTCCTTCAGGGGATCACCATCGGGAGGAATGTACAGGCATTCCCTGGGGGTGGTGCTTCAACCGCAGGAGGTACTAATAACTTACTAATGGCAATATATGTAAATTAAACCATATTTTCCCACTTCAAGCTCTAGATTACCAGTGGTCTTACCCTGTTTGTTCAGTAACTTCTTCAGCAACGGGGTCTGAGATTGAAAGCATTAGATACACACCCACACACACCGATAACCTGAGCTATCAGGCTCATTAACGTAAGCGGGACGAGAACAATCGCATGCTTAAGTCACGGAGCGAATTGTTATATGATTATTATAGGTAGAAATAAAGACGTAGCTAATACTTGCAAAGGAAAACGTGAAGGAGTCAAGAGTCAAATGTTTGAATCTTGCTATCGTCAGTTAAATTTAGTGTTTCCTTGCTTTTTACGCATTTACACATCATCAAGTAATTCTATAGCCACAAGAAAAAGAATTTATCAGGAATCAACCTGCAAAGCATTGAAGTTTGTTAAGAAAGTGTCACAGGAATAGCTTTTTCAACGGGTTGGTACAACATTTTCAAGGAAGAATTGTAGAACAGTAGAAGAAAAAAAAGTACAGTTGCCCACTCGAAACTGATGAGTCGTGAGAAATGTACAAATGAGTTTTATTCAAGTGCCTGAACTGTCATTTGGCTAATCTCCTTGATACTCTCAGATATTTCTATCTCAGATGTCTACCCTTGTAAAGAGTCAGAATTTAAAAACCATGCTGTTCTCAAAAAAAAAAAAAAGAAAAAAAACCCCGAAATCTCCATAAATCTCAAACCCTTAGGGTAAAGACGAAAGGGAAAAGAAAAACATCTGAAACAAAGCTTTCTGCACCTTCACCTCTGTATGAAATAGATATGGAGAGTAAAACAGGGAACTACCAGCCAGGATGCAAAAAGGAAGCCAGCCCACTATTGCATTACCCCCCGAAACGAGGGACATTCTTTTGTTTCACTCAGGATGCACAACATAACACTCTACACACCTTCCCTTTGTAAGTCCAATAGGCAAAAAAAACCTCCAAACAGAACAGAAAAACCCGACCATTTATAAATGGATTTGTGTAAAGCTATAAACCAGTCTCAAATGCATTCTTTCTGAATAAAATCAGGAAAGAAAATAGCTACAACATCACTTGTCTGTGGTTTTTCTTTTTCTCTCCAACCCCATCACACAGAATCAGTGGGTCTCCTGCACAGGAAGAAATCAAGTTCAACGCTGGAAACGCATTTTAATTTACAGAGAACGAGTTTTGAAGACAAAACGTCTTCCACTGAATTTGATTTTGTTACCAAAGAAGAACGAGGTGCTACAGCTAGCCTCCTGTTCTCCATGGAAGGGGGATAGACCTTTCCTTAATCCAGTTTCTTCATTAATTTCCTTAATTCACGGAGGCAGGTGTGTGCCTCCTACAACGATATAACTCCGGAAAACAGGGGAACACTGCTCCAAGTTAAAAGGAGAGTTATAGTCAAAGCATTTCAGCTGAAATGGAAGCCTTTGATTCCCGAGGAAAGATCAAAAGTTTCCGCGGCTACATGGAGACACAAATGAGGACTTCGCATGGACACCATGCCGAAAAAACGAGGGGGGAAAGGACGATGATAGGAAAGCCTCAATAAGAGAAACAGCGCGCGGCATTACAGACCTGCGGTGCACCGGGATCGGCGGGGAGTTCTCCCGTTACGGCGCTGCAGTTCGGGCTCGGCTTCTCGCAGCAATCCCCGCCCAGAAGCTCCTCCGCCGACAGGACGGGCACCGGCGGCGGCGGCCAAGCGGCCTCGGGCACGGCGCGGGCCTGCGCCGCCACGCACAGGTTGTAGGAGTAGGGCAAGGTGCCCTCGCAGAAGTCGGCCGGGAAGGCGGCGCCGGCCACCGAGAAGCGCTGCGCGCCCAGGCAGCGCAGCACGGCGGGCGGCCCGGCCCGCCGCAGCCGCGCCAGCACGGCCAGCGCCACGCTCAGCACCAAGAGCGCCGACAGCAGCGCCAGCGCCAGCACCAGGTAGAACTGCAGCTCGGCCGCCGCCGCCGCCGCCGCCTCGGCGCCCGCCGCCCGCTCGCTCAGCTCCGGCAGCGCCTCCTGCAAGCTCTCGGCCAGCACCACGTGCAGCGTGGCCGTGGCCGACAGCGCCGGCTGCCCGTGGTCCTTCACCACGGCCACCACACGCTGCTTGGCCGCGTCCCGCTCGGACACGGCGCGCGCCGTGCGCACCTCGCCGCTGTGCAGCCCCACGCGGAACAGCGCCGGCTCCGACGCCTGCACCAGCTCGTACGACAGCCACGCGTTGCGCCCCGCGTCCGCGTCCACCGCCACCACCTTGGCCACCAGGTACCCGGCCTCGGCCGAACGCGGCACCACCTCGAAAGGAGGCGGCGCCCCTCCCGCAGCCTCTCCCGCCGCCGCCGCCGCCGCCGCCGCCGGCCACAGCACCCGGGGCGCGTTGTCGTTGCGGTCCAGCACGAAGACGCGCACCGTGGCCGTGGAGCTGCGCGCCGGCGAGCCGCCGTCCTGCGCCCGCACCGCCACCGTGAACTCGCGGCACTGCTCGTAGTCCAAGGAGCGCTGCGCGTACAGCGCGCCGCTCCGCGCCTCCACCGACACCAGCGGCGCCGCGCCCGCCGCGCCCGCGCTGCCGCCCGCCAGCCAGTAGCTCACGCGCCCGTTGGCGCCCGCGTCCGCGTCCCGCGCCTGCACGCGCAGCACCAGCGCGCCCGCCGCGTTGTTCTCCGCCACGTACGCGCTGTACGCCGCCTCCTCGAACACCGGCGCGTTGTCGTTCACGTCCGACACCTCCAGCACCAGCTCCGCGCTGCTCCGCAGCGCCGGCCTGCCCCGGTCCCGGGCCACCACCGTCACGCGGTGCTCGGACGCCTGCTCTCGGTCCAGCGCGCCCGCCGTCACCACCTTGTACGAGCCGCCCGAGGACGCCACGATCGACAGCGGCGCCTCTCCCGACAGCTCGCACGACACCTGGCCGTTCTCGCCTGAGTCTCTGTCCCGCACTTTCAGCACGGCCACCACGGTGCCCACCGGAGCGTCCTCGGGCACGGAGCTCGAGAGGGACAGAATCGTGATTTCGGGCACGTTGTCATTCTCGTCCGTGATGTCGATCTGCACTTCGCAGTGACTGGTGAGCCCGCCGCCATCTCTCGCCTCTACGCCGAAGATGTATTTATTCTTCTCCTCAAAATCGAGGGGACCCGCTGTTCTAACTTCCCCGCTCTCACTGTCGATAGTGAACACGGCCCGGACAGGGTCCGGGACGCTGCCAAAAGAGTAGGACACTCTCCCGTTCGAGCCTGCGTCAGCATCCGTCGCCCGTACCCGCAGCACTACTGACTCCACCGCCAAATTCTCTGCCACTCTCGCCTCGTAGAGGCTTTTGCTGAACACGGGTGAGTTGTCATTTGCGTCTGTCACGTTGATGCGAACCAGGACAGTCCCAGACCTCGCGGGATCCCCGCCGTCCACCGCTGTCAGCATTAGATCAAAGGAGCTCTGCTTCTCCCGGTCTAACACTCTCTCCAATACTAATTCTGGCTGTTTGCTTCCACCTGGCTTTTCGTGCAAAGAAAGTGAGAAGGACGGATTGCTGGTAAGTTGGTAAGTCAGCAGTGAGTTGCTTCCTGCATCTGCATCTCGCGCCATCTCCAGTGGAAACCGAGCACCAGGAGGGATTAATTCACCGATTTCGAGCTCCAGAACAGCCTTGCTGAAGACGGGGGAATTGTCATTCACGTCCTCGATTGCCACCTCGACGTGGAAAATGTTCAGCGGGTTGTACAAGAGCACCTCGAAATTAACAGAGCAGGTCGCTGACTCGCCGCACATCTGCTCCCGGTCCAGCCTCTCGTTCACGTACAGGTTCCCGTTCTCCTCATTCACCGTGAAGAATTGCTTCTCCTCGCTCAGCCGCAGCTTGCGCACGGGCAGCTCGTCCGCGCTGAGCCCCAGGTCCCGCGCCAGCGGCCCCACGAGCGAGCCTCTGCCCAGCTCCTCGGGGATGGCGTAGCGGACCCGCTCGGCCGCCGCCCGGCACCACACGCACAGCAGCACCGCGGCCAGCAGCGCTCGCCCGCCGCCCGGCCCGCGCCTCTGCCGCCGCCTCACCGCCATTCTCCGCCGCCTGCGCTCGCCGCGCTCCTGCCTCCCGCCGCTGCCCTGCCTCCCTTCCAGCCGCTCTCGCCTCACAGCGCAGGGGCCGCCGCAGCGCAGCCGGCCCGCTCGGGCCGCCTCTCCCCGCCGCCGCTGCTGCTGCTGCTGCTGCTGCTGGCGGCGGTGCCGCTGCCGCTGTGGCCGGCGCCGGGCGAGCGAGCAGCCTGCGGGGCCAGGACGCTGCGGCGGCGGCGGCTGCGGCTCCAGCGCCGCTCGGCGGCGGCCAACAGCGGCACCCGGAGGCGCCGCCGCGCCGCTGCAGCCGCCGGATGGCCGCGCTCAAGGGGGCCCGGCTTTGGGCGGGGCTCAGCGCCTGCACCGGCCCCGGGGGCTCTCCCCGATTGCAAACAGCCAGCGCAGAACCTCTTGCTTAATTCCACTCCAAGGCCTTTCTAACTCAGATGCGATGTCGGATGCTTTTACAGCATTGTTTTGAGTCACATTCAACAGTCAGAAGCAAATACTCATGACAGGGCAATAAAGAAGGGAATTCTGCTGCTCTTAAGTAATCACGGCTCATTTGCACCAGCAGTAAATGATAATATAGGGAAAACTTCAAGAGCTTTTTCTCACTTGTCTTGAATTGTGTTTTCTTTACCTGGATTGAATTTGAGTTATAGAGCAGCCTAAACCAATATAAGCAACCCCTATGCCAAGAGAGCAGAATGACCTTTACTCTTGTTTCTGACCCATCAAAGTTGATTCATCTGAGTTGTTTCATTCATCCATATCTGAGCACCTGACAATGGGAAATGCAAAGCAATTCTCAGTCCTTCACGGAGCCAAACAATCTTCTCAGTTTCCAACTTAAATTTTATTAACGGTGATTTAATCCACACGTCTGCCCTGAGCAGGAGCACTGTTTGCTAGACTTCAATGTTGGAGGCACATCCAAAACTTCTCTGGGCAATATCTTCTATTTTCACACAACCCACACTGAAAAGCTTTCTCCTAATCAAAATGTCCATTCTTTTAGTGGAAAACAATAGTCTGCTCTCCTAAGACCACCAGTCCTCATTAAAAAAAACTCTCCACATCTCTCCTATAAGTTTATTCATAACTTGAAAGGGCAAAATATTTTCAAAAGTCTACACAGAGTTTTCATTTCTCTGAGTTTGAAGACCTCAACTCCTTCAGTCCTTCTGCAAAAGAGAGATGTTCCAACCCTCAGACCACTTCCATGATCCGTCTGGGGACTCTAACATGTCCATTTGGGATATTGACCCAAGATCTGCATGCTGTCTATGCTCTCACAAAAAGAGTTGAGAGGGGAGAAGGACCTCCCTTCACCTGCTGGGCTGAGTGCTTGTCATGCAGTGCAGGACACAATTTGAGCAGCAGGTGCCCATTGGCAGCTCATGTCCCATCTCATCACCCACCAATGACCCAAAGCACTTCTCTGCAAAGCTCTTCCCTATCCCTGACCCTCTGTTGAAACTGGGGACTGCCCCACCCCAGCTGCAGGACCTTGCACTTTGTTCCACTTCAGGATGGTTGCAAGGGGCCACTTCTCCAGCCTCAGCCTCACTGGCAGCTCTGCCCTCCCCTGAATCAACTCCAATTGGTGTCAGCTGCACATGGGCTGAAGGTGCACTCAGTGCCATTGTCCATGAAGGCACTGAACAGAACTGGGCCCAGCCAGGGCCCTTCAGGGACAGCACAAGTCACTGCTTTCCACCTGCACATTCAGCCACTGTCTGTAACTCTTTGCAGGTGACTCTCCAGCCTCTTCCTCAGCCATGTAACAGCCTCCAGATGATTGCCCAGCATGCTCCTCTGGGTGATGGCCTGGGGGACATGGCACAAGTTCTCCCACTGGCCCCTGGTCTGCTCATGGCAGTCTTGGATGGGCTGGGTGGCCACTCTTCACTTTGACAACTGCAGCCGAGATGCTTCTGCATTTTACAACACAGACAAAGTGTTCCTGGGTGAGCACAGCAGGAGGGCTTATGAAACCCTTCCTCTGTGCAGCTGTAAACATCACAGGGGCGTGTGGGAACTGCAGCTGCACTCGGGCACTGGGGACAGAGGAGACCTTCCACCTAAGGTCAGACACGCTGAGGTTGAGCTCATGACAACAAACACTGCAAGAGTAGAAACATATGGAAATGTACAGATGAAATAACATTTTGTAGGTCTCCCTTGTTCCACAGAAGCCACTCAAATCACACTGGACTCCATCAGGCACAGGCTGGTGTCACCTATGACATGTGACAAGCAAGGGAATGCCTGAGCTCTTCTCTAGCCTCACACACAGAGCTCCCCTGTCTGCTCTCTCCTCCACGCCATGCCACTGGAAGGTTTTGCTTGTGCCCATCTCCTCACTGCTCACATCTAGCATGAGTTGATAATGCACTACAGCCACACCCAGAAGGGAGGTACCATTGTCTGCTCACCACCATTATGATAAGGAACTGAAGGATTCTAGAGCACACAAATGATAAACAACCACACTAAAAGAACAGCAGTCATCCAACAAAGAATGGCTCATCAAACCATTGGCTTCAAGGGAATCTCCTCCTCATCCTTATCACATGCTCTGTTCCACAGACATGCAACATCCACTAAAGTCATATTTACATCTATTTCTCCCAACAGGAACAGAACACAAAGTCTCTCTCCTATCTCCTGCCTTCCACTCCCACTGGAACAAGAGCAAGGGACACTAACACACCATATGTGGCTCATAAAAGATAGCTTGTTGATAAATCAAAATATACCCACATACCGAGTAAATCAAGGAAGAACAAAATGAAACAAAAAAACCCCACAGAAAAACCCAAATCATGGATCAGAAAATGCAAGGAAGCATTAGAAGAGAACAAGTAGTCAGAGATGCTCACAGTGAAGTCTTCTAGGCCTTCATTGCAGGCCTTAAAATTCACCCCAGAAGGCGCCTGGAAGTCACTCAGGTCCCAAACTGCAAGTTTGACCCTAAAGATTCACACAGAACAGCAGGACAGCAGGGTTCATTTGAAGCATTAGTTTTCAGCTCAGCAACTCTTTTACTGCATGGCCGGCTCATCCTGCACAGTTATGAAACCATCATTTTCAACAGCTTCTCATCGGCCTCTTTCTCAAGGTAAATCTTCTGGCAAATTACAACAGATTCCCTTCTTGCTTCTGCTTCCTATTCCCCACACACCGTTCAGTCTTAAGTGGCTGAAGTAAGGATGTGCTGAAAACATCAGTCACCGTTTCATATTTAAAAGTACTGACCAGAATTGTGACAAGGAGCTGCAGCCTTCCTGGAAACAAAGGCCTGAATCAAAGTGCAATTACAACTCTGAGGAAACTCTGTTTCCCATTGTGACATAGAGATGCAGATGGATAACGGAGGTTCCACACAGGATTCATTAGCAGTTCTAGCCAAGAATTAAGGTTCTACATGAACAGTTACTGTGGAAAGTGTTAGTGTCGGAGGACTGTCATTGTCCTTCATCACAGAGAAACCAGGAGCAGAACAGCAAGGGCACTGCCTTTGGCACCGAGCATGAAACCAAACCATTTCTCTGCCAAACCCACACTGAGTAATTGATTTTCCTGGCACAGAACTGAGCTCTCACCCTCCTCACTCTGCATTCACAGCCTTTAGTTTCACCATCCACACATACCAACATTTTGATTCCATGTTGGCCAAAGAGAAAAACAACACCCTGGGGAAACATCCATTTATGAAGTTGTATTTCTTGAATGAAATATTCAAGGTCAGGCTGGGTGGGGTTCTGAGCAACCTGCCCTGGTGGAAGATATCCCTGGACACAGCAGAGGAGGGTGAACGAGAGGAACTTTATGGTCCTTAGCAACACAAATCATTCTCTGGATCTGTGTTTCTAGGATTCTATGAATACATGTACAGCCTCAAGGGATGGATGAGAGATACTTTCCATACAGGACAATTATGTTTTGGAGTTTCCAGGACTGACAGGAACAATGAGGATCAACTTTACTCCTTGACAAAAATACAAGCAAACAAACAGACAACCCAAACCATACCAAACATAGTAAAAATATTAACCAACCCAGCCAAGAACGGGAAAACACCAGAAGAGTATCAGTCATGGCCTCACATTGCAGATTGGGTCATTTGCAGTATACACAAGACACAGCAAACTGGACTGTAACTAATACACAGGAGGCCTCACACAGGAGCTCACAACATAGGCCCCAGACTGTCAATCCCTTGGACAGTAAGAGTCCAGACGCTCTCTATCTTTCATTTACTCATTTGATTTAGTAGACATCACAGTAATTTCTTCACAGCACCTTTTCAGTTCTGCCTGAAGGTCTTCTCTCTGCCCATCTACATAGCAGAGATGTTCCATCCCTTTCACAATTTTTGTTGTTCTTCTCTGGATATACTCTAACATCAGGTCTCACAAAAACACAGTGAAGACAGAAAATCAGAGAATCACCAGCTTGGAGAGACCTCCAAGATCACTGAGTCCAACCCATGCCCCAAAACCTCAACTAAACCATGGTACCGAGAGCCACATCCAGTCTTGTTTTAAACACTTCCAGGGATGGTGACTCTTCTACCACCTCCCTGGGCAGACAGGTTCAGTACTTCATCACTCTTTCCATAAAAAACTTTTTCCTAATATCCAGCCTATATTCCCCTTGGCACAGCTGAAGACTGTGTCCTCTCGTTCTGTCAGCTGCCCCTCCCTTGTCCTGCTGGCCACACTATTTGTTATGCAGCCCAGAATGTGATTGACTTCCTGGCCTGCAAGAACTCACTGCCAGCTCATATCCCATTTGTCACCCCCCAGGACCCCAACTCCTTCTCCACAGGGCAGCTCTCAATCCCCCAAGTCTGGACTGAAAGGGGATTGCCCTGACCCAGGTGCATGATGTTGCACTTGACCTTGTTGAACTTGGTGAGGTTGACATGAGTGCACTCCTCCAGACTGTCCAGGTCCCTGGGAATGACATCCCATCCTTCTACTGGATCCGTGGCACCACTGAGCTTGGTGTCAGCTGCAAACCCGTAGAGGGTACTCTCAATCCAATTAGCTGTGTCACTGATAAAGACCCGGAATATTGTGATCCAAGTACAGGCCCTTGAAGACCCCACACATTGGTAGTTTCCAGCTGGGCAGTGAGATATTGTCTACAACTCTTTGAACTCCACCTGCACTTGGACAACAGGACCAGATGGGACCTTTCATGTGAGATCAGATGCCCTGAGGTCACGCTCAAAACAAAAAGCAAGGCAAGAGTCATTTCTTCAGCAGAAGTAAAACAAATCTCCTGGTACACATCTAGTTTCATTTTATGAAGTCATCATCAGCTCTCATGAGGTTTTTTTACATGATGTGGCCTGTTAACTTCCCTACAAACAAAATTGTCAAAATGTTAACACTTTATAAAGGGCCTTGTTTGTATACTATGAGAAAAGATGAGAGACTCCTTTTTAGCTTTTTCTTCATTTCCTTCTCACCAAAAGTCCTGGTTTAGGTGATTAAAGTGAGTTGTTGCTGCAAAACAAGACTTGCATCTTCTAAAGCAACATGTCTTATCTCCAGAAATGGGAACGTGAACCACGACCTGCCAGCAAACAAAGGCCTAAAAGGAAGTGTAATTACAGCTGTGAGGAAACCATGTATCATAATGTTCCAGGGACACAGAGATGGATAAAGGAGAAGAATCACAAGCCATTCGACTCAGACATCAATGTTCTAGCTACACACATTCTAATACCTCACTGTCAGATGACAACCATTGCCTTTCAAAGCAGGGAAATTGGGATCAGAACGTAAATGGCACAGGCCTTGGCACCAGGCACGAAACCAAAACACTTCCCATCCAAAAACACATTGTTCCATCCATGTTCCTTGTTCCAAGCGAGTCCCTCACCTTCCTTGCTCTGCCTTCACAACTTTTAGTTGCACTACAGGCATGACCCAACATTTGGCTGCATGTCAGCCACAAGCAAAAGAACACATAATTCTGGAACATTCTAGGAAAATAGGAGTGTATCAAGGTCTTTCTGCTGGCAGCTGAACACCTTCATGGGTGAACATGGATGAGAACAACTCCCACCCTCTGATCATCTGAACACATCTCTACTTCCAGGGACTATCAGCCAAATCAAGGCCTACTTGTAGAACATAAAGAAACAAGGAAGGAACAGGAAAGGCACAGAAGTTAAGAATCAGGGCTTAATATTTCAGACTTTGTCAACTGTAGCAGGTACACAAGAAGCATCATCTACCTTGCAAGAAGTACACAGGAGGTTCACAGGGACTTTACACAGGCCTGCTTCTCTAAGTCAGCTCTTTGGAAAACAAGAAAAGTGCACAGGATCATAACTATGGGCACAAAAATAGGGGAAATTCAATGTTTATACCAACCTTGGAGATAGTCAAACTATACCACAGCAAACTTTTACCTACCCGATTTCTGTGCAGACAGAATGCTTCAGCGTGCTCACGCATCACCCAACAGAGACCACTTGGCAAACAGGCACCATCAAAGGACATGTTTCCCACACAACTTCTCCTCATGGACAATAAGGATCACAGCACGCAGATCAACACATACGAACGTCTCTGCTCTCTTTCATTTCAAGGAATGTGAAATCTTCAAGCCCCCAAACTAGAATTTCCTAACAAAACTACCACCCCATGCCCTACATTCTCCACAAACTGTTTAAATGCTAACAAAACATCAGCAGATACTTCATATGAGCAAGATCCATTAATTACATCTGAAGCTTGGTCAAGGCTGGGGAAAGCTCAGTACAACCAAGACAAGATTTTACATCACCGTCTTACAAGGACATACAGCTGGAAAACTGACAGCTCCTAAACACAGAGTCTCTGAATCATGTTTGCATCTCCGTGGCTATGTCTGCAGACAAATTCATGCAAGTCTGTATCTTTTTGGGATACAGGAAAAGGGGCAATTCTGTAAGTCCAACAGGCCTTGGCACTAGGATTGCTGTGGAAGCACCCTGAGTCTAGTGGAGCAGGCAATCCCCTCCTTGCCTGCTCTGAGGCCAGTCTCACACTGATCTTCCACTGGCTTCTCACCACGAAGATTTGACAAGAAAGAGTATTTCTTTAAGTGGTGTTTTTCAGAAAGACATCTATGAAAGTCTTTTTCTTCAGATCTAAAACCATGGAAGGCATGAACAGGTCAGACAGACAATTCTAACAGATGTCATCTTCCAGACACTCTCAGAGAAAAAGGCCCACCTTTGGCTCATTAGATCAAGCAAGATAACAAATTAACACATGCTTCATGGAAGGGAACATCCCATACAGTTCTAGATAATGGCACCCAGAGTAGCTACATAATTCAGGTACTTATTAGGTATCAAGTGAAATGTTTGATCTTCCCCAAACTTCCATTATGTATCTGTTACATATTTAAGCTGTTAGGTAAGATTGATGAAAAGATGCAAACTCACAGGGACAACCTCCCAGGGTTCCCCCTACAGGTGGAATAATGTCATCCAGCTAAACATTTGGGGATGATGAAACTCACATTGCATGATTCCACAGCTGGGCACTGCTCAGGGAAAAGAGCAATCCATATTTCTTGTGTCTTTCAAGAGACCTTCACACACAGCTCCCAGGACCCTTATCTCCAGCCCTTCTTTACCTGCATAGGATCCTCTGACCCTCAGAAGTTGCAAGAACATGTAATAAAATTCCCAGATGCACAGAAAAAGATATCTGTAATGTGCACCAGGATCAGGCCATGTACATTCACCAGCTGGGGAGTGCCTCCCTCAGCAAGCTTTGATACCCTAATATTTCAGTAGCAGGTACTCAAGCAGGGTATGCAGTTGGTTAAAAGTCAACAGAACATTCACTCAGGGGCTCACACCAAAGACCACCACCACTGTTTCCCAGTGTAATTTCTACAGACAATAAAAAAGGGAAAATGCACACAAGCATTACTGTCAGCCTCATTTAACAACTAAGACAAACTGAACTTGTACACCATCTTTACATATTTCAGGTATTTCTAATCACAGCAGAGCAAATGTTGGGAGTTGCTCTATTTTCATGAGACACCAGGAGAGAAAAGAGGCACACACAACTTCTCTTTACTGAGAACGAGGATCATAACATGCATTCAAAGATATATCTTTGCTCATCATGATGCTTCAAAGAAATTTAAAATGTACTGAACACACTAAGCAATGTGCATATCTGATTAAAACCCAGCCATCAGAGCAGCAGCTCAGAGACACCATTATCCTACTTCAGCATATTGTGCAACTTGGAAGATACGTTACTCTCAAACCTTGACACCCCTGTGTGCTGACGCTCAATAACTGCCACTGCCAGGAAATGTCACACTACAGGGAAGCAGAATGATGAACCACTGCTTGAGCAGCCACATTCTGAGCAGTGCGATATCAAACAATAAGACAGCTTCAGACTCATTTTATCATTTAGCTCATAATAACAAAGCATGCAGAAAATAAGAGGGCAGAACCCACTCTTCTACATTTCAGCACTTGGAGTAGAGACATAATCTCAATCTTTAGCAGGGATTGAATACAGGGCATCCTCTTCCCGAAGCTCACATTATGGCAATTGCCACAATTGCACAATTAAGCTATCAGCTACAAACATCGTATCAACCTGCAAACACACAGGAAGGACCACCCAGGGCTCCCAGTACAGCTGGAATAAATTCTTCTAGTCGAGCCTCTTCGAGAAGACAGAAGTCACCTTCTGGCCTAGACCACTCTCTTCAACAAGCACCATCACACCATGGACTTCACACGGCTATCTTTACATCTCTGTCATGAAGGTGGAGGACACATCTCTTTGGTCATTAGAGAATTGTGAAGAAATGTCTAACTTCTGGAAGGCACGAATGAGAAGTCCTCTAGGACAAACTAAAATGGTGAAATCTGAATAGGGTCATTCTCCCCTCTCCTCACCTTGCCACCCATATAATGACACTCTTTCCCTCTCCCCTGGCACGGCTCCTGCCATAACAGAATTTTTCAAGCTAAGGCACACCCAGTACTTGCCAAAAAAAAAAATTTAAAGACATGGCATCAGCAAAATTTCTCTACTGATTCCTCCAATGGCTCTTTGTACTCAACCATATACATTCTTCCAGAGCGTGCACAAAGACCAGAACATAGATGAATGCAAAGACAATTCTCGGTCACTGGCTTACCGTGAGAAAAACTAAAGGCTAAGAGGAATAGAAACAATGTCAGCATCACATTCAGGAATATTTCACAGCACTCAAGCACATGTGCTGTCGGGAAGACATTGGATTCTGATAATAATGTGACATTCCCCTGACTAACAACACAAGGAATCCATTCGGAAGAGCTAAGGCAGTGAGGAAAACTATATTATATTCGTAAGGGAAAAAAACGAGAAAGGACCTGGCAGCAGACAAAAAATTAAAGACACGGAAAAAACCCGCACCAGGCAGCGGCATCACTTCTATGTCCTCCAACAACGGCTTATACGTCCATCACCCCGCAGCATGACTAACCAAAACGTCACTGAAAGGAATTTTGCCTTCCGGAATAAATAACTCACCGAGGGAGGGGCGGGATCCACAGGACGAGCGCCGGCAAGATCCTCGTCGCCGAGCAGCGGCGCGGGCTCGTCGGGCGGCGGCCGGGCCGGGAGGGTGTCGCAGCAGCTGCCGCCCGAGAAGCGCAGCTGGCTCTTGCGCGAGTCGGCCGTGAGCGACACCTCGTGCGAGTAGGACTGCAGGAAGGCGCGCACGCCGTCGATGCCCACGAAGTGCGACACGGGCACGCCGCGCAGGGCGCCGCTGTCCGCCGGCAGCAGCTGCTGGCGGCGCCAGCGGCGCAGGCGCAGCGCCAGCAGCAGCAGCAGGAAGGCCACGAAGAGGCACGACACGGCGGCCACGGCCAGCACCAGCCAGCGCGTCAGGCTGGCGGCCGGCTCGCCCGGCGCCGCCGCCCCGTCGGCCGCGCTGCCCAGCTCGGCCAGCAGCTCGGCCACGCTCTCGGCCAGCACCACGCTCAGCGTGGCCGTGGCCGACAGCGCCGGCCGCCCGTGGTCCTTCACCAGCACCACCAGGCTCTGGCGCGCCGCGTCGCGGGCCAGCGGCGAGCGCGCCGTGCGCACCTCGCCGCTGTGCAGCCCCACGCGGAACAGCCCCGGCTCCGTGGCCTTGGCCAGCTCGTACGACAGCCACGCGTTCTGCCCCGCGTCCGCGTCCACCGCCACCACCTTGGCCACCAGCGCGCCGGCCTCCGCCCAGCGCGGCGCCAGCTCCACGCCCGACCACGCGGCGCCCGAGCCCGCCGCCGCCGCCGCCGCCGGCGGCGGGTACAGCACCTGCGGCGCGTTGTCGTTCTCGTCCACGATCAGCAGCCGCACCGACACGTTGCTGCTCAGCGCCGGCGCGCCGCCGTCCTCCGCACGCACCCACAGCTGCAGCTCGCGCAGCTGCTCGTAGTCGAAGGAGCGCAGCGCGTACAGCGCGCCCGTCTCCGCCTGCACCGACACGTACGACGACAGCGGCGCGCCCCGCACCCGCCCCTCCGCCAGCCGGTAGCGCACGCGCGCGTTCTGCCCCCAGTCCGCGTCCGTGGCGCGCACCGTCAGCACCAGCGCGCCCGCCGCGTTGTTCTCCGCCAGCCGCGCGCTGTAGCGCTCCTCCGCGAACACCGGCGCGTTGTCGTTCACGTCCAGCACCCGCAGCGCCAGCACCGCGCTGCTCTGCAGCGGCGGCGACCCGCCGTCGGCCGCTCGCACCGTCACGTTGTACTCCGACACCTGCTCCCGGTCCAGCTCGCTCGCTGTCACCACACGGTAGTAGTCTTCAAAGGATTTCTCCAGCCGGAACGGGACGTCCGTGTTGAGCGAGCAGCGCACCTCGCCATTCGTCCCCGAGTCACGGTCCTGCACGTGCAATAGGGCCACAACAGTTCCCGGCTGAGCGTCCTCCGGGATCTCATTGAGCTTTGATGATACTGTCATTTCGGGCGCATTGTCGTTCACATCTGTCACAGTGATCGTGACTTTTGCAGTGTCAAAAAGTGCTCCACTGTCATATGCCTGCACCTCCAGTTCATACGAAACGCCTTCCTCAAAATCCAGGATCCTCGACAGTTTGAGCGCTCCAGTTTCAGTATCCAGATGAAAAATATCCGATTCTATGTCGGTCGCTTTCTTCATAGAGTACTTCACGAGCCCGTATAAGCCGTCGTCGGCGTCCGTGGCCGTGACAGTGACGAGGACAGAGCCCACGGGCACGTCCTCGGGCACACGCACCGTGTACTCCGCCTGGCTGAACACGGGCGCGTTGTCGTTCGCGTCCAGCACCGTCACGCGGATCCGAGCCGTGCCCGTCCGGGCCGGATCGCCGCCGTCCATCGCCCTCAGCACCAGCTCGTGAAACGCCGCCTCCTCCCGGTCCAGCGCCTTCGCCAGCACCAGCTCGGGACGCTGATCGCCGCCGGGCCCCGCCTGCACGGCCAGCGAGAAGTGCTCGTCGCCGCTCAGCTCGTAGCTCTGCAGGGAATTCAGTCCCTTATCGGGGTCATGAGCCCTGGGAAGTGGAAACCGAGACCCCGGGTCTATCATCTCGCTCATTCTCAGCTCTGTTTCTGCCTCTCTGAAGCTGGGTGCGTTGTCGTTAATGTCTGTAATTTCCACTTCGATTCCGTAAACCTGCATCTGTCCCTCCACTATCAGCTCACAGCGCAGCACGCATTTCTCCACCAGCCGGCACAGCTGCTCTCTGTCGATCCTCTCTGCTGTCACTAAGTATCCCGTCTTCCCGTGCAGAGAGAAGTATTGAGTCCTACCTCTTTCTGTAATGTGGACGCCGCGGTCGCGGATCTCCGGCAGCTGCAGCCCCAGGTCCTTGGCCACGTCGCCCACGAACGAGCCCTTGGGCATCTCCTCGGGCACGGAGTAGCGCAGCTGCCCCCACGCCGCCTCCCACGCTGCCAGCAGCACGGCCCAGAGCAGAGCTCGCTGCCGCCGGCCCCAGCGCCTCCCCGCCGTGCACATCTCGGCCGCGGCACCGCCGGCACTGCAAACACGTCGGCCTCTTCCCGCCGGTCACTCCGCCGATCTCGCTCCCGCTCTTCTCTCCACTCGCTTCTTCCGGCACCGCCGCCTCTCCTCAGTACGGTTCCGCACCACAGGGACGATCGCAGACCGCTCGGCTGCCGAGCTTAATACGGAGCGAGTGACCGAGCCGATCCGCAGCGGGCGGGGCTGCAGCGCTCCGAGCTCCCTCTCGCTCCTCTCGGTCAACAGCGGCGCTCGCAGTCTCCTCCCGGCACTGCAGGCACCGAGCGCTGCCTTGCCCACGGGCGGGAAGGAGACATTTGCCGCACACACCTCCTGCTTTTCTCCAGCCGATCTCTTCTTTTATGCTCGAACACATCACGATCGTGAGGAAAGCAGAGGTGTCTCGTGAGCGGGGCGTTTTTAACTCACGGAAAAACATTATTTGCTACCGGCGATATAGGTAAATATCTTGTCTGATTTTATTGTGTAAGAAAAGTCTTAGTCCTATCCTATTAGTCTAAAAACACGAGTTGAAGCCGTGCTTCTTGTATGACTGGACAACCACTAAACAAAAGAGGCTTACTCATACACAATGTGATGATCAAATACAAAACTCTGCCCGCCGGAGTAGCGGAGATATCAGGCTCATTAACCCAATGGCAGGAACTTTGCTTTAAATTCTCCAATTCATACAGGAGTTGGTCTAAATTAACTACTGCACTAATGCACTGTGATTGACTAAAAAGAGGCGTTTAAATGCGGAAGAAGGTGGGGTCTAACATAGCCCCTTACAATTGCCATGAGCTTTGATTGCTCAGGCACCTGCCAGGTGCTCTGGGATGTCTCCCTATAGGATATAAATGGGAACAGAGGACAGCAGGAAAACCCCTGGATACTCAAAGATCACTATCTCCCACCCCCGATTTCAGACTGTAGGTCCCTGGAGCACTTTTCTCTGACTGCACTATCAGGAAGTATCTGCAATTAATCTTGCCAGAATAATCGAAGTTAATACATGCTAACATTTAATAAGTCGTTCTGTAGCGACAAGAAAGGGCTTTCATTTCCTCAAAACCCAAGGCGCAAAGAACTGAAGCTTGTTAGTAAAGCATTAATCTAACTCTTTGTAATTCGCGCTGGCAATATGTATTTTCAACAAAATACTGTAGAATAGTAAGAGAAGAGCTGCGTGGCCTAAACAGCGGGGACCATGGATAAATGTACAAATGGACTTGATTCAAGTACTTAAATCGTTATTTTGGCAGCTCCTTTGACATATGAGAAAGGTTTCCCCAGTCTCACTGGTCTATCCTTGTAAAAAACGATGTAACAACTATTGAAAAAAAAAAAACACGGAGGACAATTTAAACAGGATACAAAACATGCTCTCTTTCTGTAAAAAGCATAGAGAAAGAAAACTAGCTCTTGTTTTTTTTTTTTTTTTTTTTTTTCCTTTTTTGGACATCTTCTACACTTGTAAATGAAAGAAACATCAGGAATGTCAAAAAATATTGAAGTATCACGCAGGATGTAAAAACACTGTTAACAACAGCTAAATGCTCCTACTTCTTTTCGCATTCCTGTCATTTCGATAGCAGAATTCCCACAGAATTGGCGACATTCTCGTATTTCACAACTGGTGGATTGCCTGACACACTCCATTCACCTAATCCCACTCTCAGGTTGCCTTTCTGAGTATAATAATGAAAAGGAAGGATTAGCAAAAGGGTTTGTATCCTGCCATCCACCAGCATCCATAATCGTAGTGGATCCATAAACCAGATGAAAAAATAAGCATCCATAATCCAGGGGGAAAAAAAATCGATTATGAAAGAAAAATCCACAGAATCAATTCTGTCAATTCTGTTTTACCCAAAGCTGTCATACAGGTTCAGCACATTTTCCTCCTTAGAGTAACATTCGACTTGGCCATTACTACTAATATAAATTAAATGCAACGTGAAAGTTTTAGACAACAACTTTCATTAGAATGTGAAACAGATACCACCAAAAACCCAATAACTGCCGCAGCTAAATGCTTACATTTTGAGGGACGAGTGAGCCAGCTTTATCACCCCGTCAGGCAGAGATATAGCAGCACACCTCATCCATATAATGCGGGAGAAATAAGAGGAAAAAAGGGCAACGCTTGGAAACGACTCAAGGACAACAACGGGAACATGCAGATTTGCAGACCTGTGGTGCGTCCGGACCGGTAGACATATCTCCCTCGGCGGCACTGCTGTTCAGGCTCGGCTTCTCGCAGGAATCCCCGCCCAGAAGCTCCTCCGCCGACAGGATGGGCACCGGCGGCGGCGGCCAAGCGGCCTCGGGCACGGCGCGGGCCGGCGCCGCCACGCACAGGTTGTAGGAGTAGGGCAAGGTGCCCTCGCAGAAGTCGGCCGGGAAGGCGGCGCCGGCCACCGAGAAGCGCTGCGCGCCCAGGCAGCGCAGCACGGCGGGCGGCCCGGCCCGCCGCAGCCGCGCCAGCACGGCCAGCGCCACGCTCAGCACCAAGAGCGCCGACAGCAGCGCCAGCGCCAGCACCAGGTAGAACTGCAGCTCGGCCGCCGCCGCCGCCGCCGCCTCGGCGCCCGCCGCCCGCTCGCTCAGCTCCGGCAGCGCCTCCTGCAAGCTCTCGGCCAGCACCACGTGCAGCGTGGCCGTGGCCGACAGCGCCGGCTGCCCGTGGTCCTTCACCACGGCCACCACACGCTGCTTGGCCGCGTCCCGCTCGGACACGGCGCGCGCCGTGCGCACCTCGCCGCTGTGCAGCCCCACGCGGAACAGCGCCGGCTCCGACGCCTGCACCAGCTCGTACGACAGCCACGCGTTGCGCCCCGCGTCCGCGTCCACCGCCACCACCTTGGCCACCAGGTACCCGGCCTCGGCCGAACGCGGCACCACCTCGAAAGGAGGCGGCGCCCCTCCCGCAGCCTCTCCCGCCGCCGCCGCCGCCGCCGCCGCCGGCCACAGCACCCGGGGCGCGTTGTCGTTGCGGTCCAGCACGAAGACGCGCACCGTGGCCGTGGAGCTGCGCGCCGGCGAGCCGCCGTCCTGCGCCCGCACCGCCACCGTGAACTCGCGGCACTGCTCGTAGTCCAAGGAGCGCTGCGCGTACAGCGCGCCGCTCCGCGCCTCCACCGACACCAGCGGCGCCGCGCCCGCCGCGCCCGCGCTGCCGCCCGCCAGCCAGTAGCTCACGCGCCCGTTGGCGCCCGCGTCCGCGTCCCGCGCCTGCACGCGCAGCACCAGCGCGCCCGCCGCGTTGTTCTCCGCCACGTACGCGCTGTACGCCGCCTCCTCGAACACCGGCGCGTTGTCGTTCACGTCCGACACCTCCAGCACCAGCTCCGCGCTGCTCCGCAGCGCCGGCCTGCCCCGGTCCCGGGCCACCACCGTCACGCGGTGCTCGGACGCCTGCTCTCGGTCCAGCGCGCCCGCCGTCACCACCTTGTACGAGCCGCCCGAGGACGCCACGATCGACAGCGGCGCCTCTCCCGACAGCTCGCACGACACCTGGCCGTTCTCGCCGGAGTCCAGGTCATTTACGTTCAAAAGACCCACCACGGTGCCGACCGCTGTGTCCTCAGGCACCGGGCTCGAGAGCGATAGAATTCTTATCTCAGGAGGATTGTCATTCACATCCAGCACTTCCACCTCCACCTTACAGTGCGCCACCAAACCGCCGCCGTCCGTCGCCTCCAAAGCCAAGCTGAAGGCGCGCGTGTCCTCGAAGTCCAGCGCCTCCTGCAGCGTGATCAGTCCTCGCTCGGCATCCACCGTGAACTTCTGAAGCACCTTAGCCGGCATTTTCCCGAAGCCGTAGGTAATGTGTGCGTTCGTGCCTGCATCGGCGTCGGAGGCTGACACGTTTAGCACCGTTGATCCCGGAGGCGTGTCCTCTCGCAGGCTGACGCGGTACTGGTCCTGCGCGAACACGGGTGGGTTGTCATTGGCGTCGGTGACGTTGATCCAGAGCTGGGCGGTGCCAGTCCGGGGCGGGTCTCCCCCATCCAGAGCAGTCAGCATCAGCCGCAGGCTTGGCTCGCTCTCCCGGTCCAGTGAGTGGCGCAGCACCAGCTCCGCGGATTTGCTGCCGTCTTGGCTCTCCTTCACCTCCACAGTGAAATACCCGTTGGACTCAAGCTCGAAGCCTTGTAGCGAGTTACTGCCTGTGTCCGGATCCTCTGCCATACCTAAGTAAAAGCGGGCGCCGGAAGAAGTAAACTCGTTGATCTCCAGGTGGAAAGTATCTTGCAGGAAGCGCGGCGTGTTGTCATTCACGTCCTGGATGTCCACTTCGACGTGGAAAATATTCAGCGGATTCTGCACAAGCGCCTCGAAGCTAACAGAGCAGGTCGCTGACTCGCCGCACATCTGCTCCCGGTCCAGCCTCTCGTTCACGTACAGGTTCCCGTTCTCCTCATTCACCGTGAAGTATTTCAGCTGCTTCTTGCCGGCAGACGCCACCTGCAGCTTGCGCACGGGCAGCTCGTCCGCGCTGAGCCCCAGGTCCCGCGCCAGCGGCCCCACGAGCGAGCCTCTGCCCAGCTCCTCGGGGATGGCGTAGCGGACCCGCTCGGCCGCCGCCCGGCACCACACGCACAGCAGCACCGCGGCCAGCAGCGCTCGCCCGCCGCCCGGCCCGCGCCTCTGCCGCCGCCTCACCGCCATTCTCCGCCGCCTGCGCTCGCCGCGCTCCTGCCTCCCGCCGCTGCCCTGCCTCCCTTCCAGCCGCTCTCGCCTCACAGCGCAGGGGCCGCCGCAGCGCAGCCGGCCCGCTCGGGCCGCCTCTCCCCGCCGCCGCTGCTGCTGCTGCTGCTGCTGGCGGCGGTGCCGCTGCCGCTGTGGCCGGCGCCGGGCGAGCGAGCAGCCTGCGGGGCCAGGACGCTGCGGCGGCGGCGGCTGCGGCTCCAGCGCCGCTCGGCGGCGGCCAACAGCGGCACCCGGAGGCGCCGCCGCGCCGCTGCAGCCGCCGGATGGCCGCGCTCAAGGGGGCCCGGCTTTGGGCGGGGCTCAGCGCCTGCACCGGCCCCGGGGGCTCTCCCCGATTGCAAACGGCAAGATCAGACCCACTTGTTTAACGACAAGCAGGAACCCTTATGATTACAGCAGCAATATCCATGGGATAACGATTTAATTGTTTGTCGCTGCAATAGGCATGGAAACAAGTATTACACCTTATCAAAGATTTTTGCACACTCTGGTTTGAGATGGCACAAAAATCAGAAAGGAAATATGTGCTCCAAAAATACAAATTGGTTCTCTCATGCGTAGTCAAACAATTGAAGCCAAAATCTGAAAAGAAGATTGCTGGGATAATTTACAATATAATTGTTCCAGTGGTACCCGAGATACTGTTTGCCTATCACTGGTGCAAAAACGGTGTAAATCAAAAGGACATTTTTCCAGTGATTAACACTTGTAGAGAAATATGAAGCCCAGAAGCAGTGGATCTGCTCTCAGATAAATGGCAGTGTGCATACAAATGGCAGAGAATAAGAAAGTGCAAAGAAGTGCAGATTGTGCCCTGTGCCTGTCCTTACACTGACTCTCCTTCCACACAGAAAACCTTCTGTGCTTTTGGTGGAAGCTCAAAAATAAGGCCTGTGACAATTATTGATTTAATATTTCCACTGGTTTGATTTTCCTAACCTCTAGGCAAAAATCCCAACATCTCCCCAGTCCGTTTTAGGACTGCAAAATCACCTGAATGGTTTTCAATGAATTCTGAAGATTCATATACAAACCCCTAACTTCCATCTGACCTCCTCAGAGAAGGGGAAATATTTTAGTGCTGCGATTTTCTTTTGCTTTACCACAACACAGCCTTAAAAATTCTTTCCCAGAGCACGTGGAAACTCACTGAGGCCTCAAGGTGCAAGCTAGGCAAGCTGCAGGAATATGAAAGGACTATGAGGCCTCTCTGACTGGACTAAATGACTTTACTAAGCAGCAGAACAACAGAAATCCTTGGCACTTACTATATCTAGGAAGTCAAACAAAATGCCTCCTACTGCCATACATGGGGCCAGTCATTGGCTGCTGTGACACATCAGGGCCTGAGCAGTGCAGGAAATCACAGAGAGCAGCATGTGGCTGTGCAGTCCTCAGAGACACAAGAAGAATCCCCAGGTAAGTGGATTTGGACAGCAGCATTTTACAGCTACCCTCTCGAGTTGAGCAACTTTTAATTTTCCTCTCACACAACATTCTGTCTCCATTTGGTTCTCAATGGAAGTTACTATTTCCTGCAAAGCAGCGCTCAACAAGTGGGAAGGAAACATGAACCATGGCCTTCCAGGAAACAGAGCCTGAATTGAGATCCAAGGTGGAAAATGTAATTACCACATTCATGAACTCTTTATCAAGCTATGCACTTCCCCTCTTTTATCACATGCACTGGTCCACAAAGATGTGAATTCTCCTAAGGTCATTTTTACATCTCTCAACATATGACAAAATTAGAACACAGATGTACCCCCCTCACATGTCCTCATTTCACATCAGCTGTAATAACATGTCAAGGAAAAAAAAAAAACACACAAGCAATGCAGGGATGCATTAGAGTTCTTTCAAAGAAACTCACCAGGAGGAAATCTCAGCCTTCTCTGTGGGCAAGGAAATTCATCCCTGAGAGCACCTGGAACCCACTGAGGTCTCAGGCTGGAAGTGTGACCCTGAAATCTTCTTCTGGACTACAAGTGTGACTTCACTGCATGAAACACACAAGAGCTCTCATCAGCTTTTCTGGCCTGGTCATACCCCACAAATTTGAAGGCCTAACTTTGAAGGCCTAACTAACTCTGAAGGCCTAACTTGTGTCTGCTGTAACAAGTACATAAGAAACATATATAATATACAGAGGTAAGGCCCTCCAAGTAATTTCTTTGGAGAAAAAGCAAAGAAAAATGCACAGAACCATAACTATGTGATCCATATAACAGCTAGGGAAAACTGAATATCTACACCAACCCTTTAGATATTTCAGCAACTCTTTCATCTGCCCTGTCTCTGTGCAGGCAGAATGCTCAGACATCACCCAACAGGGACCCCTTTGCAGACAGACACCACTGGAAGAAGTTTTCCACACAACTTCTCCTTATGGAGAACAGGGATCACAACACAGGCCCACACAGATGGACTCTGCTCATCACTGATACTTGAAGAAATGTAAAATGTTCTAACAGGCATAAGCAATGTGCAACTCAGTTAAAGACTCAGATCAGAATCAACTGAAAGACGTCATCATTCTTCCTAAGCACATGGACATTTTTGAATATATGTCACTCTGCAACCAGTAATGTGATGTTTATGTCCACAACCAAGAGCTACCACTCACAGGGAAGAGGTGTATCAGGCATGACAGAGGATAAAATGAGTGACTTTCTGACACATGCTTCAAATAAAAGGTCCCAAACCCATACTTTGCTGGTAAATTAGACTCTCCCATCCCTACAATCCTACCACTTTCAATACCAACAAAACATCAGCAGAAACATCATACAAGCAAGGGCCATTATTAACATCTGAAGGTCTGCTCAAGGCTTGGGAAAGCTTAGTACAACCACAATGAAACTCTACATCACAACTGTAACAAGGACATATAGCTGGGGAAATGACACTTCCCACAACCTTTCTTAGACACAGAACCCCTGAAGCATGCACTTCCCTGGGCACTTCTTGCAGACAAATTCATTGGAGGATTGCCATTCTTTTCTGGACACAGGAAAAGGGCACTTGGTGTAAGTGGCACAGGCCTTGGCACTAGGCATGACATGAAGGCACATCCAGATTATTGGATCACAGAACCCCCCTTTGCCTGCTTAGGGGCCAGTCTCTCCCTCGGGCCAACCTCTCCCTGACAAGTAAGATCAGTGATTCTATCATTTTCAGATAAAGTTTCAGACACACACAGGCCCACCTTTACCTGGTCATGACAAACAAGTCAACAGTTTAACTATCATTCCCAGAGAGCACCCCAGGAAAGCAAACGTATGAATCCACAGCTTGGTCACTTATAATCTGAACATATTCATATTCATTTTATGTAGCCCAGCAATGGACCATGGAAGTTTAAAAACCACCTGCTTTCTCTCCAACAGTACTTCCTCACACACTGCACCTGCAAGAGTCTCCTCAAACTCGTTACAGATCTCTCTGATCTTTACCATTAGCAGATGTACTCCACTGCAAGAAAAGTTGCAGAGATAATTTACCATGGCTAATATTTAACGTCTTAACGTGTGCATGTGAGAAATAAGACAATTTCTCCCGTTAAAAATTTAAGGAAACATCTATTAATGTCTTTCCCTGTCGAGTTGTAAAAATGAAAGGCATGTATGGGACAGCCAAGCAAATGTAAGAGCTGGGATCAGATACCACCAGATACAAAGGCTCAGCTTGAGATCAGTACAAAGAACAAGACAATAAGGTAACATCTGCAGAAATGAAGGGATCCCTCTCATCTAGATTAAGGCTCTTGGAGAAAATACACAAACTAGGTGTTTAAAGTAGGGATGTAATGAATTTCCTTATTACAAAGCTTCCATTGTGACATTTCAGATTAGAATATATAAGGCTATTAATTAAATACATTACTTTAACCTGTAAAAAGCCCACGCGTCTCAATAGAACTGCAGTAATATCTGTTAAGCCATACACGTTTGGGAAGGAGCAAATTGCATTACATTATACTACAGATAGACACTGAAACCTTGTATCCCTTAGCCATCTTTGACACACAGAGCCCAGTATTTGCATCTCCTGCCTCTAAAATCTTGCATGTTGTTTCTTGACCTTGATTATTTGAAAGCAGTTTCCATCAAAATGCCAGTTATTCAGATCGTTTCCCTGCAATATGCACCAGGATAACCTATGGCCTTCAAACAGGTGTCCTTATAAGTCTGTACTAGGAGGGAAGAAATATTTGTCTGCCAAATATATCTCACAGAAGAAGCAAGAAGGAGGTGAAACACTACATGTCCTTCAAAAGATACTGAGGCAGTGAAGATCATATGATAAATTGATTTAAAAAATCCTCAGTCCAAGAGTAGTCGCCCTTATCATGCATCTCTCACAAACCAGAAAGCTCAGACCCGACCCCATGTTCACCATGATGCAGGCAAGAAGCCCCGCGATCAGCATGGCCCTAAAAGATACTTTGCTATCCTTGTCAGCAAACATTGATCTGAGGGACACAGAAAACGCCGGAAAAGAGTAGAGAAGCAAGGAAAAAAAAAAAAAAAAAAAAAGGATAGCGGGGAAAAATGGGTACGGGGAACTCACCGGGGCAGAGACGGAATCCACGGGGAGGGCGCCGGCAGGATCCTCGTCGCCGAGCAGCGGCGCGGGCTCGTCGGGCGGCGGCCGGGCCGGGAGGGTGTCGCAGCAGCTGCCGCCCGAGAAGCGCAGCTGGCTCTTGCGCGAGTCGGCCGTGAGCGACACCTCGTGCGAGTAGGACTGCAGGAAGGCGCGCACGCCGTCGATGCCCACGAAGTGCGACACGGGCACGCCGCGCAGGGCGCCGCTGTCCGCCGGCAGCAGCTGCTGGCGGCGCCAGCGGCGCAGGCGCAGCGCCAGCAGCAGCAGCAGGAAGGCCACGAAGAGGCACGACACGGCGGCCACGGCCAGCACCAGCCAGCGCGTCAGGCTGGCGGCCGGCTCGCCCGGCGCCGCCGCCCCGTCGGCCGCGCTGCCCAGCTCGGCCAGCAGCTCGGCCACGCTCTCGGCCAGCACCACGCTCAGCGTGGCCGTGGCCGACAGCGCCGGCCGCCCGTGGTCCTTCACCAGCACCACCAGGCTCTGGCGCGCCGCGTCGCGGGCCAGCGGCGAGCGCGCCGTGCGCACCTCGCCGCTGTGCAGCCCCACGCGGAACAGCCCCGGCTCCGTGGCCTTGGCCAGCTCGTACGACAGCCACGCGTTCTGCCCCGCGTCCGCGTCCACCGCCACCACCTTGGCCACCAGCGCGCCGGCCTCCGCCCAGCGCGGCGCCAGCTCCACGCCCGACCACGCGGCGCCCGAGCCCGCCGCCGCCGCCGCCGCCGCCGCCGGCGGGTACAGCACCTGCGGCGCGTTGTCGTTCTCGTCCACGATCAGCAGCCGCACCGACACGTTGCTGCTCAGCGCCGGCGCGCCGCCGTCCTCCGCACGCACCCACAGCTGCAGCTCGCGCAGCTGCTCGTAGTCGAAGGAGCGCAGCGCGTACAGCGCGCCCGTCTCCGCCTGCACCGACACGTACGACGACAGCGGCGCGCCCCGCACCCGCCCCTCCGCCAGCCGGTAGCGCACGCGCGCGTTCTGCCCCCAGTCCGCGTCCGTGGCGCGCACCGTCAGCACCAGCGCGCCCGCCGCGTTGTTCTCCGCCAGCCGCGCGCTGTAGCGCTCCTCCGCGAACACCGGCGCGTTGTCGTTCACGTCCAGCACCCGCAGCGCCAGCACCGCGCTGCTCTGCAGCGGCGGCGACCCGCCGTCGGCCGCTCGCACCGTCACGTTGTACTCCGACACCTGCTCCCGGTCCAGCTCTCTTGCTGTCACCACGCTGTAGTAGCCGCCGTGTGTGCTCTGCAGCCGGAACGGGACATCCCCATCCAGCGAGCAGTGCATCTCGCCGTTGGTCCCCGAGTCCAGATCATGAACATGTAACAGGGCCACCACCGTCCCCGACGGGGAGTCTTCAGAAATCGCGCTGAGCGCTGATCGCACCGAAATCTCGGGCGCATTGTCATTGACGTCTGTCACTGTGATAATAACTTTTGCTGTATCAAAAAGCTCTCCTCCGTCATGTGCCTGAACCTCAAGTTCATAGGAGGAGATTTCCTCGAAGTCCATATAATTTTTAACAGTTATTTTTCCTGACTCGGTGTCCAGGTGGAAAAGTTCTGATGCCCGGTCTGAAATTTTATGGAAGCTGTATTTCATCTGCCCGTTCAGACCCTCGTCGGCATCCGTGGCCGTGACAGTGACGAGGACAGAGCCCACGGGCACGTCCTCGGGCACACGCACCGTGTACTCCGCCTGGCTGAACACGGGCGCGTTGTCGTTCGCGTCCAGCACCGTCACGCGGATCCGAGCCGTGCCCGTCCGGGCCGGATCGCCGCCGTCCATCGCCCTCAGCACCAGCTCGTGAAACGCCGCCTCCTCCCGGTCCAGCGCCTTCGCTAGCACCAGCTCGGGACGCTGATCGCCGCCGGGGCCCGCCTGCACGGCCAGCGAGAAGTGCTCGTCGCCGCTCAGCTCGTAGCTCTGCAGGGAATTCCGGCCAGAGTCTGGGTCTTGTGCTTCTCGGAGGGGAAACCGAGACCCCGGGGCTGTCGTCTCGCTCATTCTAATTTCAATTTCTGCCTCTCGGAAGCTGGGCTCATTGTCGTTTATGTCCGTGATCTCCACTTCTATTTCATAAAATTTCATTTCTCCCTCCACTATCAGCTCACAGCGCAGCACGCATTGCTGCACATTCTCGCACAGGTGCTCTCTGTCGATCCTGTCTGCTGTTACTAAATGTCCCGTCTTCCCGTGCAGAGCGAAATACTGCGTCCTACCCTTGGAGACAACACGGACGGCATTATCACGGATCCCTGGCAGCTGCAGCCCCAGGTCCTTGGCCACGTCGCCCACGAACGAGCCCTTGGGCATCTCCTCGGGCACGGAGTAGCGCAGCTGCCCCCACGCCGCCTCCCACGCCACCAGCAGCACGGCCCAGAGCAGAGCTCGCTGCCGCCGGCCCCAGCGCCTCCCCGCCGCGCACATCTCCACCGCGGCACCGCAACACTGCCGGGAGCTCTCCGCCGCCGCTCACGGATCTGGTTCACCGTGTCGCTCCGGCGCTTTGCTCCCGGCCGCTCCTGCCAGGCTCTTCCGACTCCCTTCAGCACGTCTCCGCACCGCGGGAACGATCGCAGACCGCTCCGCCGCCGACTCACACACCGGGAGAGAGAGAGAGCCGGGCCGCGGCGGGCGGGGCTGCAGCGCTCCGAGCTCCCTCTCGCTCCTCTCGGTCAACAGCGGCGCCCGCAGCCTCCTCCCGGCACTGCACGCAGTGAAATGTAATCGAGTTATTTTAATACGACGTACGGAGTATTACGAGTCCTAACGCAGTAGTAGAAAAGCAGAACTTCCTTCACAAATATTTGTAGGGGACATGATGGAATGAGCGGCGCAAGGGTAGCGAAAGAAAACCGACTCTGATATACAGCTGTAGGTTACTTCATCACTCTGTGCCCACTGTACCTACAACTACCCAGGAGGCAGGAAAGCTCCTATAATGAACCTATCCAGCTTATACATGACTATATTCAATCAAGTCATTCTATAATCCCAGGAAGAGGTTTTTCTTTTCTCAGAAATTAAGATGTAAAGGGCTGACGCTCGTTAGCAAAACCTTGTTCTAATTTTTGTGTATTCATGTAGCTATGGCACATTTTCAACGAAACATTTTCAGGCAGCGAGGAAAGAGAATTACAGCTGCACACCTTAGACTCTGATGGCCTTTGGTAAATTTTCAAGTAGACCTGGTTCAAGTGCCTGAAGTGTCAATTGGCGAATCTCCTACACATTTGATATCCATATTTGAATCTTAGAGCCTTATTATCCTTTTAAATAGACATTCATAAGAAAAACTGGGGAGGGAGGAGTGGAAGGGGAACCAACCAAAAAAAAAGCAAACAAACCAAAAAACCCTAAGAGAACGAATTCTCTATACAGGGTCCAATCACCTCTCTTTTTATAAACAGGATAAGAAAGTCGCGTCTGGAACAAAAAAAAAAAAAAAAAAAAAAAAAAAAAAAAAAAATTCCCCCTCTTTGAGGCCTCAGTCTTCATCGACACCTGTGCATGAAGGAAAAATTAGGAATGGCAAAAGAAAAAGAGGGAACTACCAGCCAGAATGGAAAAAGAAATCTAGCAAAATGAACTCGTCCCGCTGATGGTACCAGTCCTATCATTTCTGCAACAGTGTTCACGCAAACGATGAGTGACAATCTCTTCTCTTACTCTGGATGGAGGACCTGTCACTGTTCTATCCAGGAGAAACGAGTCTTTCTGGAGTCCAAGACTGAAAAAGCGTTAAACAAGGGGTATGTGGCCAGTTTTTAACCAGGTCCCAGAATACAGTTTCAGGATAAACGGATCATTAAGGAAAAATCTGCAACAGCTAGTATCTACGTTATTTCCCCAATTCCTTTAATGAAGAACCACGAATCTCCTGCGCAGTTATGATTCCCCATCACAGTTACTAATTAATACAATTTTAGTCAACTCAAGAGATGCAGACAAGACCTCTTAGATGAATCTGAAGCTGTGGCCACCGCAGAATCGAGTGCTATGGTTAATTGCCTGTTCTTAGAAAAAGAAATCGCCTCGTTCTTTTATTCCTTCCCTGAGACATGGACCAGCCATTCCAACCTACACTACCCGGGGAATCCCAAGGAAAAGAGGGCAACGGTTGGGAAAGATTCAAGGAGAACAGCAGGAACTCGCAGCTCTGCAGAAAGAACTGCAGAGAAAAATAATGACTGGAATAGATAAGCAACCCCGCCTACCATTTCTGAAGAAAATTTTAACCAAATACACTCGACACTCTTGCAGCAGGGAGGAACCACCTGTAATTTCTCCTTTCATGTCGAAAAGGCACACATCTCAGGAATAAAAACCCCAAATGACAAGCAAACACAAGCCCCGACCACCTCAGAAACAAAAGTGTTAATTCCCTTTTCGGAATTCTGTTACATAGAATCAGTGGATCTCTTTCTGCAGAGCAAGAATCCGTACTCTCCGTTGAACTGATAAATAATTGTTTTAAAAGCCTCTGAAAAACCATGACTGGGAAATATATATCCATGCCATTTATGCTGCCTTTGCTCCAGCACCATTCCCTCAGACATAGGACACTACACGGCAATTTTGGACACAGGATTAAAACCCGGGTGGCATCAGACAAACAATATCAGGGGAAAAACCAGTCAGCCTCACTATGCCTAGCATATGTGCAGCAGCCTTCTCTCAAAACATGGGAGGGTTAGAACAACATGAAATTTCTCAATCAGTAGAGCCAGGTGCGTGTTCTCTTTCGGAGTAAATACCGAAAGAGTATTGACCGACAGACAATGTCCAGATCACGGCAAGTGTATCAATTTGGGGAAAACGAAAAAGCCTGTTAAGAAAGGCTCAAGGAGAACAGCAGGAGCTCACGGTTTTACAGACCTGCGGTGCATCGGGATTGGCAGGCACCTCTCCCTCGGCGGCACTGCTGTTCAGGCTCGGCTTCTCGCAGGAATCCCCGCCCAGAAGCTCCTCCGCAGACAGGACGGGCACCGGCGGCGGCGGCCAAGCGGCCTCGGGCACGGCGCGGGCCGGCGCCGCCACGCACAGGTTGTAGGAGTAGGGCAAGGTGCCCTCGCAGAAGTCGGCCGGGAAGGCGGCGCCGGCCACCGAGAAGCGCTGCGCGCCCAGGCAGCGCAGCACGGCGGGCGGCCCGGCCCGCCGCAGCCGCGCCAGCACGGCCAGCGCCACGCTCAGCACCAAGAGCGCCGACAGCAGCGCCAGCGCCAGCACCAGGTAGAACTGCAGCTCGGCCGCCGCCGCCGCCGCCGCCTCGGCGCCCGCCGCCCGCTCGCTCAGCTCCGGCAGCGCCTCCTGCAAGCTCTCGGCCAGCACCACGTGCAGCGTGGCCGTGGCCGACAGCGCCGGCTGCCCGTGGTCCTTCACCACGGCCACCACACGCTGCTTGGCCGCGTCCCGCTCGGACACGGCGCGCGCCGTGCGCACCTCGCCGCTGTGCAGCCCCACGCGGAACAGCGCCGGCTCCGACGCCTGCACCAGCTCGTACGACAGCCACGCGTTGCGCCCCGCGTCCGCGTCCACCGCCACCACCTTGGCCACCAGGTACCCGGCCTCGGCCGAACGCGGCACCACCTCGAAAGGAGGCGGCGCCCCTCCCGCAGCCCCTCCCGCCGCCGCCGCCGGCCACAGCACCCGGGGCGCGTTGTCGTTGCGGTCCAGCACGAAGACGCGCACCGTGGCCGTGGAGCTGCGCGCCGGCGAGCCGCCGTCCTGCGCCCGCACCGCCACCGTGAACTCGCGGCACTGCTCGTAGTCCAAGGAGCGCTGCGCGTACAGCGCGCCGCTCCGCGCCTCCACCGACACCAGCGGCGCCGCGCCCGCCGCGCCCGCGCTGCCGCCCGCCAGCCAGTAGCTCACGCGCCCGTTGGCGCCCGCGTCCGCGTCCCGCGCCTGCACGCGCAGCACCAGCGCGCCCGCCGCGTTGTTCTCCGCCACGTACGCGCTGTACGCCGCCTCCTCGAACACCGGCGCGTTGTCGTTCACGTCCGACACCTCCAGCACCAGCTCCGCGCTGCTCCGCAGCGCCGGCCTGCCCCGGTCCCGGGCCACCACCGTCACGCGGTGCTCGGACGCCTGCTCTCGGTCCAGCGCGCCCGCCGTCACCACCTTGTACGAGCCGCCCGAGGACGCCACGATCGACAGCGGCGCCTCTCCCGACAGCTCGCACGACACCTGACCGTTCTCTCCCGAATCTCTGTCCCGGACTTTCAGTAGAGCTACCACAGTGCCGGCCGGCGCGTCCTCAGGCACCGGGCTTGACACGGACGTCAGGGTCACCTCGGGCGCATTGTCATTCACGTCCAGCACCTCCACCTCCACCTTGCATTGTGCAACCAAACCCCCACCGTCCTTCCCCTCCACCAGCAGTACATAGCTTCTTGTGTCCTCGAAGTCCAGCGCCTCCTGCAGCGTGATTGTTCCTCGCTCGGCATCCACCACGAACTTCTGAAGCACCTTAGCCGGCATTTTCCCGAAGCCGTAGGTTATGTGTGCGTTCGTGCCTGCATCGGCATCGGAGGCTGACACGTTCAGCACCGTTGATCCCGGAGGCGTGTCCTCTCGCAGGCTGACGCGGTACCGGTCCTGCGCGAACACGGGTGGGTTGTCATTGGCGTCGGTGACGTTGATCCAGAGCTTGGCGGTGCCAGTCCGGGGCGGTTCTCCCCCATCCAGAGCCGTCAGCACTAACCGCAGATTCTGCTCGCTCTCCCGGTCCAGTGAGTGGCGCAGCACCAGCTCTGCGAACTTGCTGCCGTCCTGACTCTCCTTCACCTCCACAGTGAAATACCCGTTGGCCTCGAGCTCGTAATCCTGCAGCGAGTTACTGCCCACGTCCGCATCTTCGGCCACACCAACTGAAAACCGAGTGCCGGGAGAAGTTAACTCGTTGATCTCCAGGTGGAAAGTATCTTGCAGGAAGCGCGGCGTGTTGTCATTCACGTCTTGGATTTCCACTTCGACGTGGAAAATGTTCAGTGGGTTTTGCACAAGCGCCTCGAAGCTGACAGAGCAGGTCGCTGACTCGCCGCACATCTGCTCCCGGTCCAGCCTCTCGTTCACGTACAGGTTCCCGTTCTCCTCATTCACCGTGAAGAATTGCTTCTCCTCGCTCAGCCGCAGCTTGCGCACGGGCAGCTCGTCCGCGCTGAGCCCCAGGTCCCGCGCCAGCGGCCCCACGAGCGAGCCTCTGCCCAGCTCCTCGGGGATGGCGTAGCGGACCCGCTCGGCCGCCGCCCGGCACCACACGCACAGCAGCACCGCGGCCAGCAGCGCTCGCCCGCCGCCCGGCCCGCGCCTCTGCCGCCGCCTCACCGCCATTCTCCGCCGCCTGCGCTCGCCGCGCTCCTGCCTCCCGCCGCTGCCCTGCCTCCCTTCCAGCCGCTCTCGCCTCACAGCGCAGGGGCCGCCGCAGCGCAGCCGGCCCGCTCGGGCCGCCTCTCCCCGCCGCCGCTGCTGCTGCTGCTGCTGCTGGCGGCGGTGCCGCTGCCGCTGTGGCCGGCGCCGGGCGAGCGAGCAGCCTGCGGGGCCAGGACGCTGCGGCGGCGGCGGCTGCGGCTCCAGCGCCGCTCGGCGGCGGCCAACAGCGGCACCCGGAGGCGCCGCCGCGCCGCTGCAGCCGCCGGATGGCCGCGCTCAAGGGGGCCCGGCTTTGGGCGGGGCTCAGCGCCTGCACCGGCCCCGGAATTTCTTCTGAGCGACATCAGCAAGGGCAGAAGCACTTGCTTAATAGGACTCCAAAGGATTTGAAACAGTTGGGTGCTTTTAGGTCATCTCCTTGAATTGCACTCTATTATCAGAAGCAAATATTCATGTCAATGTGATAAAGAATGTAATCAAGGCTCAGCTTTAAGATAAGGAAACAATATATTAAAGTCTGAGAAGTCTCTTAAGAGCTTTTAGGTACTCTGTTTGTTATCTTGAAATCGTGTTTCCTTATCTGGGACAAATTAATCTGATAAATCTATCAGCCTAAATCAATGTTTATAGTATTATAACATAAGTATTACATATATTGGGGTTTTTGTGATCTATTCCTTAATTTTCATCTCCTTACTCCAGAAGCTGGCAATGGAAAAGTACAAAGCCACATGAAATCTTTCCTAGATCTTCACCAATCTATCATGATCTCTCTAGTTGGCATCTCCACCCTCTCATGGATCAACTCAGCTTGTTTCAGCTGCAAATTTGAGGGTGCACTCAATCCCATTGTCTATGAAAATATGAAATGGAATCAGTCCCAGTACAGGCCACAGGTATGCAACACCATGCTGGTTTCCTCTTGGACGTTAGGTCATTGACTATAATTCTGTCCAGGTGACTGTGCAGCCAGTAGTTCACCCATCGACCAGTCTCCAGTACACTGGCCACCAGATCCTGGGAGACTGTGTGGGAAACACCCTGCACATATTCTCCCACCGGCCTCTACTCTGCTCATGGAAATCATGGCTGGTGACCACTCTGGCCATTGAGGACTGCAGCAGAGGTCATGTTGTATTCTGTTGTTATGTACAGGAGTGCCTGGCTGACACACACATTACTACGAAACCCTTCCTTTTTATGGCTGTAAAACTCACAGGTGTGTATGTGAACTGCACTTGCCCTGGGACAATTGGAACAGATGTCACCTTCTACATAACACCAGACACCCTGAGGCTGATCTCATGACAAGCAATGCAAATTTAGGAACACAGAGAAATGAGCGTATCAGGTGCTATTTTTCTCAGGCTCCACTTAATGAGTAGAATCAGCCCAACTTGCATGGTCCTCCATCAAGCACACACTTCTCTTAACTCTGATATATAACAAGAAGGGAAATTGTTGTCTGTTCTTCTATAGCTTCCCTGTGTTCTCTCCAAATCTACACAGCTGTTGAGTTCACTTCTGGCAGAACTTGTCATGATGGGATAAAGCAGTAAGATTAAACCAAAAAGGGTGGTTCATTTATCTGCTCTGCAGCATTCTCATAAGAAAATGAAGGATTCTAAGGCGCATAAAAGATGAATGGCCAAATTAAAAGAGGAATAGTTATCCAACATAAAATGACTCATCAGACCAATGACTCAGAGGAATTTTCCTCCCCTCTTCTATCACCCACACTGTTCCACAGAGATGCACCTTATACAAAGGTCATGTTTACATCTATTCATCCTGACATTAAGAGAATTCAAAGCTACCTTTGCATCTCCTGCCTTTCACACTTGCTGCAGCAAGAGGCACTAATCAAGCACATTCCTAAAATGCTGTAAACCTACATACACAGGAAACAAAAAAAGACAAAAGGTGGTGAGGGAGACCCAATGGAAAGTCTTCTTGCTCTTCACTGCAATTGTTGAAATTGTTGCTCTCCACACTGCTGAAATTCATCCTTGAGAGCATGTGGAAGGGATTAATATCTCAACATACTGATGACTCAGGTTTAGCTTTTTATTTTCAGATTTTGTGCTGCTTTAGTGTGTGGGTCTGGGATTCATATTATGGGATGGTGAGCTCTCTTCACAGAGTAGGGAGACAAAACAATTCCTGCTCTAACTGGGGACAAAGGACAAATGATCCAAATCTCAGGCCCAAGAGCACAAACAACGTGGGCTGAAGAGAGAAAAACAAGAAGGATGGGACTGCTTGGGCTGAAGCTGGAATTGGACAATGAACTCCAATGTGCAAATGGAGCAGAACTTGTAAAAGTGAGAGGACCCCGTGACCAGTTGTCCATTTTTTGTGCCCATTTGGGTTGTGCTATCCGAGGTGGATCCATTGAAGCCTCTTAATAAATCCTTACTTCATTCTTTAGCTCCATCTAGTCTCTGTTCTAGGTCAGCCTTCACAAGACATCAGTACAAGTGTGGGCCTCAAGTCTTACCCTGGACTTCAGAGTAGGGGGTTCATTTTAGGAAATCCTCATCACCTTTCAGAAAGTATATTTCCTCTGCGTAGCTTGCTCACTTCCCACAGATATGAAGCCATAAATTTAAAGACCTTGTCACAGGCCTCCTTCACAAGCTCAGTCTTTTGAGAAATTACAATAGTTTGTATTTTAACTTCTGCTTCATAATGCACACACACAAAATTCTGTTCTAAGTGGCTGAAGTATTTGCTGCAAAACAACAATCACAATTACAAAAGCAAAAGCACCAGAAATGAGGAAAAAGACAACACTTATAAGAAACAAAGGCCTGAAAGGAAATCTATTTACACTTATGAAGAAATTCTACATCACTATATCACAAGAAGGTACAGATGGATAATGGAGGTTTCGCACAGGATTATTAAGTTATTCTACCCATGCATCATGGTTCTACATGCACAGTTATTGTGAAAAATCTGTATTGATGGAGAACTGCCATTGCCTTTTAGGACAGAGAAATCAGAATCATAGCAGAAATGGCATGGGTCTTGGCATAACGCTTAAATCAAACAATTTCTCAGCCGAAGCCACAATGAACCACCTATTTTCCTGGTTCAAATGCAGCCTCTCACCCTCCTTGCCCTGCATTTAAAGCCTTTAGTTGGACCTTTGACATACAACCACAAGCTTGTATATGTCAGACATGGGGAAAAGAGCATTTAGTTCAGTTTCCTTATGAGGAAGCATAATTTTAGCAAAGTGCTTAATATTTAGTGATGGTCACCTTCAAAGGATGGATGAGAGTTTCTCTTCCATCCTGATAATTATAGGACTTTGGTGTTTGCACGACTGTTTTTTGGTATTAGCAGAATTGCCAGTCATAATGAGGACTAGCTTTATTCCTTAAAAAACAAAACAAAACCACAAAAAACTCTTAAAAACACACCCCCAAGATGTGTAACAAAGATACCTTGTCTGTAATAAGTACACAGGAGGCCCACAGAGGAGCTCACACCATGCACCCCAGACAGTGGCATTTCTTTGACTGTGAAAAAGCCTGGAACCACAGCTGTTGGCCTCATGTAACAACTAGGACAAACTGAACTTTTATAGCTTCCATATTCAAGCTATATTATAGTTAGCTCCTCCACCTCTCTGTCTTAACAGAGGGAGCTCTTCTCCCTGTCCAAGAATCACAAACCAGGAAAGTTAAAACTGCAGCTGGACATCAGTAAAAGAAAAATTTCACACACAGCTGATCAGATCCCAACCATCACAACATGGATACATGCTCAAAGGCTATTATTTTCATTCTATTAATTTGAACCAATGTAAAATGTCTTAAAGGATGCAAGCAGTCAGCAGCTCAGTTAAAGACTCAGTTGTCAAAACATCATCTCAAACACAACATCATTCTTCTTCAGCACATGGGCTCTTGGAAAGTGTGTGACTCTAGCACCCTTCATGTAAAACGTGCTGAACCCACAACTTGGCCATTTGAGTCCACAACATGCAATATCAAAAAATAAGAAACTTCAGACTCGTTGTTAGAAGGCCAGCAATAAAATCTGGGAATCGATAAAAGACATGGCATGTCTTCACATGCCAGTACCTCCTCACACAAAGCACCCCAAATTCTCTCCTCAACCCTTCACGGCTCACATGGTTATCGCAGGCATTCATAATTTGCAGAGACATCACCAAAAGAAATGTTACACAAACAATTTCTCCTTACCACAGTCCATATTTGATTTCTCGTTTGTACATGTGACAAGTAAGAGCATTTTGTACAGTGACATTTCCAGGAAACACTTCTGTGAAAGTCTTTCTCTTTCTAGCTGTAAACATGAAAGGCAAGTATAGAACAGCCCGGCAAATGCAACACATCTGGTCTTTCACACACTATCTGACAGAAAGGACCATATTCAGACCCTCAAAGGATCGAGGCAGGAAGTGAAAACCTGCAGAAAGAAAGGGATCACAACACACTCTTCTAGATCACTTAACTAAAAGTAAGTAATGTTTAGCAGGTAGTGAATACACAGCTTGTTCTTCCCAAATTTCCACATGGTACTTGCCATTAGTTCATGATTAAGCTGTGAAGTTACAAAATTATGATGAAATGCAAACACATACAAAGAACCTCCCAGGACTTTCCATACACATGGAATAACATGTCTTCTAGCCAAATATCCAGGGAAGGAAAACCTCACATTTCAGACAGGCACTGAACAAGGAAAGGAGGAAAATATTCCTTTGTGTACTTTAACAGGCCCTCATGCACAACTCCCAAGACTTGCATTACTATCCTTTACAAAATCCATGGTGTTCCTTGACCCTCATAAATGACACCACAGGCCAGTCTCCCAGATAATTTCTCTTCAACAGGCCACAAAATCTCACCACAAAATTTACATAAATATTTTTGTAGGTAGGAGAACACATAAATCTGGTCACAGCAGTTCCGTGAAGAAACCTCAAAGTTCTAAAACTACAAGAGCTGTGAACCTCAGGAGAGATTCCGTCAGTGCATATCTCCATGGATCCTCACCTTCTAACTCTAGTTATACCTCCTCTAGCTCCATAGACGTATCACCTCTCACCTGCCAATAGCTCTTGCCAAAGTATGTATTTTACAACCAGGAGATACAATGTCCATTGTTGCTATTGGACACGAAATGAGTACACAGAAGCTTGGTAAATTCAAAGAGAAAAAGACCAGGTTTTATTTAAACATTTGGTATTTATAGAATTCTAAAGGTGACCATGGATTGGAGGATGGAATTACTACTTCTCCAATCACTCTGGTATAAAGATCAACTAATCATTTATCTCCACTCACAGAGAAATATGTAAACTATTCTACGTATACATGAAATTGTGTGGAAACTCTGACTCTCAAATACGTAAACATCATTAGAAGGCTAAAGAAGTTTTATGAGAACTTTAAAAGTTTCAAAAGAACTTTAAAAGAAAACTTAACACTTTTAAAAATCAGGGCAGCAGTCCATTGTCAACACTGCTCAATAAAGACACGCAGGCCCAAAAGAAGGAACCTCAAGCAACCAACAGCATCTCCGACCACCTTTTAAACAGAGCATCACAACCATGATCACTTCATTGCAAAAAGAGGCAGAGAAGTTCAGTGCATCGATGAACAACGCTTTGCCTTCCATGTCAGCAATTGCTGAAAACAGAAAACGAGCAAAAAGAGCAGGAAGGCAAGAGAGGAAAGCATCACGAAACAAAATGGTACGGGGAACTCACCGGGAGAGCAGTGGGATCCGGCGGCGGGCCACCGGCAGGATCCTCGTCGCCGAGCAGCGGCGCGGGCTCGTCGGGCGGCGGCCGGGCCGGGAGGGTGTCGCAGCAGCTGCCGCCCGAGAAGCGCAGCTGGCTCTTGCGCGAGTCGGCCGTGAGCGACACCTCGTGCGAGTAGGACTGCAGGAAGGCGCGCACGCCGTCGATGCCCACGAAGTGCGACACGGGCACGCCGCGCAGGGCGCCGCTGTCCGCCGGCAGCAGCTGCTGGCGGCGCCAGCGGCGCAGGCGCAGCGCCAGCAGCAGCAGCAGGAAGGCCACGAAGAGGCACGACACGGCGGCCACGGCCAGCACCAGCCAGCGCGTCAGGCTGGCGGCCGGCTCGCCCGGCGCCGCCGCCCCGTCGGCCGCGCTGCCCAGCTCGGCCAGCAGCTCGGCCACGCTCTCGGCCAGCACCACGCTCAGCGTGGCCGTGGCCGACAGCGCCGGCCGCCCGTGGTCCTTCACCAGCACCACCAGGCTCTGGCGCGCCGCGTCGCGGGCCAGCGGCGAGCGCGCCGTGCGCACCTCGCCGCTGTGCAGCCCCACGCGGAACAGCCCCGGCTCCGTGGCCTTGGCCAGCTCGTACGACAGCCACGCGTTCTGCCCCGCGTCCGCGTCCACCGCCACCACCTTGGCCACCAGCGCGCCGGCCTCCGCCCAGCGCGGCGCCAGCTCCACGCCCGACCACGCGGCGCCCGAGCCCGCCGCCGCCGCCGCCGCCGCCGGCGGGTACAGCACCTGCGGCGCGTTGTCGTTCTCGTCCACGATCAGCAGCCGCACCGACACGTTGCTGCTCAGCGCCGGCGCGCCGCCGTCCTCCGCACGCACCCACAGCTGCAGCTCGCGCAGCTGCTCGTAGTCGAAGGAGCGCAGCGCGTACAGCGCGCCCGTCTCCGCCTGCACCGACACGTACGACGACAGCGGCGCGCCCCGCACCCGCCCCTCCGCCAGCCGGTAGCGCACGCGCGCGTTCTGCCCCCAGTCCGCGTCCGTGGCGCGCACCGTCAGCACCAGCGCGCCCGCCGCGTTGTTCTCCGCCAGCCGCGCGCTGTAGCGCTCCTCCGCGAACACCGGCGCGTTGTCGTTCACGTCCAGCACCCGCAGCGCCAGCACCGCGCTGCTCTGCAGCGGCGGCGACCCGCCGTCGGCCGCTCGCACCGTCACGTTGTACTCCGACACCTGCTCCCGGTCCAGCTCGCTCGCTGTTACCACACGGTAGTAGTTGTCAAAAGACTTCTCTAGGCGGAACGGGACATCCCCATCCAGCGAGCAGTGCATCTCACCGTTGGCACCCGAGTCGCGGTCCTGCACATGCAGCAGGGCAACGACAGTTTCCGGAGGGGCGTCCTCCGAGATCTCGTTAAGAGCCGACCTCACTGAAATCTTGGGCACGTTGTCATTGACGTCTGTCACGGTGATCACCATTTTTGCAGTATCAGAGAGATCTCCTCCGTCATGTGCCTGAACCTCAAGTTCATGGGATGAGATTTCCTCGAAATCCAAGTCGTCCTTAACAGTTATTTCTCCTGACTCAGAGTCGAGATTAAAAAGTTCTGAGGCTCGGTCTGAAATTTTATGGAAGCTGTATTTCACCTGCCCGTTCAGACCCTCGTCGGCGTCGGTGGCTGTGACGGTGACGAGGACGGAGCCCACGGGCACGTCCTCGGGCACACGCACCGTGTACTCCGCCTGGCTGAACACGGGCGCGTTGTCGTTCGCGTCCAGCACCGTCACGCGGATCCGAGCCGTGCCCGTCCGGGCCGGATCGCCGCCGTCCATCGCCCTCAGCACCAGCTCGTGAAACGCCGCCTCCTCCCGGTCCAGCGCCTTCGCCAGCACCAGCTCGGGACGCTGATCGCCGCCGGGGCCCGCCTGCACGGCCAGCGAGAAGTGCTCGTCGCCGCTCAGCTCGTAGCTCTGCAGGGAATTTCGGCCCGAGTCCGGATCGTGAGCCTCGGCCAGGGGAAACCGAGACCCTGGGGCTGTCATCTCGCTAAGTCTCAGGTCTTTCTCTGCCTGTCGAAAGCTGGGCGCGTTGTCGTTAATGTCCATGATCTCCACTTCGATTCCGTAAACCTGCATCTGTCCCTCCACTATCAGCTCACAGCGCAGCACGCATTTCTCCACCAGCCGGCACAGCTGCTCTCTGTCGATCCTCTCTGCTGTCACTAAATGTCCCGTCTTCCCGTGCAGAGCGAAATACGTCATCGTACCCTCGGCGACAACGCGGACGCCGAGGTCGCGGATCGCCGGCAGCTGCAGCCCCAGGTCCTTGGCCACGTCGCCCACGAACGAGCCCTTGGGCATCTCCTCGGGCACGGAGTAGCGCAGCTGCCCCCACGCCGCCTCCCACGCCGCCAGCAGCACGGCCCAGAGCAGAGCTCGCTGCCGCCGGCCCCAGCGCCTCCCCGCCGCGCACATCTCCACCGCCGGCACCGCAACACTGCCGGGAGCTCTCCGCCGCCGCTCACGGATCTGGTTCACGGTGTAGCTCCGGCGCTTTGCTCCCGGCCGCTCCTGCCAGGCTCTTCCGACTCCCTTCAGCACGTCTCCGCACCGCGGGAACGATCGCAGACCGCTCCGCCGCCGACTCACACACCGGGAGAGCGAGAGAGCCGGGCCGCGGCGGGCGGGGCTGCAGCGCTCCGAGCTCCCTCTCGCTCCTCTCGGTCAACAGCGGCGCCCGCAGCCTCCTCCCGGCACTGCACGCAGTGAAATGTAATCGAGTTATTTTAATACGACGTACGGAGTATTACGAGTCCTAACGCAGTAGTAGAAAAGCAGAACTTCCTTCACAAATATTTGTAGGGGACATGATGGAATGAGCGGCGCAAGGGTAGCGAAAGAAAACCGACTCTGATATACAGCTGTAGGTTACTTCATCACTCTGTGCCCACTGTACCTACAACTACCCAGGAGGCAGGAAAGCTCCTGTACTGAACCTGTCCAGCTTATACATGACTATATTCAATCAAGTCATTCTATAATCTCAGGAAGAGGTTTTTCTTTTCTCAGAAATTAGGATGTAAAGGGCTGACGCTCGTTAGCAAAACCTTGTTCTAATTTTTGTGTATTCATGTAGCTATGGCACATTTTCAACGAAACATTTTCAGGCAGCGAGGAAAGAGAATTACAGCTGCACACCTTAGACTCTGATGGCCTTTGGTAAATTTTCAAGTAGACCTGGTTCAAGTGCCTGAAGTCTCAATTGGCGAATCTCCTACACATTTGATATCCATATTTGAATCTTAGAGCCTTATTATCCTTTTAAATAGACATTCATAAGAAAAACTGGGGAGGGAGGAGTGGAAGGGGAACCAACCAAAAAAAAAGCAAACAAACAAAAAAACCCTAAGAGAACGAATTCTCTATACAGGGTCCAATCACCTCTCTTTTTATAAACAGGATAAGAAAGTCGCGTCTGGAACAAAAAAAAAAAAAAAAAAAAAAAATTCCCCCTCTTTGAGGCCTCAGTCTTCATCGACACCTGTGCATGAAGGAAAAATTAGGAATAGCAAAAGAAAAAGAGGGAACTACCAGCCAGAATGGAAAAAGAAATCTAGCAAAATGAACTCGTCCCGCTGATGGTACCAGTCCTATCATTTCTGCAACAGTGTTCACGCAAACGATGAGTGACAATCTCTTCTCTTACTCTGGATGGAGGACCTGTCATTGTTCTATCCAGGAGAAACGAGTCTTTCTGGAGTCCAAGACTGAAAAAGCGTTAAACAAGGGGTATGTGGCCAGTTTTTAACCAGGTCCCAGAATACAGTTTCAGGATAAACAGATCATTAAGGAAAAATCTGCAACAGCTAGTATCTACGTTATTTCCCCATTTCCTTTAATGAAGAACCACGAATCTCCTGCGCAGTTATGATTCCCCATCACAGTTACTAATTAATACGATTTTAGTCAACTCAAGAGATGCAGACAAGACCTCTTAGATGAATCTGAAGCTGTGGCCACTGCAGAATCGAGTGCTTTGGCTAATTGCCTGTTCTTAGAAAAAGAAATCGCCTCGTTCTTTTATTCCTTCCCGGAGACATGGACCAGCCATTCCAACCTACACTACCCGGGGAATCCCAAGGAAAAGAGGGCAACGGTTGGGAAAGATTCAAGGAGAACAGCAGGAACTCGCAGCTCTGCAGAAAGAACTGCAGAGAAAAATAATGACTGGAATAGATAAGCAACCCCGCCTACCATTTCTGAAGAAAATTTTAACCAAATACACTCGACACTCTTGCAGCAGGGAGGAACCACCTGTAATTTCTCCTTTCATGTCGAAAAGGCACACATCGCAGGAATAAAAACCCCAAATGACAAGCAAACACAAGCCCCGACCTCCTAACAAACAAAAGTGTTAATTCCCTTTTCGGAATTCTGTTACATAGAATCAGTGGATCTCTTTCTGCAGAGCAAGAATCCGTGCTCTCCGTTGAACTGATAAATAATTGTTTTAAAAGCCTCTGAAAAACCATGACTGGGAAATATATATCCATGCCATTAATGCTGCCTTTGCTCCAGCACCATTCCCTCAGACATAGGACACTACACGGCAATTTTGGACACAGGATTAAAACCCGGGTGGCATCAGACAAACAATATCAGGGGAAAAACCAGTCAGCCTCACTATGCCTAGCATATGTGCAGCAGCCTTCTCTCAAAACATGGGAGGGCAAGCAGAAGAGGGTTAGAACAACATGTAATTTCTCAATCAGTAGAGCCAGGTGCGTGTTCTCTTTCGGAGTAAATACCGAACGAGTATTGACCGACAGACAATGTCCAGATCACGGCAAGTGTATCAATTTGGGGAAAACGAAAAAGCCTGTTAAGAAAGGCTCAAGGAGAACAGCAGGAGCTCACGGTTTTACAGACCTGCGGTGCATCGGGATTGGCAGGCACCTCTCCCTCGGCGGCACTGCTGTTCAGGCTCGGCTTCTCGCAGGAATCCCCGCCCAGAAGCTCCTCCGCAGACAGGACGGGCACCGGCGGCGGCGGCCAAGCGGCCTCGGGCACGGCGCGGGCCGGCGCCGCCACGCACAGGTTGTAGGAGTAGGGCAAGGTGCCCTCGCAGAAGTCGGCCGGGAAGGCGGCGCCGGCCACCGAGAAGCGCTGCGCGCCCAGGCAGCGCAGCACGGCGGGCGGCCCGGCCCGCCGCAGCCGCGCCAGCACGGCCAGCGCCACGCTCAGCACCAAGAGCGCCGACAGCAGCGCCAGCGCCAGCACCAGGTAGAACTGCAGCTCGGCCGCCGCCGCCGCCGCCGCCTCGGCGCCCGCCGCCCGCTCGCTCAGCTCCGGCAGCGCCTCCTGCAAGCTCTCGGCCAGCACCACGTGCAGCGTGGCCGTGGCCGACAGCGCCGGCTGCCCGTGGTCCTTCACCACGGCCACCACACGCTGCTTGGCCGCGTCCCGCTCGGACACGGCGCGCGCCGTGCGCACCTCGCCGCTGTGCAGCCCCACGCGGAACAGCGCCGGCTCCGACGCCTGCACCAGCTCGTACGACAGCCACGCGTTGCGCCCCGCGTCCGCGTCCACCGCCACCACCTTGGCCACCAGGTACCCGGCCTCGGCCGAACGCGGCACCACCTCGAAAGGAGGCGGCGCCCCTCCCGCAGCCTCTCCCGCCGCCGCCGCCGCCGCCGCCGCCGGCCACAGCACCCGGGGCGCGTTGTCGTTGCGGTCCAGCACGAAGACGCGCACCGTGGCCGTGGAGCTGCGCGCCGGCGAGCCGCCGTCCTGCGCCCGCACCGCCACCGTGAACTCGCGGCACTGCTCGTAGTCCAAGGAGCGCTGCGCGTACAGCGCGCCGCTCCGCGCCTCCACCGACACCAGCGGCGCCGCGCCCGCCGCGCCCGCGCTGCCGCCCGCCAGCCAGTAGCTCACGCGCCCGTTGGCGCCCGCGTCCGCGTCCCGCGCCTGCACGCGCAGCACCAGCGCGCCCGCCGCGTTGTTCTCCGCCACGTACGCGCTGTACGCCGCCTCCTCGAACACCGGCGCGTTGTCGTTCACGTCCGACACCTCCAGCACCAGCTCCGCGCTGCTCCGCAGCGCCGGCTTGCCCCGGTCCGTGGCAGTGATGGTGATATTGTAGGCGGAGACATTTTCTCTGTCCAGGGCACTGGCTATTATAAGTTTGTATGTGTTCTCTGATGAAGCTTCTAATCTGAAAGGCAAATTTCTGTCCATTTCACAGCTCACTTCTCCGTTTTCTCCTGAATCTCTGTCACGGACATTGATCACAGCTACAACCGTGCTCGGGACTGAGTCTTCGGGTATCGGGTTCAAGATAGGCAGGAGGGAAAGCGTTGGTGTATGGTCGTTTACGTCTATAATGTCTATATGCACTTTGGCGTGTGCTGTCAACCCGCCCCCATCCTTGCCTTCAACACTGAATTCGTAATATTTCCTTTCTTCATAATCTAAGGGTCCTGTAACCTTTACGTCCCCTGTCCTAGCGTCCAGAGTAAAGAGCTGTCGGATACTTTTTGCTATGTCGCTAAAGGAGTAGGTGATTTCCGCATTTGTACCTTCGTCATTGTCAGTAGCTTTCACCTGAAAAGCAAAGGTGCCCTCTGGCAGGTTTTCCATCAGTCGAACCTTGTAGATTTCTTTGGTGAATACTGGTGGATTGTCATTTGCGTCGGTCACGTTAATCTTAATCTGGGCGGTTCCAGATCGGATTGGATCTCCACCATCCACCGCTGTCAGTATCAAATGGTAATTTCTCTGTTTTTCTCGATCTAAGACTTTCTCTAGTACCAGTTCCGCGTGTTTTGTCCCATCAGGGCTCTCTCTCACTAAGAGGGAGAAAAGTGGATTAGGGGTAAATTCGTAGTTTTGCAAGGAGTTCACTCCAATGTCGGGGTCTCTCCCACTGCCCAGTGGGAACCTGGTCCCAGGAGGCGTCGACTCGATAATTTCTATGGTAACAAATTCTCTTTCAAACTGTGGCGCATTGTCATTGATATCCTGAATAGTAACACTCACATGAAATATGTCAAAAGGGTTTTCCACAACTGCCTCCAAACTGAGGACACACGGCGACACGGCCCCGCAGATGCTCTCTCGGTCTATCCTGCCATTTACACGCAGATTTGTATTATCTTCCTCTAGAGTGAAGTACTGCTTTTCGTCACCAGTGACTATTCGCAGCTTGCGCGCCGGCAGCTCGTCCGCGCTGAGCCCCAGGTCCCGCGCCAGCGGCCCCACGAGCGAGCCTCTGCCCAGCTCCTCGGGGATGGCGTAGCGGACCCGCTCGGCCGCCGCCCGGCACCACACGCACAGCAGCACCGCGGCCAGCAGCGCGACCCGCCCAGCGCCTGCCCAGCCCTGCGCTGCCGATCTGACCTCCATTCCGTGCTTTCCTGAAGGGTATTCTGTGGACGGGTAAAAGTTAGCCTTTCCGGGTAGCTGAACCAGTATTCGAGAGAAATAAAGATATGAAATCCCTGTTGCAGATTGGAGGACGGGCTGAGTCGAGCGGTTCCTGCTTTTCTCTCTGCTCTGCGCAGTACGGAGCAGCAATACGCGGGCGCCGGGGAGGAGCCGACAGCTGAGCAGCATCTCCGCCTTGGCCAACAGTGACACCCTGAGTCCGTGCCTGAGAACCGCAGTGTCCAAGAAAAAAAAAACAGCCCGAAGGTCAGCCCTGCACTCCCTTGCCTCGGGAATGACTGGAAAATACAGATATTGTCAGGAGCAAGAAACAGAAAGTCTATCAGTACTGAAACATCTAGGAATTCCTGTTGTCTGAATTGCTTACACTTGCAATTCCTCTGTCGGACAGATCCCTTTCTTGAGGGATGTGGGGCAGGACCTTGGTGTGCCACTGTCAGCTTACTGATCTCTTGGGTGGAGCGCTCGGCGTCCCCGCTGCCATCGTGCCGCCTCCGTGAGGGAAAAGGCAAGGCGGATCGAACACTGAAACACTGCTTTGGGTTTATTTAGGATAGCTGAGATCCCCAGCTAACACTAAGCTTTCCAGTTTTGAACAGTCGTCGTTGATGGACAAGCGAAGCCGGGAATTCCAGGCTCTGAGAAAACCACAGCGGTCACATCAGACCTGATCCCATCTCTTTCGACGTTCAAAGCTCAGCGTCCATATCATTACCCATACAACCCAACCCCGAATCATGTGTGTGTATCCCACAAACCACTCCCTGATATCCTAAACAGGCAGATACTGTAGCTGTTCTCAGGCGTTAAAGAACATTTCCTGGGAAATGTCGGCGGCAGCTATGGTTGTTTGAACAACCAGAGTAAACAGACAGATTCCTTGCGAAAAGCCATTTTATCTTACTTGTAAACTAGATCCTCGTCTCTTTTACCGTTAAAAAAAATCGCCAAACCCACAAACAAAAAAAAATAACAACAAAAAATCCTGAAGAAAGGTTGTGTATCATCACAGCCCCTTATGCAGAAGACAAGGAGAGGTTAGAAAACTCTCCACACTATCTACTCGATAGAATTGCTCTGGCACATTCTCCAGTCCTGGGTGTCTGAGATGCCAAGTCAAGCTATCCCCCCGTATCAGTAATGTCTCGTTAGAAAATGTGTTTTCCTACTAACTGTGGTAGTTAATCTAGTCAAGGATAATTCCTTCCCATCCAGCTGCACCTATACACAACCTCTGGTAAAAAATTAACACTCTGTCAGAACAAGACGTGGATTTGAATTTGTAATGTTTCAGAAGCCACGCAAGACTGTGAGCATCTCCAGAAGAAATTGAGAGATGGATGTGGTTGTTTCTATGGGGGCAGGGAAATTCTGTTGAAATATGTCGCAGACAATTTATTGCCTCCTATATGACCAGAATTGCCTGTAACAACCCAGACACACATTTTCATGCATCTCTGAAACACTGTCCAAATACGTGTTTTCAATATTAACTCGCATTCTAAAATTAGCTACATGATGAATAGATAGTGATGAATCGTAGTTTGCATTTAGGTATTTTTTTCATCGATATTCTAGTAAATATACTTTATTTTGATTACTATGCCTGCACAGTAATCGACAGTTTGTATCGAATCCAAAGGTTAAGTCACGAAACCCAGCTGTGGGGAAAAAACTGGATCAGAGGAATTCTTCACCAACTAATACGAGTCTCTTCAAATACCCTTAAGAAGGATTGAATAATTCGTTTGTTGAAGGCAGATATGGGAGAAATCTGGAAGTTCAAAGTGTCGGCTTTCAAGCTACAAGATCCCCGAATTTGAGAGCTCATACAGGTGATTACACTGAAATGCTTGGAGCCGGGTACTAGCAAGTATTCAAACAATTACAAGGAAGGGTCAAGTAGAACACAAAGAGAAAGTGATTTCCTTGTGAAGTTACACAGGCAACAGAACCTTCCAGCCTTGAGGAAAGCTAGGTAAAAAGAGCTCTTGAAAGCAGTAAAGAACATGCCACGTAAAACACACAAGGCAGAATCAGCATGCATTCAGGAGATGACATTCACGAGTGTGTGACTGTCTTGAAACACGGTTTCTAAGACTGTGAAACATCTGAGACTACCCTAAGAATCCTAAACATCGCGTCCACTAAATACAGTCAAAAAATTAACGTACCTGAAAGGCAACTGGGCCACCGCTTTCGGTAACTTGATTTCCTGAAGGGACGAGATCACCCGAAGCCTCATCTGGTGGTCGGGCCGGCAGGGTGTCGCAGCAGCTGCCGCCCGAGAAGCGCAGCTGGCTCTTGCGCGAGTCGGCCGTGAGCGACACCTCGTGCGAGTAGGACTGCAGGAAGGCGCGCACGCCGTCGATGCCCACGAAGTGCGACACGGGCACGCCGCGCAGGGCGCCGCTGTCCGCCGGCAGCAGCTGCTGGCGGCGCCAGCGGCGCAGGCGCAGCGCCAGCAGCAGCAGCAGGAAGGCCACGAAGAGGCACGACACGGCGGCCACGGCCAGCACCAGCCAGCGCGTCAGGCTGGCGGCCGGCTCGCCCGGCGCCGCCGCCCCGTCGGCCGCGCTGCCCAGCTCGGCCAGCAGCTCGGCCACGCTCTCGGCCAGCACCACGCTCAGCGTGGCCGTGGCCGACAGCGCCGGCCGCCCGTGGTCCTTCACCAGCACCACCAGGCTCTGGCGCGCCGCGTCGCGGGCCAGCGGCGAGCGCGCCGTGCGCACCTCGCCGCTGTGCAGCCCCACGCGGAACAGCCCCGGCTCCGTGGCCTTGGCCAGCTCGTACGACAGCCACGCGTTCTGCCCCGCGTCCGCGTCCACCGCCACCACCTTGGCCACCAGCGCGCCGGCCTCCGCCCAGCGCGGCGCCAGCTCCACGCCCGACCACGCGGCGCCCGAGCCCGCCGCCGCCGCCGCCGCCGCCGGCGGGTACAGCACCTGCGGCGCGTTGTCGTTCTCGTCCACGATCAGCAGCCGCACCGACACGTTGCTGCTCAGCGCCGGCGCGCCGCCGTCCTCCGCACGCACCCACAGCTGCAGCTCGCGCAGCTGCTCGTAGTCGAAGGAGCGCAGCGCGTACAGCGCGCCCGTCTCCGCCTGCACCGACACGTACGACGACAGCGGCGCGCCCCGCACCCGCCCCTCCGCCAGCCGGTAGCGCACGCGCGCGTTCTGCCCCCAGTCCGCGTCCGTGGCGCGCACCGTCAGCACCAGCGCGCCCGCCGCGTTGTTCTCCGCCAGCCGCGCGCTGTAGCGCTCCTCCGCGAACACCGGCGCGTTGTCGTTCACGTCCAGCACCCGCAGCGCCAGCACCGCGCTGCTCTGCAGCGGCGGCGACCCGCCGTCGGCCGCTCGCACCGTCACGTTGTACTCCGACACCTGCTCCCGGTCCAGTAGTTCTGCAGTCACCACACGGTAGTAATTATCGAATGACCTCTCTAGGCGGAACGGGTGGCTGTCGCTGATACTGCACTGCACCTCTCCGTTTGCTCCCGAATCCCTGTCTTGGACGCTGAAAATTGCTATTACTGTCCCCAGAGGCGTATCTTCCGGAACCGGAGTGAACACGGACATTATGACGATCTCGGGAACGTAGTTGTTTACATCAACGACCTTGATGAGTACCTTGCTGTGGGAAGTGAGTCCACCCGCATCCCGAGCTTGCACAACCAATTCGTAAAACTCGTGTTCTTCGAAATTCAAGTTCTCCATTATTATAATTTCTCCACTTTCCGGATCCATCTTAAAAGTCTTGTCGAACTTCTCTGGGATTTTAAAGAACGAGTATTTTACTTCGGCATTTGGCCCCTCGTCTCTGTCACTCGCTGTCACTTGTAACACCCGACTTCCTACAGCCACGTCTTCTCTCACAGTCACCTTATACACAGACTGAGTAAATTCTGGAGCATTGTCGTTTCCATCTAACACAATAATTTCGATTGTTGTCGATCCTGATTTCACCGGACTCCCGTTGTCTGTGGCTGTCAGGATCAAATTATGAGCAGCCTTCTGTTCCCGATCCAAAGATTTCACCAATAATAATTCCGGATATTTCACACCATCATCTCCAGTTTTCACTTCCAAGGTGAAATAGCTGCTCTCGCTACATTCGTAATTCTGTAAAGAGTTCACTCCTATATCGGGATCATGAGCTTTCTCTAATGGGAAGCGTGCACCTGGTGCAGTATTCTCGCTGATTTCTAAGACACTTCTTCCTTCTGGGAAACTGGGAGGATTATCGTTAATATCCAGTATTTCTACCTCCCCTTTGTAAATGTTCATTGGACGCTTTACAAGAATTTCAAACTTTAGAACACATTTAGCAACAGCTGCGCATATCTCCTCTCTGTCCACCTGCTCCATCATAGATAAGTGGCCGCTCTGCAAGTCTAAGAAGAAGTACCGTGTCCTACCTGTGTCAAAAACGTGGGCGTCGCGGTCTTTGAGTGCCGGCAGCTGCAGCCCCAGGTCCTTGGCCACGTCGCCCACGAACGAGCCCTTGGGCATCTCCTCGGGCACGGAGTAGCGCAGCTGCCCCCACGCCGCCTCCCACGCTGCCAGCAGCACGGCCCAGAGCAGAGCTCGCTGCCGCCGGCCCCAGCGCCTCCCCGCCGCGCACATCTCCACCGCGGCACCGCAACACAGAGAGCAGTTCGCCCCGCCGACCCCTGATCTGCACCCCGCTCCGGCTCCCGCTTCTGCTCTAATTTCTTCTCCGGCTCACCGCTCCCGGCCGCTGCCGCTGGCCCCTCCGCCTCGGTGCTGCACCGATCCGCACTGCGGGAACGATCCCAATCCGGCGTCTGCCGAGTCAGAGAGGCAACGGGCAAGGAATCCTGTCCGCAGCGGGCGGGGCTGCAGCGCTCCGAGCTCCCTCTCGCTCCTCTCGGTCAACAGCGGCGCCCGCAGCCTCCTCCCGGCACTGCAGGCACCGAGCGCTGCCCGCCCTGCCTCGCCCACGGACAGCTCGCGGGGACAGCACAGCGCCACGGAGATATCGGGCCCCGTCCAGAGGGGACCTCCTGCCTCTGCTTTTCCCCAGCCCATCTCTTCTTTGAGGAGCTGATCAAGACCGGTAAGGAGGCAGAGGCGTCCTTGTGTTTTCTACCGCACAGGAAAAGGTTTTTTGTAATGGTGATACAATATTGATATTAAGTTCTCTTAACAAGCAGAAGGATTACTAGTCATAGTCCATTCATTCAAAACCACAATTTCCCCCACTAATGGCCCAGCTTTTTCAGCAGTCGTTGTTGGATAATCTTTCTATTCCCCTCACATTTTCTGCCAATATATCTTAATATTTGAATGCCACTAGCAACCTCAGATTTCCAAACCCCATGTGTTAGCACAAGCCAGCAGCCGACTTTTCTGTGTTCAAGCTCCTCAGGTGGTCTCGAACCTGATCTTTTCTTACAGTGGGAGGGACATTTTTCCCTCCAGTCCCTGCCTTGAACTCCATCCACTTGACAGGTGTGAGAGGAGACCTTGTCAGTGATGACTGAGACAAAGATATGGCTGAGTACCTCAGCCTTTTCGTGGTCTGTTTTTACCAAATTGTCACTTGTGCTCATCAGGAGACATACAGGTTTGTTTTTTTTTTACCTTTTTCTTCAGTCAGACTTACCTGTAGAAACCTTTCTTGCTATTCTTTGCATTCCCTGTATAGTTCATCTCCAACCATGCCTTGGCCAACCTGACCCTATCCCAGCACAACCAGCCAGCATCCCTATACTCTTCCCAGGACCCTATCCCTCATCCCACTGCTGCTCATTTCTTTCTTGCCCTTTCATTTGACCAGCAATTCTTCCCTCAGCTATGCCGGTCTGTTCCCTTCTTTTCCTGTTTTCCTACACATGGGTTTCTAGAGGGCATGCATTGTATGGAAAGCATCCCTAAAGATCTGCCAGGTCTGTTCTGCTCTCTTGTCCTTCAGGGCACTTTGCCCTGAGGGAGCCCATTGACTAAATCCTTTAAGACCTGGAAGTTTGCTTTCCTAAAATTCATTGTCCTGGCTTTGCTCTTTGCCAGATCCATACCTCTCAGGACTATGAACTTGACCAGTGAATGATCATAGCAGCCCAGGCTGCCTCCAGTCCTCATATCTCTGATTAGCTCATCTGTTTTGATGACCAACAAGTCCAGAAAAACATTTCTTCTGGTAAGGAGGGTTGGACTAAGGTCTCAATCCTTCCTAAAGGGCACCTCCAAGTGAGCTTCTTGGGAGAACTCAGCAGTGTGTTCAGGCCTTTCGAGACAGGATACTGCCTTCCCCTCTCACAGGGTAAAAGCCATAATAAACCATCTGTTTATGAACTGCCTCAGACACTTGAAGCTTCAAACTGGAATGACTCAAACCCCAGTGTTATGGTTTGATGCTGGCGCAATGCCAGTGCCTCTATGAAAATGCACTTTCTCAAATAATTGCTGTGAGATGTGATCAGGAACAGAGCAGAGCAGTCTCAAACTGAATAACAAAGAAAAAAACCCCTTTATTAAACTACTACTACTATAGAAGACACACACACTAAAATCTAGGATGAAGACTCTTTAAAACGCTCCTCCTCCCTCTAACTAATTTCTTACAAAACTACAGTGAGACACTACTTAGGATTCTTGATTAAGTTGCCACCTTTTAAATAATTAATACTCAGTCTTTTAAAGGAGAGAGAAGTCTCTTTTGTACTACAGACTCCCCTAGGAAACACAATTGCTACCCTTGTGTTTCTATGTTACACATGGCACTGCCTGGAGAAAATTTGTTAGTGTGACACTCTTTTTTTCTATGTCACAGTGCTCTTACTACTGTGCATGGACAGACTGCTCATAAGGCTCCTTTAAGGATGCTTTGCCACCGACTAAAAGAGACAACAGTTCAGCATCTCATCTTGGGACTACAGTCCCTCCCCATTTTCCCCCTGGGAAAGTTTGACTTAACTTCCTAAAAAAATTCACTTCTGTGTTAAACTATGACACCCAGACATTTAATAACGAAAGGTGGTGGTCCCTCATTATCTCAGTAAAAGACACACACCAACTCTCTTTTATAACACACACTAGTGGAAAAGATTTGCACAGGTAATCTTACATTCCTTTAGATGTGGAGAACTTTGAGTAAAAGTAACTTCCCACAGGAATTCAGCCACACACAGGATGCCAAGCAGTTCCTGGTCCCAGGAAATGAAGTGTGCCCCTGTTCCACTCGGTCAAGACACTACAAGACTTTCACACAGTAAACCAGTTTTATTCATAATTTTTAGAGTTCCAGTAAAAGAAGTTTTCATGCAGACTTCTTGCTTGCAGGTAGCTTTCTCACCTGTGGGAAGGGGGACCTGCCTGCAGGTTCCTTGGTTAAAATGAGATTAATCTAACCCTCCACCAATGTATTTGTAGAGCAGAACACAGCACATCAGCAGCCTAAGTCTTCCCAGTTTAACTGGATTATGGATTACTTCAACCTTGATGTTCATCAGTCTTCTGGTCAGCATCACTACACCATTTGCTCCCCAGGACTTACCTTTTCATCTGGGCCTTGTGGAAGTAGTCCTGCTGTAGTCCTCTGCATTTCATTATGTCAAAGCTTCTCCCTGGTAGCAGTTTTACTCATCAAATTTCCACCTCCAGGCACTCCCTAAATATACCTCCCTAGGTTTTGTGCCATTCTTTTCTAAACTTCCTACATCTGAAGTGTTACAAACACCTCGTAATTGCATCTGTGGATGCAGCAGTCAGGAGATTTGAGAAGTTCACTCCCCTACATCACAGCTTTACAAGGACAGAGCACACCTAGGGCCTGTGTGGAGGTGGGGCCCAGTTTCCTCCGACCTGCCTATTACTGGGCTCCATCTCAGCCTAAAGGTCAGTGCTCAAAAGAACCATAGAGGCCTGATAGCAATTCCATTGTCCTCCCAATTTTCCTGAATGCTTTATCAGCTGCATCTTGAAACTGGAGAGATGTGCCCACTCACCCACTATCTAGGCCAAAGGAAAATACAAAGACTGTCTCCACACAAGGCATACAGGTGTTCTCTTTATTTCAGTTTTAAATTGAGGGGTATCCAAGTTTACAATGTTAAACTTTATAACTTCAACAAAACACAGCGTGAGACTTTCTGAATATTCCATGCAGCACAGACATCATTTAAGTAATCTGTTATTATAAGTGGGGTGACAGTCTTTAAGCAAAATAAAGACAATGTTCAAACTCAGTTCAGAGAGTAGCAGGAGAAAGGGCAAAAAGGAGAATGCAAATGCTCTAACACAAATGGAGAAAATCATGTGGGGACAGCTTTCTACTCCAAACAAGAAACCACTGTATACAGCAACAATAAGAAGGCCAACATCAATCTCCTTTTTACCATTTCATGTTGATTCTACTCTTAGAAAATGCTCTCTGAAGGACTTATGGATTTTTCATGAAATATAACCAAAGGAAATGAACATTTTTTCAAAACTTTGTACAGTTATAGTAAACCAAACACCATTTGTGCTGTTGTATTTCTGTATTTCAAGGAGACAGAACACCAAGCACTGCTTTATAGGGCAAAAAGAATATTTTGTCATACATTTTACTGCTCTTATCTGCCCTGGAGAAAATGAGACTCTTGTACTCAGAGGGTCAGAATAGTCTTGCCAGGTGAGCTGCAATTGCCTGGAGCAAAGGCTGGATGGGAGCAGCTCCACCAGGCCACACTAGTGAATTATATGCAGACACACAGTGGCTATACTGACTGACAGGAAACCAAAACACACAGAGCCCACACATCCCAGAGAGAGGCATCCAGAATCCAGGGAAGAAAGAGCCAGTCCTCACACAACATCGTGACACTGTACTCTCAACATATTTGCTTTCCTGAGCTGCGGAAGGGGTTTTGTACATTTTCTGAAGGAGGAGATCTGGCATAGTGTGCCAAACTAGGACACAAGGAGAGCCCTTGTGTCACAGGACAGAAGAAAAGCTCCACTGTCTTGTTGGAGAGCAAGAGAGACAAGAGCATAGCTGAAGTGTTAGCCTCTTCCTTAACCCTGTCAGAAATGACCATGACAGCTGAAACATACCATTATCTCAGTGAGAGAACCTGAGTCGCTTTTATTTGCTCGTGTTTTGGAGTGGAAAACAAATATTTAGTCTTAGAATTTGCAGGAAGTTGAATACATAAATTGAAAATACAAATTTAGTCTACAGGTACCACTGCCACATGCTGCAGCCTGGATCCACTCCTCCCATGGGCCATGAAGCCTCCAGCTGTGCAGAACCCATGTTAGTTAAAGGAAAGAGCGTTGAAGTGTCCTGCAGAGAGAGTGCCAGCATTGTCTGGGGCCATGTCCTCTGTGCTGACAGGGACACAGGGGAGATCGTGTTCCTCATCCGGGCCCTGGCCCCTGGCGCAGTGCTGTGGGGGCAGGCTGGGCAGGATGGGCTTGAGGAATTTGAACTCGCTGTTGCCCGAGCCCGTTGTGAGGCTGATCTCGTAGCAATAGGCGCGGGGCAGGCTCCCTGCAGCGGCTGCATCGGCCAGGCCGCTCTGCAAGTTGTCGGCACCATAAAGCACGTGGCCAGCCTTCAGCTCCTTTCTCCTGCACACCTTGCGAGCGACAAAGACTGCGGCGGAGATGAGGAAGAGGAGTGAGACAAAGACCAAGGCAATGATTAAATAGGTGGTCAGGGAGCCATCCTGATCCTCTGTGGCCGGGCTGCTGTGCGGGAGGCGCACGTCTGAGAAGTCCTTGAGCAGGAGAGCGCTCAGAGCTGCCGTGGCTGACAGCGGGGGCTTGCCATTGTCTCTGACCAGGACAACCAGCTTCTGCTTCACGCTGTCTCTCTCTGTCACCGGCCTCCTCAGACGCACCTCCCCGCTTTGGACAGCCACGGAAAACAGCCCTGGGTCGGTGGCCCTCAGCAGGTGGTAGGAGAGCCAGGAGTTCTGTCCCGAGTCGGCATCGACGGCCACCACTTTGCTGATGAGGTAGCCCGCCTCAGCCGACACGGGCACCAGCTCACTGGACGCTGGGCTGCTGTCCTGGGCTGGGTAGAGCACGAGCGGTGCGTTGTCATTCTCGTCCAGCACGACCAGGCGGACGGTGACGTTGGCTCTGAGGGGAGGAGAGCCCGCGTCAGAGGCACTGACCGTCACCTCGGTCTGCCTCAAGTGCTCGTAGTCCAGGGGCCGCAGCACAAACACGTGTCCGTTCTCAGAGTTCACAGAGATGCAGGAGCACGAGGGCCGCTCTGACCCTTGCTCTGGTGCCAGGGAATAGGTCACCTTGGCATTGAGCCCCACGTCAGCATCTGCAGCACTGACGGCCCCAACAAACACCGTGGGGACGTTGTTCTCACGCACGTACATGGTGTAGGAGGTCTGGTTGAAGACGGGGGCGTTGTCATTGACATCGGAGATGTCCACCGTGAAGGTCTGGGTGCTTGTGAGAGGAGGCGACCCCGCATCTGCTGCCGTGACACTGAGGACGTACTGAGGTGTCTCCTCGCGGTCCAGCGCGCTCACTGTCACCAACTCATAGTAATTCTTATAGGCTGGCCGCAGGGAGAAGAAGAGCTGATCCTCGAGGGCACAGGAGATCTTCCCGTTGGCACCGGAATCCCGGTCCCTGACCGCAAACAGGGCAACCACCGTGCCGGGCACCGTGTTCTCGGGGAGGGGACTGCTGAAGGAACTGACCAGCAGCTCTGGGGCATTGTCATTCACATCCACCACCTCCACCAACACTTTGCAGATTGCTGACAGGCCCCCACCATCTGTGGCTCTAACACGGAGTTCATGATGCTCTGAAACCTCAAAGTCCAGAGGTTTTGTGAGTTTAATTTCACCAGTTATGGGATCAATCACAAATGCTGAGGCATTCTGACCTCCTGGTTGGCTTAGCTGATAGTAGATGTTCCCATTAACTCCTGCATCCAGGTCACTTGCCAGCACAGTCAGAACCACAGAGCCTTCTGGCATGTTTTCTAAAACCTTTATGATGTACATCTCCTGTGTGAAGATGGGAGCATTGTCGTTTGCATCTAGAATGACAATTTTCACTTCTGTGGACCCACTCCTGGGAGGAGAGCCCCCATCCACGGCAATAACACTGAAAACCATCTCTGCATGCTCCTCTCTGTCAAGCGGCTTTTCCAAGACTAATTCAACATACTTGTCATCTTCACTCCTACTTCCATAGGAGACACTGAAGTACCCGTTTTCAGGAAAGATGCTATATGCCCGGATATTATTGCTGCCAATATCTAGGTCTTCAGCACCCTCCAGTGGGAAACGTGAACCAGGGTCGCTCGTTTCGGGTATCCTAAAAGTGACTCGTTCCTCAGGGAAAACTGGCGAATGGTCATTGATATCGTCCAGAGCCACCTCGACCCGAAAGAACTGAAGTGGGCTGGCGAGCAGCAGCTCGAAGGGGAGCATGCAGGTGGCGGACTGGCCGCACAGCTCCTCCCGGTCCAGCCTCCCCGCCACGACGAGGCGGCCGGAGGCGCGGTCGAAGCGAAAATGCTGCCGGCCGTCCTCCGAGACCAGGCGGGCGCGGCGAGCCGAGAGCTGCGCCGGCGTCAGCCCCGCATCCTCCGCCAGCTTGCCCACCAGGGAGCCGCTTTCCGCCTCCTCGGCTACGGAGTAGCGGATGGGCTCGGCGCGAGCGTGCGGCAGCGAGAGGAAAGCAGAGAGACAAAGCACTTGCCTTGCGAGCGCCATGGCGCGGCGGCGGCGGCGGCGGCGGCGGCGGCGGCCGGTGTCGGTCTCGCGGATGATCCGGGCGATTCCCCGCGGAGAGCGGCGAAGTGGAAGGCGGACGTCTTCTCTCGCTGCTTCAGATTCTGCCGGCGGCCCGTAAGGCAGCCGGGGTGTCCCGGCAGCGGCTGCAATCCCTTCCGCAGCCTGTGCCACCTCCGCCCGGCTGCGCTGCGCTGGTCTAAGCTGAGCTGAGCTGCACTGAGCTGAACTGGGCTGGGCTGTGCCGTGCCGTGCCGGGCTGCGCTGCGCTGTGCCGGTCCGGGCTCGGCCGCCTCCGCTGCCGCAGCCGCTCGGCGCCGCCTTGGCCGAGGGCACCACCCAGCGGTGCGCGCTGGGACTGCAGCCGCCGCCGCCCGCAGCCCGCGCTGCCGCTCGCCCCGGCCCGCGATTCCGAGCCCACCGAGACAGCCGGGCCAAGAACGGAACGCGGCCCGAACCAGCACAGCCTAAAGACGAGGCTGAGTCCAGAAGGACAGAGCCTCCTCCCGCAGCAGGAGAAACCGAGCGCAGATAGGGCGATGGTGACCGCACGGGCATGCCAATGAACACTCTCCCGGCTGCATCTGCACACTCAGGAACTGTACCCACCCAACATTGCTTCCGACAAGGGACACACTGGGAAAGTAACTCGCACAATTCTGAAAAGTATTGACAGGGCTTTCCCAGAAAGAATGCCACCACAAGACTTCTCTCTCCACAAAAGGAGTCTGTGTGTTCTCTTTATTTCAGTCTTACACATTTTTTCACTTTCTAATCCCATGGTTATACTAATTTATGCGTTAAACTGTCTAACTTCAGCACATCACAGTGGGAGGGAGACTATCCCAGTATTTCAAGGATCACAGACATCATTCAAACAACCAGTAATTCTAGATGGGGTGGCAATTCTTCTCTAGAGGAACAGGCTCAGTATATTGTTCAGTACATTTCAGGGGAGAAAGGGCAAATATGGGAATGCAAATGCTCTGACATAACACAGAAAATAAATCATGCATGGACAGCTTTCTAGCGCCATCAAGAAGCCTTGAGATTCAGAAACAACAATGAAAAGACCAATCTCAATGTCTTTTTTTAAAGTTCTTCTTTACTCTTCCTTCCAATAATTGTCTGATAGTATTTGTGGAGTTTTCCTTCAACGCCTTCAACGATAATGGACATATTTCTACAGCTCTTTTCACTTACAGTCTACCCTAACCCTGTTTGTGCTCATGTGTTTCCAAGGCAATCCTGAGGTGACAGATCCCCCAAGCCCTTCTCGGAAGCCGTAGGGAGACTTTGTTGTGCATTTTGCTGCCCTGCTCAGAGCTAGATAGGGAAGGCGAGACTGCTGTTGTGAATGGGTCCAAATCAACTCCTCCCCTGCTGAGCTGGCATTGCCTGAGTTGCAATGGCTGGGTGGGAGCACCTCCCCCAGGCCCCAATACTGAGGCATCTGCAGATATTCAGTGTCTGAATGGACAAGCTTGTCTTGTCTGTCATAGCGACAAGAAAGCAAAGCACACAGAGCCCTCATCTCAGACAGAGACATCCAGAATCCAGGCAAGGAAGGGCCTAGGGCCCACGTGACACTGCGTCCCAGTACTCTCAACTTCCTTGCTTTCCTGAGGCTCAAAAATGGCCTTTTGCATTTCAGTGAGGATATGATTTGTTTGGCCACCAGTGACATGGTATAAAGCTCAGAATAAAAACATCCCATGACTATTCAGACAGCAAGAGAAAGAAGAACACAGCTGAGCGCTAACGACACAGTTACAGCCTGTTGGAAATGGCAGTAAAAGAGCTGAAACAAATTCCTACAAAAGTGAGAGAACCTTTGCCATTTTACAACTGTCGTTGATCTTTGGATTGGCAGACTGTGTATATTCGGAATATAATTTCAAAAAAGTTGTCTGAACCAACTCCAAACACAAATATACTGTGAAGGAACAATTGCCACATGCCGCAGCATGGATCAACTCCTCCCATGGGCCATGAAGCCTCCAGCTGTGCAGAACCCATGTTAGTTAAAGGAAAGAGCGTTGAAGTGTCCTGCAGAGAGAGTGCCAGCATTGTCTGGGGCCATGTCCTCTGTGCTGACAGGGACACAGGGGAGATCGTGTTCCTCATCCGGGCCCTGGCCCCTGGCGCAGTGCTGTGGGGGCAGGCTGGGCAGGATGGGCTTGAGGAATTTGAACTCGCTGTTGCCCGAGCCCGTTGTGAGGCTGATCTCGTAGCAATAGGCGCGGGGCAGGCTCCCTGCAGCGGCTGCATCGGCCAGGCCGCTCTGCAAGTTGTCGGCACCATAAAGCACGTGGCCAGCCTTCAGCTCCTTTCTCCTGCACACCTTGCGAGCGACAAAGACTGCGGCGGAGATGAGGAAGAGGAGTGAGACAAAGACCAAGGCAATGATTAAATAGGTGGTCAGGGAGCCGTCCTGATCCTCTGTGGCCGGGCTGCTGTGCGGGAGGCGCACGTCTGAGAAGTCCTTGAGCAGGAGAGCGCTCAGAGCTGCCGTGGCTGACAGCGGGGGCTTGCCGTTGTCTCTGACCAGGACAACCAGCTTCTGCTTCACGCTGTCTCTCTCTGTCACCGGCCTCCTCAGACGCACCTCCCCGCTTTGGACGGCCACGGAAAACAGCCCTGGGTCGGTGGCCCTCAGCAGGTGGTAGGAGAGCCAGGAGTTCTGTCCCGAGTCGGCATCGACGGCCACCACTTTGCTGATGAGGTAGCCCGCCTCAGCCGACACGGGCACCAGCTCACTGGACGCTGGGCTGCCGTCCTGGGCTGGGTAGAGCACGAGCGGTGCGTTGTCATTCTCGTCCAGCACGACCAGGCGGACGGTGACGTTGGCTCTGAGGGGAGGAGAGCCCGCGTCAGAGGCACTGACCGTCACCTCGGTCTGCCTCAAGTGCTCGTAGTCCAGGGGCCGCAGCACAAACACGTGTCCGTTCTCAGAGTTCACAGAGATGCAGGAGCACGAGGGCCGCTCTGCCCCTTGCTCTGGTGCCAGGGAATAGGTCACCTTGGCATTGAGCCCCACGTCAGCATCTGCAGCACTGACGGCCCCAACAAACACCGTGGGGACGTTGTTCTCACGCACGTACATGGTGTAGGAGGTCTGGTTGAAGACGGGGGCGTTGTCATTGACGTCGGAGATGTCCACCGTGAAGGTCTGGGTGCTTGTGAGAGGAGGCGACCCCGCATCTGCTGCCGTGACACTGAGGACGTACTGAGGCGTCTCCTCGCGGTCCAGCGCGCTCACTGTCACCAGCTCATAGTAATTCTTATAGGCTGGCCGCAGGGAGAAGAAGAGCTGGTCCTCGAGGGCACAGGAGATCTTCCCGTTGGCACCGGAATCCCGGTCCCTGACCGCAAACAGGGCAACCACCGTGCCGGGCACCGTGTTCTCGGGGAGGGGACTGCTGAAGGAACTGACCAGCAGCTCTGGGGCATTGTCATTCACATCCACCACCTCCACCAACACTTTGCAGATTGCTGACAGGCCCCCACCATCTGTGGCCCTCACACTGAGCTCATGAGATTCTTCTGCCTCGAAGTCTAGTGGTTTTGTGATTTTAATTTCACCAGTTATGGGATCAATCACAAAAGCTGACTCACTCTGTCCCACAGCCTGGCTGAATTGATAGTTAATGTCCCCATTAATTCCTGCATCCTGATCTGTTGCCAGCACAGTCAGAACCACTGAGCCTGCTGACATGTTCTCCAACACCTTTCCAGTGTATACCTCCTTTGTGAAGATGGGAGCATTGTCATTTGCATCCAGAATTACAATGTTTACTTGGCTGGTCCCACTTCTGGGAGGAGAGCCCCCATCCACAGCAATAACACTGAAACCCATCTCTGCATGCTCCTCTCTGTCTAGTGGCGTTTCCAGAACAAGTTCAAGATACTTCTTGCCTGAAATCCCAGTCCCATAGGAGACACTGAAATACTCATTCTTTGGAGAGATGTTGTACTCCTTGACTGTGTTACTGCCTATATCGAGGTCTCGAGCCACCTCCAGTGGGAAACGAGAGCCGGGATCGCTCGTCTCTGGAATCTTAAACGTGAAGCGTTCCTCGGGGAAGACGGGTGAATGGTCATTGATATCGTCCAGAGCCACCTCGACCCGAAAGAACTGCAGGGGGTTGGAGAGCAGCAGCTCGAAGGGGAGCATGCAGGTGGCGGACTGGCCGCACAGCTCCTCCCGGTCCAGCCTCCCCGCCACGACGAGGCGGCCGGAGGCGCGGTCGAAGCGAAAATGCTGCCGGCCGTCCTCCGAGACCAGGCGGGCGCGGCGAGCCGAGAGCTGCGCCGGCGTCAGCCCCGCATCCTCCGCCAGCTTGCCCACCAGGGAGCCGCTTTCCGCCTCCTCGGCTACGGAGTAGCGGATGGGCTCGGCGCGAGCGTGCGGCAGCGAGAGGAAAGCAGAGAGACAAAGCACTTGCCTTGCGAGCGCCATGGCGCGGCGGCGGCGGCGGCGGCGGCGGCGGCGGCCGGTGTCGGTCTCGCGGATGATCCGGGCGATTCCCCGCGGAGAGCGGCGAAGTGGAAGGCGGACGTCTTCTCTCGCTGCTTCAGATTCTGCCGGCGGCCCGTAAGGCAGCCGGGGTGTCCCGGCAGCGGCTGCAATCCCTTCCGCAGCCTGTGCCACCTCCGCCCGGCTGCGCTGCGCTGGTCTAAGCTGAGCTGAGCTGCACTGAGCTGAACTGGGCTGGGCTGTGCCGTGCCGTGCCGGGCTGCGCTGCGCTGTGCCGGTCCGGGCTCGGCCGCCTCCGCTGCCGCAGCCGCTCGGCGCCGCCTTGGCCGAGGGCACCACCCAGCGGTGCGCGCTGGGACTGCAGCCGCCGCCGCCCGCAGCCCGCGCTGCCGCTCGCCCCGGCCCGCGATTCCGAGCCCACCGAGACAGCCGGGCCAAGAACGGAACGCGGCCCGAACCAGCACAGCCTAAAGACGAGGCTGAGTCCAGAAGGACAGAGCCTCCTCCCGCAGCAGGAGAAACCGAGCGCAGATAGGGCGATGGTGACCGCACGGGCATGCCAATGAACACTCTCCCGGCTGCATCTGCACACTCAGGAACTGTACCCACCCAACATTGCTTCCGACAAGGGACACACTGGGAAAGTAACTCGCACAATTCTGAAAAGTATTGACAGGGCTTTCCCAGAAAGAATGCCACCACAAGACTTCTCTCTCCACAAAAGGAGTCTGTGTGTTCTCTTTATTTCAGTCTTACACATTTTTTCACTTTCTAATCCCATGGTTATACTAATTTATGCGTTAAACTGTCTAACTTCAGCACATCACAGTGGGAGGGAGACTATCCCAGTATTTCAAGGATCACAGACATCATTCAAACAACCAGTAATTCTAGATGGGGTGGCAATTCTTCTCTAGAGGAACAGGCTCAGTATATTGTTCAGTACATTTCAGGGGAGAAAGGGCAAATATGGGAATGCAAATGCTCTGACATAACACAGAAAATAAATCATGCATGGACAGCTTTCTAGCGCCATCAAGAAGCCTTGAGATTCAGAAACAACAATGAAAAGACCAATCTCAATGTCTTTTTTTAAAGTTCTTCTTTACTCTTCCTTCCAATAATTGTCTGATAGTATTTGTGGAGTTTTCCTTCAACGCCTTCAACGATAATGGACATATTTCTACAGCTCTTTTCACTTACAGTCTACCCTAACCCTGTTTGTGCTCATGTGTTTCCAAGGCAATCCTGAGGTGACAGATCCCCCAAGCCCTTCTCGGAAGCCGTAGGGAGACTTTGTTGTGCATTTTGCTGCCCTGCTCAGAGCTAGATAGGGAAGGCGAGACTGCTGTTGTGAATGGGTCCAAATCAACTCCTCCCCTGCTGAGCTGGCATTGCCTGAGTTGCAATGGCTGGGTGGGAGCACCTCCCCCAGGCCCCAATACTGAGGCATCTGCAGATATTCAGTGTCTGAATGGACAAGCTTGTCTTGTCTGTCATAGCGACAAGAAAGCAAAGCACACAGAGCCCTCATCTCAGACAGAGACATCCAGAATCCAGGCAAGGAAGGGCCTAGGGCCCACGTGACACTGCGTCCCAGTACTCTCAACTTCCTTGCTTTCCTGAGGCTCAAAAATGGCCTTTTGCATTTCAGTGAGGATATGATTTGTTTGGCCACCAGTGACATGGTATAAAGCTCAGAATAAAAACATCCCATGACTATTCAGACAGCAAGAGAAAGAAGAACACAGCTGAGCGCTAACGACACAGTTACAGCCTGTTGGAAATGGCAGTAAAAGAGCTGAAACAAATTCCTACAAAAGTGAGAGAACCTTTGCCATTTTACAACTGTCGTTGATCTTTGGATTGGCAGACTGTGTATATTCGGAATATAATTTCAAAAAAGTTGTCTGAACCAACTCCAAACACAAATATACTGTGAAGGAACAATTGCCACATGCCGCAGCATGGATCAACTCCTCCCATGGGCCATGAAGCCTCCAGCTGTGCAGAACCCATGTTAGTTAAAGGAAAGAGCGTTGAAGTGTCCTGCAGAGAGAGTGCCAGCATTGTCTGGGGCCATGTCCTCTGTGCTGACAGGGACACAGGGGAGATCGTGTTCCTCATCCGGGCCCTGGCCCCTGGCGCAGTGCTGTGGGGGCAGGCTGGGCAGGATGGGCTTGAGGAATTTGAACTCGCTGTTGCCCGAGCCCGTTGTGAGGCTGATCTCGTAGCAATAGGCGCGGGGCAGGCTCCCTGCAGCGGCTGCATCGGCCAGGCCGCTCTGCAAGTTGTCGGCACCATAAAGCACGTGGCCAGCCTTCAGCTCCTTTCTCCTGCACACCTTGCGAGCGACAAAGACTGCGGCGGAGATGAGGAAGAGGAGTGAGACAAAGACCAAGGCAATGATTAAATAGGTGGTCAGGGAGCCGTCCTGATCCTCTGTGGCCGGGCTGCTGTGCGGGAGGCGCACGTCTGAGAAGTCCTTGAGCAGGAGAGCGCTCAGAGCTGCCGTGGCTGACAGCGGGGGCTTGCCGTTGTCTCTGACCAGGACAACCAGCTTCTGCTTCACGCTGTCTCTCTCTGTCACCGGCCTCCTCAGACGCACCTCCCCGCTTTGGACGGCCACGGAAAACAGCCCTGGGTCGGTGGCCCTCAGCAGGTGGTAGGAGAGCCAGGAGTTCTGTCCCGAGTCGGCATCGACGGCCACCACTTTGCTGATGAGGTAGCCCGCCTCAGCCGACACGGGCACCAGCTCACTGGACGCTGGGCTGCCGTCCTGGGCTGGGTAGAGCACGAGCGGTGCGTTGTCATTCTCGTCCAGCACGACCAGGCGGACGGTGACGTTGGCTCTGAGGGGAGGAGAGCCCGCGTCAGAGGCACTGACCGTCACCTCGGTCTGCCTCAAGTGCTCGTAGTCCAGGGGCCGCAGCACAAACACGTGTCCGTTCTCAGAGTTCACAGAGATGCAGGAGCACGAGGGCCGCTCTGCCCCTTGCTCTGGTGCCAGGGAATAGGTCACCTTGGCATTGAGCCCCACGTCAGCATCTGCAGCACTGACGGCCCCAACAAACACCGTGGGGACGTTGTTCTCACGCACGTACATGGTGTAGGAGGTCTGGTTGAAGACGGGGGCGTTGTCATTGACGTCGGAGATGTCCACCGTGAAGGTCTGGGTGCTTGTGAGAGGAGGCGACCCCGCATCTGCTGCCGTGACACTGAGGACGTACTGAGGCGTCTCCTCGCGGTCCAGCGCGCTCACTGTCACCAGCTCATAGTAATTCTTATAGGCTGGCCGCAGGGAGAAGAAGAGCTGGTCCTCGAGGGCACAGGAGATCTTCCCGTTGGCACCGGAATCCCGGTCCCTGACCGCAAACAGGGCAACCACCGTGCCGGGCACCGTGTTCTCGGGGAGGGGACTGCTGAAGGAACTGACCAGCAGCTCTGGGGCATTGTCATTCACATCCACCACCTCCACCAACACTTTGCAGATTGCTGACAGGCCCCCACCATCTGTGGCCCTCACACTGAGCTCATGAGATTCTTCTGCCTCGAAGTCTAGTGGTTTTGTGATTTTAATTTCACCAGTTATGGGATCAATCACAAAAGCTGACTCACTCTGTCCCACAGCCTGGCTGAATTGATAGTTAATGTCCCCATTAATTCCTGCATCCTGATCTGTTGCCAGCACAGTCAGAACCACTGAGCCTGCTGACATGTTCTCCAACACCTTTCCAGTGTATACCTCCTTTGTGAAGATGGGAGCATTGTCATTTGCATCCAGAATTACAATGTTTACTTGGCTGGTCCCACTTCTGGGAGGAGAGCCCCCATCCACAGCAATAACACTGAAACCCATCTCTGCATGCTCCTCTCTGTCTAGTGGCGTTTCCAGAACAAGTTCAAGATACTTCTTGCCTGAAATCCCAGTCCCATAGGAGACACTGAAATACTCATTCTTTGGAGAGATGTTGTACTCCTTGACTGTGTTACTGCCTATATCGAGGTCTCGAGCCACCTCCAGTGGGAAACGAGAGCCGGGATCGCTCGTCTCTGGAATCTTAAACGTGAAGCGTTCCTCGGGGAAGACGGGTGAATGGTCATTGATATCGTCCAGAGCCACCTCGACCCGAAAGAACTGCAGGGGGTTGGAGAGCAGCAGCTCGAAGGGGAGCATGCAGGTGGCGGACTGGCCGCACAGCTCCTCCCGGTCCAGCCTCCCCGCCACGACGAGGCGGCCGGAGGCGCGGTCGAAGCGAAAATGCTGCCGGCCGTCCTCCGAGACCAGGCGGGCGCGGCGAGCCGAGAGCTGCGCCGGCGTCAGCCCCGCATCCTCCGCCAGCTTGCCCACCAGGGAGCCGCTTTCCGCCTCCTCGGCTACGGAGTAGCGGATGGGCTCGGCGCGAGCGTGCGGCAGCGAGAGGAAAGCAGAGAGACAAAGCACTTGCCTTGCGAGCGCCATGGCGCGGCGGCGGCGGCGGCGGCGGCGGCGGCGGCCGGTGTCGGTCTCGCGGATGATCCGGGCGATTCCCCGCGGAGAGCGGCGAAGTGGAAGGCGGACGTCTTCTCTCGCTGCTTCAGATTCTGCCGGCGGCCCGTACGGCAGCCGGGGTGTCCCGGCAGCGGCTGCAATCCCTTCCGCAGCCTGTGCCACCTCCGCCCGGCTGCGCTGCGCTGGTCTAAGCTGAGCTGAGCTGCACTGAGCTGAACTGGGCTGGGCTGTGCCGTGCCGTGCCGGGCTGCGCTGCGCTGTGCCGGTCCGGGCTCGGCCGCCTCCGCTGCCGCAGCCGCTCGGCGCCGCCTTGGCCGAGGGCACCACCCAGCGGTGCGCGCTGGGACTGCAGCCGCCGCCGCCCGCAGCCCGCGCTGCCGCTCGCCCCGGCCCGCGATTCCGAGCCCACCGAGACAGCCGGGCCAAGAACGGAACGCGGCCCGAACCAGCACAGCCTAAAGACGAGGCTGAGTCCAGAAGGACAGAGCCTCCTCCCGCAGCAGGAGAAACCGAGCGCAGATAGGGCGATGGTGACCGCACGGGCATGCCAATGAACACTCTCCCGGCTGCATCTGCACACTCAGGAACTGTACCCACCCAACATTGCTTCCGACAAGCGACACACTGGGAAAGTAGCTCGCACAATTCTGAAAAGTCTTGACAGGGCTTTCCCAGAAAAAACGTCTCTGCGAAGGATTCTGTCTCCACTAAAGGAGGTACGATGCTCTTTTTATTTCCGTCTAACATAATTTTTCAGTTTCTAAACCCAGAGTCATACCAATTTACACTGTTAAACTCTATAACGTCAGCTCATCACAGCGAGTGGGAAACTTTCTGAGTATTTCATGCATCACAGACATCATTCAAACAGCCAGCAATTCTAGATAGGGTGGCATTCCTCTAGAGGAACAGGCAAGGTAATGTGCAAACACATTTCAGAGAGCAGGAGAAAGGGCAAAACGGAGAATGCAAATGCTCTAACACATATGGGAAAGTCATATGCGTCAAGTCCCAACAACAAAGCGCTGAATTCTCTAACAAGAATGAGGAAACAAAACTCAAATTCCTATTCCAATCTTTTTCAAACTTTCAAGTTCTTGATTTTACCCTCAGAAAATTCTTTGATTTTCATGCCCCCAGAGATGATGAAAAAGTTTTCATTGCTCTGTGCAGTTATACACTCTCCAAACACAGGCTGACCTGTCACTGCTATATTTCCAAGGCAAGTGCAAGGAGACAGAACAACAAATGCACACTTATAGGCCAAAGGAAGACTTTTGTTATGCGTTTTGCTGCTCTGCTGTGTTTTAGCGCGCTCTGCTCTGCCCTGGAAGGATCAAAAGTCCAGTCTACTTTCAGGCAGAGCTGGAATTGCCTGCACTGTAATGGCTGGATGGGAGAAATTCACCCTTTCAGTGGGCAGCATTAGCAAAGCACCTGCACACGCACCATGGCTATACAGACAGATATACTGACAAGACGGTGTGACACACAGAGCCCACCCATGTCAGACAGAGACATCCGAAACCCAGAAAGAAAAAGCCCCATGCTAACAGAACATTATGACACAGTATTCAGAACGGCCTTGCTTCTCTGGGGAAAGGGTTTTGTGTCATTTCAGCCAATGTGAGCTTTGTCTATGCAACTGTGCCACTGCGCTATAAAAAGAACAAGAAGTCCAAGGTCTGGTCTGAGAGCAAGAGACAAAGAGCAAATCTGGGAGTGCATTATTAAAGCCTATCAGAAAGGGCAGTTACATAGGAGAAATAGACTATTGTCTGAGGAAGAGAATCAGAGCATATCTTTTATTCTGCAATTTTGTTTTTGGAGAGGCAGACAAAGTTTACACTGACTTGGAATTTTCATGAAATTGGCTATGCCTATTGGGAACATACTTTCTCTGGAGGAACCATTGCCAGGTGCTGCAACATGGATCTCCTCCTCCCATGGGCCATGAAGCCTCCAGCTGTGCAGAACCCATGTTAGTTAAAGGAAAGAGCGTTGAAGTGTCCTGCAGAGAGAGTGCCAGCATTGTCTGGGGCCATGTCCTCTGTGCTGACAGGGACACAGGGGAGATCGTGTTCCTCATCCGGGCCCTGGCCCCTGGCGCAGTGCTGTGGGGGCAGGCTGGGCAGGATGGGCTTGAGGAATTTGAACTCGCTGTTGCCCGAGCCCGTTGTGAGGCTGATCTCGTAGCAATAGGCGCGGGGCAGGCTCCCTGCAGCGGCTGCATCGGCCAGGCCGCTCTGCAAGTTGTCGGCACCATAAAGCACGTGGCCAGCCTTCAGCTCCTTTCTCCTGCACACCTTGCGAGCGACAAAGACTGTGGCGGAGATGAGGAAGAGGAGTGAGACAAAGACCAAGGCAATGATTAAATAGGTGGTCAGGGAGCCGTCCTGATCCTCTGTGGCCGGGCTGCTGTGCGGGAGGCGCGCGTCTGAGAAGTCCTTGAGCAGGAGAGCGCTCAGAGCTGCCGTGGCTGACAGCGGGGGCTTGCCGTTGTCTCTGACCAGGACAACCAGCTTCTGCTTCACGCTGTCTCTCTCTGTCACCGGCCTCCTCAGACGCACCTCCCCGCTTTGGACGGCCACGGAAAACAGCCCTGGGTCGGTGGCCCTCAGCAGGTGGTAGGAGAGCCAGGAGTTCTGTCCCGAGTCGGCATCGACGGCCACCACTTTGCTGATGAGGTAGCCCGCCTCAGCCGACACGGGCACCAGCTCACTGGACGCTGGGCTGCTGTCCTGGGCTGGGTAGAGCACGAGCGGTGCGTTGTCATTCTCGTCCAGCACGACCAGGCGGACGGTGACGTTGGCTCTGAGGGGAGGAGAGCCCGCGTCAGAGGCACTGACCGTCACCTCGGTCTGCCTCAAGTGCTCGTAGTCCAGGGGCCGCAGCACAAACACGTGTCCGTTCTCAGAGTTCACAGAGATGCAGGAGCACGAGGGCCGCTCTGCCCCTTGCTCTGGTGCCAGGGAATAGGTCACCTTGGCATTGAGCCCCACGTCAGCATCTGCAGCACTGACGGCCCCAACAAACACCGTGGGGACGTTGTTCTCACGCACGTACATGGTGTAGGAGGTCTGGTTGAAGACAGGGGCGTTGTCATTGACATCGGAGATGTCCACCGTGAAGGTCTGGGTGCTTGTGAGAGGAGGCGACCCCGCGTCTGCTGCCGTGACACTGAGGACGTACTGAGGCGTCTCCTCGCGGTCCAGCGCGCTCACTGTCACCAGCTCATAGTAATTCTTATAGGCTGGCCGCAGGGAGAAGAAGAGCTGATCCTCGAGGGCACAGGAGATCTTCCCGTTGGCACCAGAATCCCGGTCCCTGACCGCAAACAGGGCAACCACCGTGCCGGGCACCGTGTTCTCGGGGAGGGGACTGCTGAAGGAACTGACCAGCAGCTCTGGGGCATTGTCATTCACATCCACCACCTCCACCAACACTTTGCAGATTGCTGACAGGCCCCCTCCGTCTCTGGCCCTCACAATCAGCTCGTGAGTTTTGGCTGCCTCGAAGTCCAGAGGTTTTGTGATTTTAATTTCACCGGTTGTGGGATCAATCACAAAGGCAGAGTCACTCTGTCCCACTGTCTGGCTGAGTTGATAGGTGATGTCCCCATTAATTCCTGCATCCTGATCTGTTGCCAGCACAGTCAGAACCACAGAGCCTTCGGGCATGTTCTCCAGAACCATTGCAATATAACGATCTTGCGTGAATTTCGGAGCATTGTCATTTACATCTAGAATGATAATAGAGATCTCGATGGTCCCGCTTCTGGGAGGAGAGCCACCGTCCACAGCAATAACACTGAAACCCATCTCTGCCTCCTCCTCCCTGTCTAGCGGCTTTTCCAAAACAAGTTCAACATATTTGTCAGTATTACTCCGACTCCCATAGGAGACACTGAAATACTCATTCTCGGGAGAGATGTTGTACCCCTGGACTGTGTTCTGGCCAATATCAAGGTCCTGAGCCGCCTCCAGCGGGAAACGAGAGCCTGGCTCGCTAGTTTCTGGGATGTCAAAAGTGACTCGATCTTCTCGGAAAACAGGCGAATGGTCATTGATATCGTCCAGAGTCACCTCGACCCGAAAGAACTGCAGGGGGCTGGCGAGCAGCAGCTCGAAGGGGAGCATGCAGGTGGCGGACTGGCCGCACAGGTCCTCCCGGTCCAGCCTCCCCGCCACGACGAGGCGGCCGGAGGCGCGGTCGAAGCGAAAATGCTGCCGGCCGTCCTCCGAGACCAGGCGGGCGCGGCGAGCCGAGAGCTGCGCCGGCGTCAGCCCCGCATCCTCCGCCAGCTTGCCCACCAGGGAGCCGCTTTCCGCCTCCTCGGCTACGGAGTAGCGGATGGGCTCGGCGCGAGCGTGCGGCAGCGAGAGGAAAGCAGAGAGACAAAGCACTTGCCTTGCGAGCGCCATGGCGCGGCGGCGGCGGCGGCGGCGGCGGCGGCGGCCGGTGTCGGTCTCGCGGATGATCCGGGCGATTCCCCGCGGAGAGCGGCGAAGTGGAAGGCGGACGTCTTCTCTCGCTGCTTCAGATTCTGCCGGCGGCCCGTAAGGCAGCCGGGGTGTCCCGGCAGCGGCTGCAATCCCTTCCGCAGCCTGTGCCACCTCCGCCCGGCTGCGCTGCGCTGGTCTAAGCTGAGCTGAGCTGCACTGAGCTGAACTGGGCTGGGCTGTGCCGTGCCGTGCCGGGCTGCGCTGCGCTGTGCCGGTCCGGGCTCGGCCGCCTCCGCTGCCGCAGCCGCTCGGCGCCGCCTTGGCCGAGGGCACCACCCAGCGGTGCGCGCTGGGACTGCAGCCGCCGCCGCCCGCAGCCCGCGCTGCCGCTCGCCCCGGCCCGCGATTCCGAGCCCACCGAGACAGCCGGGCCAAGAACGGAACGCGGCCCGAACCAGCACAGCCTAAAGACGAGGCTGAGTCCAGAAGGACAGAGCCTCCTCCCGCAGCAGGAGAAACCGAGCGCAGATAGGGCGATGGTGACCGCACGGGCATGCCAATGAACACTCTCCCGGCTGCATCTGCACACTCAGGAACTGTACCCACCCAACATTGCTTCCGACAAGCGACACACTGGGAAAGTAACTCGCACAATTCTGAAAAGTCTTGACAGGGCTTTCCCAGAAAGAATGCCACCACAAGACTTCTCTCTCCACAAAAGGAGTCTGTGTGTTCTCTTTATTTCAGTCTTACACATTTTTTCACTTTCTAATCCCATGGTTATACTAATTTACAGCGTTAAACTGTCTAACTTCAGCACATCACAGCGGGAGGGAGACTATCCCAGTATTTCGAGGATCACAGACATCATTCAAACAACCAGTAATTCTAGATGGGGTGGCACTTCATTCTCTAGAGGAACAGGCTCAGTATATTGTTCAGTACATTTCAGGGGAGAAAGGGCAAATATGGGAATGCAAATGCTCTGACATAACACAGAAAATAAATCATGCAGGGACAGCTTTCTAGTGCCATCAAGAAGCCTTGAGATTCAGAAACAACAATGAAAAGACCAATCTCAATGTCTTTTTTAAAAGTTCTTCTTTACTCTTCCTTCCAATAATTTATAGTATTTGTGGAGTTTTCCTTCAACGCCTTCAACGATAATGGACATATTTCTACAGCTCTTTTCACTTACAGTCTACCCTAACCCTGTTTGTGCTCATGTGTTTCCAAGGCAATCCTGAGGTGACAGATCCCCCAAGCCCTTCTCGGAAGCCGTAGGGAGACTTTGTTGTGCATTTTGCTGCCCTGCTCAGAGCTAGATAGGGAAGGCGAGACTGCTGTTGTGAATGGGTCCAAATCAACTCCTCCCCTGCTGAGCTGGCATTGCCTGAGTTGCAATGGCTGGGTGGGAGCACCTCCCCCAGGCCCCAATACTGAGGCATCTGCAGATATTCAGTGTCTGAATGGACATGCTTGTCTTGTCTGTCATAGCGACAAGAAAGCAAAGCACACAGAGCCCTCATCTCAGACAGAGACATCCAGAATCCAGGCAAGGAAGGGCCTAGTGCCCACGTGACACTGCGTCCCAGTACTCGCAACTTCCTTGCTTTCCTGAGGCTCAAAAATGGCTTTTTGCATTTCAGTGAGGATATGATTTGTTTGGCCACCAGGGACATGGTATAAAGCTCAGAATAAAAACATCCTATGACTATTCAGACAGCAAGAGAAACAGGAACACAGCTGAGTGCTAACGATACAGTTAAAGCCTGTTGGAAATGGCAGTAAAGGAGCTGAAACAAATTCCTACAAAAGTGAGAGAACCTTTGCCATTTTACAACTGTCGTTGCTCTTTGGATTGGCAGACTTTGTATATTCGGAATATAATTTCAAAAAAGTTGTCTGAACCAACTCCAAACACAAATATACTGTGAAGGAACAATTGCCACATGCTGCAACAAGGATCCACTCCCCCCATGAGCCATGAAGCCTCCAGCTGTGCAGAACCCATGTTAGTTAAAGGAAAGAGCGTTGAAGTGTCCTGCAGAGAGAGTGCCAGCATTGTCTGGGGCCATGTCCTCTGTGCTGACAGGGACACAGGGGAGATCGTGTTCCTCATCCGGGCCCTGGCCCCTGGCGCAGTGCTGTGGGGGCAGGCTGGGCAGGATGGGCTTGAGGAATTTGAACTCGCTGTTGCCCGAGCCCGTTGTGAGGCTGATCTCGTAGCAATAGGCGCGGGGCAGGCTCCCTGCAGCGGCTGCATCGGCCAGGCCGCTCTGCAAGTTGTCGGCACCATAAAGCACGTGGCCAGCCTTCAGCTCCTTTCTCCTGCACACCTTGTGAGCGACAAAGACTGCGGCGGAGATGAGGAAGAGGAGTGAGACAAAGACCAAGGCAATGATTAAATAGGTGGTCAGGGAGCCGTCCTGATCCTCTGTGGCCGGGCTGCTGTGCGGGAGGCGCACGTCTGAGAAGTCCTTGAGCAGGAGAGCGCTCAGAGCTGCCGTGGCTGACAGCGGGGGCTTGCCGTTGTCTCTGACCAGGACAACCAGCTTCTGCTTCACGCTGTCTCTCTCTGTCACCGGCCTCCTCAGACGCACCTCCCCGCTTTGGACGGCCACGGAAAACAGCCCTGGGTCGGTGGCCCTCAGCAGGTGGTAGGAGAGCCAGGAGTTCTGTCCCGAGTCGGCATCGACGGCCACCACTTTGCTGATGAGGTAGCCCGCCTCAGCCGACACGGGCACCAGCTCACTGGACGCTGGGCTGCCGTCCTGGGCTGGGTAGAGCACGAGCGGTGCGTTGTCATTCTCGTCCAGCACGACCAGGCGGACGGTGACGTTGGCTCTGAGGGGAGGAGAGCCCGCGTCAGAGGCACTGACCGTCACCTCGGTCTGCCTCAAGTGCTCGTAGTCCAGGGGCCGCAGCACAAACACGTGTCCGTTCTCAGAGTTCACAGAGATGCAGGAGCACGAGGGCCGCTCTGACCCTTGCTCTGGCGCCAGGGAATAGGTCACCTTGGCATTGAGCCCCACGTCAGCATCTGCAGCACTGACGGCCCCAACAAACACCGTGGGGACGTTGTTCTCACGCACGTACATGGTGTAGGAGGTCTGGTTGAAGACGGGGGCGTTGTCATTGACGTCGGAGATGTCCACCGTGAAGGTCTGGGTGCTTGTGAGAGGAGGCGACCCCGCGTCTGCTGCCGTGACACTGAGGACGTACTGAGGCGTCTCCTCACGGTCCAGCGCGCTCACTGTCACCAACTCATAGTAATTCTTATAGGCTGGCCGCAGGGAGAAGAAGAGCTGATCCTCGAGGGCACAGGAGATCTTCCCGTTGGCACCGGAATCCCGGTCCCTGACTGCAAACAGGGCAACCACCGTGCCGGGCACCGTGTTCTCGGGGAGGGGACTGCTGAAGGAACTGACCAGCAGCTCTGGGGCATTGTCATTCACATCCACCACCTCCACCAACACTTTGCAGATTGCTGACAGGCCCCCACCATCTCTGGCCCTTACACTGAGCTCGTGAGAGTTTGCTGCTTCAAAGTCCAGAGGTTTTGTGAGTTTAATTTCACCAGTTGTGGGATCAATCACAAATGCAGAGTCACTCTGTCCCACTGTCTGGCTGAACTGGTAGGAAATTTCCCCATTAAGTCCTGCATCCTGGTCAGTTGCCAGGACAGTCAGAACCACAGAGCCTTCTGGCATGTTTTCTAAAACCTCTCCTATGTACACCTCCTGTGTGAAAAGGGGAGCATTGTCATTTACATCTAGAATGACAATTTTCACTTCTGTACTGCCACTCCTGGGAGGGGAGCTCCCATCCACAGCAATAACACTGAAACCCATCTCTGCATGCTCCTCTCTGTCTAGTGGCTTTTCCAGGACCAGTTCAAGATACTTCTTGCCTGTATCGCGAGTCCCATAGGAGACAGTAAAATACTCGTTCTCAGGTGAGATGCGGTATGCCTGGATGCTGTTGCTGCCAATATCGAGGTCTTGAGCCAACTCTAGTGGGAAATGAGTGCCAGGGTCGCTCGTTTCGAGGATGTCAAAAGTAACTCGTTCCTCGGGGAAGACGGGCGAATGGTCATTGATATCGTCCAGAGTCACCTCGACCCGAAAGAACTGCAGGGGGTTGGAGAGCAGCAGCTCGAAGGGGAGCATGCAGGTGGCGGACTGGCCGCACAGGTCCTCCCGGTCCAGCCTCCCCGCCACGACGAGGCGGCCGGAGGCGCGGTCGAAGCGAAAATGCTGCCGGCCGTCCTCCGAGACCAGGCGGGCGCGGCGAGCCGAGAGCTGCGCCGGCGTCAGCCCCGCATCCTCCGCCAGCTTGCCCACCAGGGAGCCGCTTTCCGCCTCCTCGGCTACGGAGTAGCGGATGGGCTCGGCGCGAGCGTGCGGCAGCGAGAGGAAAGCAGAGAGACAAAGCACTTGCCTTGCGAGCGCCATGGCGCGGCGGCGGCGGCGGCGGCGGCGGCCGGTGTCGGTCTCGCGGATGATCCGGGCGATTCCCCGCGGAGAGCGGCGAAGTGGAAGGCGGACGTCTTCTCTCGCTGCTTCAGATTCTGCCGGCGGCCCGTAAGGCAGCCGGGGTGTCCCGGCAGCGGCTGCAATCCCTTCCGCAGCCTGTGCCACCTCCGCCCGGCTGCGCTGCGCTGGTCTAAGCTGAGCTGAGCTGCACTGAGCTGAACTGGGCTGGGCTGTGCCGTGCCGTGCCGGGCTGCGCTGCGCTGTGCCGGTCCGGGCTCGGCCGCCTCCGCTGCCGCAGCCGCTCGGCGCCGCCTTGGCCGAGGGCACCACCCAGCGGTGCGCGCTGGGACTGCAGCCGCCGCCGCCCGCAGCCCGCGCTGCCGCTCGCCCCGGCCCGCGATTCCGAGCCCACCGAGACAGCCGGGCCAAGAACGGAACGCGGCCCGAGCCAGCACAGCCTAAAGACGAGGCTGAGTCCAGAAGGACAGAGCCTCCTCCCGCAGCAGGAGAAACCGAGCGCAGATAGGGCGATGGTGACCGCACGGGCATGCCAATGAACACTCTCCCGGCTGCATCTGCACACTCAGGAACTGTACCCACCCAACATTGCTTCCGACAAGGGACACACTGGGAAAGTAACTCGCACAATTCTGAAAAGTCTTGACAGGGCTTTCCCAGAAAGAACGTCTCTGCGAGGGATTCTGTCTCCACTAAAGGAGGTACGATGCTCTTTTTATTTCCGTCTAACATAATTTTTCAGTTTCTAAACCCAGAGTCATACCAATTTACACTGTTAAACTCTATAACGTCAGCTCATCACAGCGAGTGGGAAACTTTCTGAGTATTTCATGCATCACAGACATCATTCAAACAGCCAGCAATTCTAGATAGGGTGGCATTCCTCTAGAGGAACAGGCAAGGTAATGTGCAAACACATTTCAGAGAGCAGGAGAAAGGGCAAAACGGAGAATGCAAATGCTCTAACACATATGGGAAAGTCATATGCGTCAAGTCCCAACAACAAAGCGCTGAATTCTCTAACAAGAATGAGGAAACAAAACTCAAATTCCTATTCCAATCTTTTTCAAACTTTCAAGTTCTTGATTTTACCCTCAGAAAATTCTTTGATTTTCATGCCCCCAGAGATGATGAAAAAGTTTTCATTGCTCTGTGCAGTTATACACTCTCCAAACACAGGCTGACCTGTCACTGCTATATTTCCAAGGCAAGTGCAAGGAGACAGAACAACAAATGCACACTTATAGGCCAAAGGAAGACTTTTGTTATGCGTTTTGCTGCTCTGCTGTGTTTTAGCGCGCTCTGCTCTGCCCTGGAAGGATCAAAAGTCCAGTCTACTTTCAGGCAGAGCTGGAATTGCCTGCACTGTAATGGCTGGATGGGAGAAATTCACCCTTTCAGTGGGCAGCATTAGCAAAGCACCTGCACACGCACCATGGCTATACAGACAGATATACTGACAAGACGGTGTGACACACAGAGCCCACCCATGTCAGACAGAGACATCCGAAACCCAGAAAGAAAAAGCCCCATGCTAACAGAACATTATGACACAGTATTCAGAACGGCCTTGCTTCTCTGGGGAAAGGGTTTTGTGTCATTTCAGCCAATGTGAGCTTTGTCTATGCAACTGTGCCACTGAGCTATAAAAAGAACAAGAAGTCCAAGGTCTGGTCTGAGAGCAAGAGACAAAGAGCAAATCTGGGAGTGCATTATTAAAGCCTATCAGAAAGGGCAGTTACATAGGAGAAATAGACTATTGTCTGAGGAAGAGAATCAGAGCATATCTTTTATTCTGCAATTTTGTTTTTGGAGAGGCAGACAAAGTTTACACTGACTTGGAATTTTCATGAAATTGGCTATGCCATTTGGGAACATACTTTCTCTGGAGGAACCATTGCCAGGTGCTGCAACATGGATCTCCTCCTCCCATGGGCCATGAAGCCTCCAGCTGTGCAGAACCCATGTTAGTTAAAGGAAAGAGCATTGAAGTGTCCTGCAGAGAGAGTGCCAGCATTGTCTGGGGCCATGTCCTCTGTGCTGACAGGGACACAGGGGAGATCGTGTTCCTCATCCGGGCCCTGGCCCCTGGCGCAGTGCTGTGGGGGCAGGCTGGGCAGGATGGGCTTGAGGAATTTGAACTCGCTGTTGCCCGAGCCCGTTGTGAGGCTGATCTCGTAGCAATAGGCGCGGGGCAGGCTCCCTGCAGCGGCTGCATCGGCCAGGCCGCTCTGCAAGTTGTCGGCACCATAAAGCACGTGGCCAGCCTTCAGCTCCTTTCTCCTGCACACCTTGCGAGCGACAAAGACTGTGGCGGAGATGAGGAAGAGGAGTGAGACAAAGACCAAGGCAATGATTAAATAGGTGGTCAGGGAGCCGTCCTGATCCTCTGTGGCCGGGCTGCTGTGCGGGAGGCGCGCGTCTGAGAAGTCCTTGAGCAGGAGAGCGCTCAGAGCTGCCGTGGCTGACAGCGGGGGCTTGCCGTTGTCTCTGACCAGGACAACCAGCTTCTGCTTCACGCTGTCTCTCTCTGTCACCGGCCTCCTCAGACGCACCTCCCCGCTTTGGACGGCCACGGAAAACAGCCCTGGGTCGGTGGCCCTCAGCAGGTGGTAGGAGAGCCAGGAGTTCTGTCCCGAGTCGGCATCGACGGCCACCACTTTGCTGATGAGGTAGCCCGCCTCAGCCGACACGGGCACCAGCTCACTGGACGCTGGGCTGCTGTCCTGGGCTGGGTAGAGCACGAGCGGTGCGTTGTCATTCTCGTCCAGCACGACCAGGCGGACGGTGACGTTGGCTCTGAGGGGAGGAGAGCCCGCGTCAGAGGCACTGACCGTCACCTCGGTCTGCCTCAAGTGCTCGTAGTCCAGGGGCCGCAGCACAAACACGTGTCCGTTCTCAGAGTTCACAGAGATGCAGGAGCACGAGGGCCGCTCTGACCCTTGCTCTGGTGCCAGGGAATAGGTCACCTTGGCATTGAGCCCCACGTCAGCATCTGCAGCACTGACGGCCCCAACAAACACCGTGGGGACGTTGTTCTCACGCACGTACATGGTGTAGGAGGTCTGGTTGAAGACGGGGGCGTTGTCATTGACATCGGAGATGTCCACCGTGAAGGTCTGGGTGCTTGTGAGAGGAGGCGACCCCGCATCTGCTGCCGTGACACTGAGGACGTACTGAGGCGTCTCCTCGCGGTCCAGCGCGCTCACTGTCACCAACTCATAGTAATTCTTATAGGCTGGCCGCAGGGAGAAGAAGAGCTGATCCTCGAGGGCACAGGAGATCTTCCCGTTGGCACCGGAATCCCGGTCCCTGACCGCAAACAGGGCAACCACCGTGCCGGGCACCGTGTTCTCGGGGAGGGGACTGCTGAAGGAACTGACCAGCAGCTCTGGGGCATTGTCATTCACATCCACCACCTCCACCAACACTTTGCAGATTGCTGACAGGCCCCCACCATCTGTGGCCCTCACAATGAGCTCGTGAGAGTCTTCTGACTCGAAGTCCAGAGGTTTTGTGATTTTAATTTCACCAGTTGTAGGATCAATCACAAAGGGTGAGTCGCTCTGACCCAGTGCTTCATTGAGTTGATATGAGATGTCCCCATTAAGTCCTGCATCTGGATCAGTTGCCAGCACAGTCAGAACCACAGAGCCTTCGGGCATGTTCTCCAGAATCTTTCCTATGTACTCCTCCATTGTGAAGATGGGAGCATTGTCATTTACATCCAGAATTACAATGTTTACTTGGATGGTCCCGCTTCTGGGAGGAGAGCCCCCATCCACAGCAATAACTCTGAAACCCACCTCTTCCTGCTCCTCCCTGTCTAGCGGCTTTTCCAAAACAAGCAAAAGAGAATTCTTGCCTGTAATGCGACTCCCATAGGAGACACTGAAATACTCATTCTTTGGAGAGATGTTGTACTCCTGGACTGTGTTCTGGCCAATGTCAAGGTCGTGAGCTGCCTCCAGCGGGAAACGAGAGCCTGGCTCGCTAGTTTCTGGGATCCTAAAAGTGACTCGATCTTCTCGGAAAACAGGCGAATGGTCATTGATATCGTCCAGAGTCACCTCGACCCGAAAGAACTGCAGGGGGTTGGAGAGCAGCAGCTCGAAGGGGAGCATGCAGGTGGCGGACTGGCCGCACAGCTCCTCCCGGTCCAGCCTCCCCGCCACGACGAGGCGGCCGGAGGCGCGGTCGAAGCGAAAATGCTGCCGGCCGTCCTCCGAGACCAGGCGGGCGCGGCGAGCCGAGAGCTGCGCCGGCGTCAGCCCCGCATCCTCCGCCAGCTTGCCCACCAGGGAGCCGCTTTCCGCCTCCTCGGCTACGGAGTAGCGGATGGGCTCGGCGCGAGCGTGCGGCAGCGAGAGGAAAGCAGAGAGACAAAGCACTTGCCTTGCGAGCGCCATGGCGCGGCGGCGGCGGCGGCGGCGGCGGCCGGTGTCGGTCTCGCGGATGATCCGGGCGATTCCCCGCGGAGAGCGGCGAAGTGGAAGGCGGACGTCTTCTCTCGCTGCTTCAGATTCTGCCGGCGGCCCGTAAGGCAGCCGGGGTGTCCCGGCAGCGGCTGCAATCCCTTCCGCAGCCTGTGCCACCTCCGCCCGGCTGCGCTGCGCTGGTCTAAGCTGAGCTGAGCTGCACTGAGCTGAACTGGGCTGGGCTGTGCCGTGCCGTGCCGGGCTGCGCTGCGCTGTGCCGGTCCGGGCTCGGCCGCCTCCGCTGCCGCAGCCGCTCGGCGCCGCCTTGGCCGAGGGCACCACCCAGCGGTGCGCGCTGGGACTGCAGCCGCCGCCGCCCGCAGCCCGCGCTGCCGCTCGCCCCGGCCCGCGATTCCGAGCCCACCGAGACAGCCGGGCCAAGAACGGAACGCGGCCCGAGCCAGCACAGCCTAAAGACGAGGCTGAGTCCAGAAGGACAGAGCCTCCTCCCGCAGCAGGAGAAACCGAGCGCAGATAGGGCGATGGTGACCGCACGGGCATGCCAATGAACACTCTCCCGGCTGCATCTGCACACTCAGGAACTGTACCCACCCAACATTGCTTCCGACAAGGGACACACTGGGAAAGTAACTCGCACAATTCTGAAAAGTCTTGACAGGGCTTTCCCAGAAAGAACGTCTCTGCGAGGGATTCTGTCTCCACTAAAGGAGGTACGATGCTCTTTTTATTTCCGTCTAACATAATTTTTCAGTTTCTAAACCCAGAGTCATACCAATTTACACTGTTAAACTCTATAACGTCAGCTCATCACAGCGAGTGGGAAACTTTCTGAGTATTTCATGCATCACAGACATCATTCAAACAGCCAGCAATTCTAGATAGGGTGGCATTCCTCTAGAGGAACAGGCAAGGTAATGTGCAAACACATTTCAGAGAGCAGGAGAAAGGGCAAAACGGAGAATGCAAATGCTCTAACACATATGGGAAAGTCATATGCGTCAAGTCCCAACAACAAAGCGCTGAATTCTCTAACAAGAATGAGGAAACAAAACTCAAATTCCTATTCCAATCTTTTTCAAACTTTCAAGTTCTTGATTTTACCCTCAGAAAATTCTTTGATTTTCATGCCCCCAGAGATGATGAAAAAGTTTTCATTGCTCTGTGCAGTTATACACTCTCCAAACACAGGCTGACCTGTCACTGCTATATTTCCAAGGCAAGTGCAAGGAGACAGAACAACAAATGCACACTTATAGGCCAAAGGAAGACTTTTGTTATGCGTTTTGCTGCTCTGCTGTGTTTTAGCGCGCTCTGCTCTGCCCTGGAAGGATCAAAAGTCCAGTCTACTTTCAGGCAGAGCTGGAATTGCCTGCACTGTAATGGCTGGATGGGAGAAATTCACCCTTTCAGTGGGCAGCATTAGCAAAGCACCTGCACACGCACCATGGCTATACAGACAGATATACTGACAAGACGGTGTGACACACAGAGCCCACCCATGTCAGACAGAGACATCCGAAACCCAGAAAGAAAAAGCCCCATGCTAACAGAACATTATGACACAGTATTCAGAACGGCCTTGCTTCTCTGGGGAAAGGGTTTTGTGTCATTTCAGCCAATGTGAGCTTTGTCTATGCAACTGTGCCACTGAGCTATAAAAAGAACAAGAAGTCCAAGGTCTGGTCTGAGAGCAAGAGACAAAGAGCAAATCTGGGAGTGCATTATTAAAGCCTATCAGAAAGGGCAGTTACATAGGAGAAATAGACTATTGTCTGAGGAAGAGAATCAGAGCATATCTTTTATTCTGCAATTTTGTTTTTGGAGAGGCAGACAAAGTTTACACTGACTTGGAATTTTCATGAAATTGGCTATGCCATTTGGGAACATACTTTCTCTGGAGGAACCATTGCCAGGTGCTGCAACATGGATCTCCTCCTCCCATGGGCCATGAAGCCTCCAGCTGTGCAGAACCCATGTTAGTTAAAGGAAAGAGCATTGAAGTGTCCTGCAGAGAGAGTGCCAGCATTGTCTGGGGCCATGTCCTCTGTGCTGACAGGGACACAGGGGAGATCGTGTTCCTCATCCGGGCCCTGGCCCCTGGCGCAGTGCTGTGGGGGCAGGCTGGGCAGGATGGGCTTGAGGAATTTGAACTCGCTGTTGCCCGAGCCCGTTGTGAGGCTGATCTCGTAGCAATAGGCGCGGGGCAGGCTCCCTGCAGCGGCTGCATCGGCCAGGCCGCTCTGCAAGTTGTCGGCACCATAAAGCACGTGGCCAGCCTTCAGCTCCTTTCTCCTGCACACCTTGCGAGCGACAAAGACTGTGGCGGAGATGAGGAAGAGGAGTGAGACAAAGACCAAGGCAATGATTAAATAGGTGGTCAGGGAGCCGTCCTGATCCTCTGTGGCCGGGCTGCTGTGCGGGAGGCGCGCGTCTGAGAAGTCCTTGAGCAGGAGAGCGCTCAGAGCTGCCGTGGCTGACAGCGGGGGCTTGCCGTTGTCTCTGACCAGGACAACCAGCTTCTGCTTCACGCTGTCTCTCTCTGTCACCGGCCTCCTCAGACGCACCTCCCCGCTTTGGACGGCCACGGAAAACAGCCCTGGGTCGGTGGCCCTCAGCAGGTGGTAGGAGAGCCAGGAGTTCTGTCCCGAGTCGGCATCGACGGCCACCACTTTGCTGATGAGGTAGCCCGCCTCAGCCGACACGGGCACCAGCTCACTGGACGCTGGGCTGCTGTCCTGGGCTGGGTAGAGCACGAGCGGTGCGTTGTCATTCTCGTCCAGCACGACCAGGCGGACGGTGACGTTGGCTCTGAGGGGAGGAGAGCCCGCGTCAGAGGCACTGACCGTCACCTCGGTCTGCCTCAAGTGCTCGTAGTCCAGGGGCCGCAGCACAAACACGTGTCCGTTCTCAGAGTTCACAGAGATGCAGGAGCACGAGGGCCGCTCTGACCCTTGCTCTGGTGCCAGGGAATAGGTCACCTTGGCATTGAGCCCCACGTCAGCATCTGCAGCACTGACGGCCCCAACAAACACCGTGGGGACGTTGTTCTCACGCACGTACATGGTGTAGGAGGTCTGGTTGAAGACGGGGGCGTTGTCATTGACATCGGAGATGTCCACCGTGAAGGTCTGGGTGCTTGTGAGAGGAGGCGACCCCGCATCTGCTGCCGTGACACTGAGGACGTACTGAGGCGTCTCCTCGCGGTCCAGCGCGCTCACTGTCACCAACTCATAGTAATTCTTATAGGCTGGCCGCAGGGAGAAGAAGAGCTGATCCTCGAGGGCACAGGAGATCTTCCCGTTGGCACCGGAATCCCGGTCCCTGACCGCAAACAGGGCAACCACCGTGCCGGGCACCGTGTTCTCGGGGAGGGGACTGCTGAAGGAACTGACCAGCAGCTCTGGGGCATTGTCATTCACATCCACCACCTCCACCAACACTTTGCAGATTGCTGACAGGCCCCCACCATCTGTGGCCCTCACAATGAGCTCGTGAGAGTCTTCTGACTCGAAGTCCAGAGGTTTTGTGATTTTAATTTCACCAGTTGTAGGATCAATCACAAAGGGTGAGTCGCTCTGACCCAGTGCTTCATTGAGTTGATATGAGATGTCCCCATTAAGTCCTGCATCTGGATCAGTTGCCAGCACAGTCAGAACCACAGAGCCTTCGGGCATGTTCTCCAGAATCTTTCCTATGTACTCCTCCATTGTGAAGATGGGAGCATTGTCATTTACATCCAGAATTACAATGTTTACTTGGATGGTCCCGCTTCTGGGAGGAGAGCCCCCATCCACAGCAATAACTCTGAAACCCACCTCTTCCTGCTCCTCCCTGTCTAGCGGCTTTTCCAAAACAAGCAAAAGAGAATTCTTGCCTGTAATGCGACTCCCATAGGAGACACTGAAATACTCATTCTTTGGAGAGATGTTGTACTCCTGGACTGTGTTCTGGCCAATGTCAAGGTCGTGAGCTGCCTCCAGCGGGAAACGAGAGCCTGGCTCGCTAGTTTCTGGGATCCTAAAAGTGACTCGATCTTCTCGGAAAACAGGCGAATGGTCATTGATATCGTCCAGAGTCACCTCGACCCGAAAGAACTGCAGGGGGTTGGAGAGCAGCAGCTCGAAGGGGAGCATGCAGGTGGCGGACTGGCCGCACAGCTCCTCCCGGTCCAGCCTCCCCGCCACGACGAGGCGGCCGGAGGCGCGGTCGAAGCGAAAATGCTGCCGGCCGTCCTCCGAGACCAGGCGGGCGCGGCGAGCCGAGAGCTGCGCCGGCGTCAGCCCCGCATCCTCCGCCAGCTTGCCCACCAGGGAGCCGCTTTCCGCCTCCTCGGCTACGGAGTAGCGGATGGGCTCGGCGCGAGCGTGCGGCAGCGAGAGGAAAGCAGAGAGACAAAGCACTTGCCTTGCGAGCGCCATGGCGCGGCGGCGGCGGCGGCGGCGGCGGCCGGTGTCGGTCTCGCGGATGATCCGGGCGATTCCCCGCGGAGAGCGGCGAAGTGGAAGGCGGACGTCTTCTCTCGCTGCTTCAGATTCTGCCGGCGGCCCGTAAGGCAGCCGGGGTGTCCCGGCAGCGGCTGCAATCCCTTCCGCAGCCTGTGCCACCTCCGCCCGGCTGCGCTGCGCTGGTCTAAGCTGAGCTGAGCTGCACTGAGCTGAACTGGGCTGGGCTGTGCCGTGCCGTGCCGGGCTGCGCTGCGCTGTGCCGGTCCGGGCTCGGCCGCCTCCGCTGCCGCAGCCGCTCGGCGCCGCCTTGGCCGAGGGCACCACCCAGCGGTGCGCGCTGGGACTGCAGCCGCCGCCGCCCGCAGCCCGCGCTGCCGCTCGCCCCGGCCCGCGATTCCGAGCCCACCGAGACAGCCGGGCCAAGAACGGAACGCGGCCCGAACCAGCACAGCCTAAAGACGAGGCTGAGTCCAGAAGGACAGAGCCTCCTCCCGCAGCAGGAGAAACCGAGCGCAGATAGGGCGATGGTGACCGCACGGGCATGCCAATGAACACTCTCCCGGCTGCATCTGCACACTCAGGAGCTGTACCCACCCAACATTGCTTCCGACAAGCGACACACTGGGAAAGTAACTCGCACAATTCTGAAAAGTCTTGACAGAGCTTTCCCAGAAAGAATGCCACTACAAACATCTCTCTCCACAAAAGGAGTCTGTGTGTTCTCTTTATTTCAGTCTAACACATTTTTTCACTTTCTAATCCCATGGTTATACTAATTTACAGCGTTAAACTGTCTAACTTCAGCACATCACAGCGGGAGGGAGACTATCCCAGTATTTCAAGGATCACAGACATCATTCAAACAACCAGTAATTCTAGTTGGAGTGGCACTTCTTCTCTAGAGGAACAGGCCCAGTATATTGTTCAGTACATTTCAGGGGAGAAAGGGCAAATATGGGAATGCAAATGCTCTGACATAAACACAGAAAATAAATCATGCAGGGACAGCTTTCTAGTGCCATCAAGAAGCCTTGAGATTCAGAAACAACAATGAAAAGACCAATCTCAATGTCTTTTTTTTAAAGTTCTTCTTTACTCTTCCTTCCAATAATTGTCTGAGTATTTGTGGAGATTTCCTTCAATGCCTTCAACGATAATGGACATATTTCTACAGCTCTTTTCACTTACAGTCTACCCTAACCCTGTTTGTGCTCATGTGTTTCCAAGGCAATCCTGAGGTGACAGATCCCCCAAGCCCTTCTCGGAAGCCGTAGGGAGACTTTGTTGTGCATTTTGCTGCCCTGCTCAGAGCTAGATAGGGAAGGCGAGACTGCTGTTGTGAATGGGTCCAAATCAACTCCTCCCCTGCTGAGCTGGCATTGCCTGAGTTGCAATGGCTGGGTGGGAGCACCTCCCCCAGGCCCCAGTACTGAGGCATCTGCAGATATTCAGTGTCTGAATGGACAAGCTTGTGTTGTCTGTCATAGCGACAAGAAAGCAAAGCACACAGAGCCCTCATCTCAGACAGAGACATCCAGAATCCAGGCAAGGAAGGGCCTAGTGCCCACGTGACACTGCGTCCCAGTACTCGCAACTTCCTTGCTTTCCTGAGGCTCAAAAATGGCTTTTTGCATTTCAGTGAGGATATGATTTGTTTGGCCACCAGTGACATGGTATAAATCTCAGAATAAAAACATCCTATGACTATTCAGACAGCAAGAGAAACAAGAACACAGCTGAGTGCTAACGACACAGTTAAAGCCTGTTGGAAATGGCAGTAAAAGAGCTGGAACAAATTCCTACAAAAGTGAGAGAACCTTTGCCATTTTACAACTGTCGTTGCTCTTTAGATTGGCAGACTGTGTATATTCGGAATATAATTTCAAAAAAGTTGTCTGAACCAAATCCAAAGACAAATATACTGTGAAGGAAGCATTGCCACATGCTGCAACGTGGATCTCCTCCCCCCATGAGCCATGAAGCCTCCAGCTGTGCAGAACCCATGTTAGTTAAAGGAAAGAGCGTTGAAGTGTCCTGCAGAGAGAGTGCCAGCATTGTCTGGGGCCATGTCCTCTGTGCTGACAGGGACACAGGGGAGATCGTGTTCCTCATCCGGGCCCTGGCCCCTGGCGCAGTGCTGTGGGGGCAGGCTGGGCAGGATGGGCTTGAGGAATTTGAACTCACTGTTGCCTGAGCCCGTTGTGAGGCTGATCTCGTAGCAATAGGCGCGGGGCAGGCTCCCTGCAGCGGCTGCATCGGCCAGGCCGCTCTGCAAGTTGTTGGCACCATAAAGCACGTGGCCAGCCTTCAGCTCCTTTCTCCTGCACACCTTGCGAGCGACAAAGACTGCAGCGGAGATGAGGAAGAGGAGTGAGACAAAGACCAAGGAAATTATCAAATAGGTGGTCAGGGAGCCGTCCTGGTCCTCTGTGGCCGGGCTGCTGTGCGGGAGGCGCACGTCTGAGAAGTCCTTGAGCAGGAGAGCGCTCAGAGCTGCCGTGGCTGACAGCGGGGGCTTGCCGTTGTCTCTGACCAGGACAACCAGCTTCTGCTTCACGCTGTCTCTCTCTGTCACCGGCCTCCTCAGACGCACCTCCCCGCTTTGGACGGCCACGGAAAACAGCCCTGGGTCGGTGGCCCTCAGCAGGTGGTAGGAGAGCCAGGAGTTCTGTCCCGAGTCGGCATCGACGGCCACCACTTTGCTGATGAGGTAGCCCACCTCAGCCGACACGGGCACCAGCTCACTGGACGCTGGGCTGCTGTCCTGGGCTGGGTAGAGCACGAGCGGTGCGTTGTCATTCTCGTCCAGCACGACCAGGCGGATGGTGACGTTGGCTCTGAGGGGAGGAGAGCCCGCGTCAGAGGCACTGACCGTCACCTCGGTCTGCCTCAAGTGCTCGTAGTCCAGGGGCCGCAGCACAAACACGTGTCCGTTCTCAGAGTTCACAGAGATGCAGGAGCACGAGGGCCGCTCTGACCCTTGCTCTGGCGCCAGGGAATAGGTCACCTTGGCATTGAGCCCCACGTCAGCATCTGCAGCACTGACGGCCCCAACAAACACCGTGGGGATGTTGTTCTCACGCACGTACATGGTGTAGGAGGTCTGGTTGAAGACGGGGGCGTTGTCATTGACATCGGAGATGTCCACCGTGAAGGTCTGGGTGCTTGTGAGAGGAGGCGACCCCGCATCTGCTGCCGTGACACTGAGGACGTACTGAGGTGTCTCCTCGCGGTCCAGCGCGCTCACTGTCACCAACTCATAGTAATTCTTATAGGCTGGCCGCAGGGAGAAGAAGAGCTGATCCTCGAGGGCACAGGAGATCTTCCCGTTGGCACCGGAATCCCGGTCCCTGACCGCAAACAGGGCAACCACCGTGCCGGGCACCGTGTTCTCGGGGAGGGGACTGCTGAAGGAACTGACCAGCAGCTCTGGGGCATTGTCATTCACATCCACCACCTCCACCAACACTTTGCAGATTGCTGACAGGCCCCCACCATCTCTGGCCCTCACACTGAGCTCGTGAGAGTTTGCTGCTTCAAAGTCCAGAGGTTTTGTGAGTTTAATTTCACCAGTTATGGGATCAATCACAAATGCAGAGTCACTCTGTCCCACTGTCTGGCTGAACTGGTAGGAAATTTCCCCATTAAGTCCTGCATCCTGGTCAGTTGCCAGGACAGTCAGAACCACAGAGCCTTCTGGCATGTTTTCTAAAACCTCTCCTATGTACACCTCCTGTGTGAAAAGGGGAGCATTGTCATTTACATCTAGAATGACAATTTTCACTTCTGTACTGCCACTCCTGGGAGGGGAGCTCCCATCCACAGCAATAACACTGAAACCCATCTCTGCATGCTCCTCTCTGTCTAGTGGCTTTTCCAGGACCAGTTCAAGATACTTTTTGCCTGTATCGCGAGTCCCATAGGAGACAGTAAAATACTCGTTCTCAGGTGAGATGCGGTATGCCTGGATGCTGTTGCTGCCAATATCGAGGTCCTGAGCCAACTCTAGTGGGAAGAGAGTGCCAGGGTCACTCCTTTCTAGGATGTCAAAAGTAACTCGTTCCTCGGGGAAGACGGGCGAATGGTCATTGATATCGTCCAGAGTCACCTCGACCCGAAAGAACTGCAGGGGGCTGGAGAGCAGCAGCTCGAAGGGGAGCATGCAGGTGGCGGACTGGCCGCACAGCTCCTCCCGGTCCAGCCTCCCCGCCACGACGAGGCGGCCGGAGGCGCGGTCGAAGCGAAAATGCTGCCGGCCGTCCTCCGAGACCAGGCGGGCGCGGCGAGCCGAGAGCTGCGCCGGCGTCAGCCCCGCATCCTCCGCCAGCTTGCCCACCAGGGAGCCGCTTTCCGCCTCCTCGGCTACGGAGTAGCGGATGGGCTCGGCGCGAGCGTGCGGCAGCGAGAGGAAAGCAGAGAGACAAAGCACTTGCCTTGCGAGCGCCATGGCGCGGCGGCGGCGGCGGCGGCGGCGGCGGCGGCCGGTGTCGGTCTCGCGGATGATCCGGGCGATTCCCCGCGGAGAGCGGCGAAGTGGAAGGCGGACGTCTTCTCTCGCTGCTTCAGATTCTGCCGGCGGCCCGTACGGCAGCCGGGGTGTCCCGGCAGCGGCTGCAATCCCTTCCGCAGCCTGTGCCACCTCCGCCCGGCTGCGCTGCGCTGGTCTAAGCTGAGCTGAGCTGCACTGAGCTGAACTGGGCTGGGCTGTGCCGTGCCGTGCCGGGCTGCGCTGCGCTGTGCCGGTCCGGGCTCGGCCGCCTCCGCTGCCGCAGCCGCTCGGCGCCGCCTTGGCCGAGGGCACCACCCAGCGGTGCGCGCTGGGACTGCAGCCGCCGCCGCCCGCAGCCCGCGCTGCCGCTCGCCCCGGCCCGCGATTCCGAGCCCACCGAGACAGCCGGGCCAAGAACGGAACGCGGCCCGAACCAGCACAGCCTAAAGACGAGGCTGAGTCCAGAAGGACAGAGCCTCCTCCCGCAGCAGGAGAAACCGAGCGCAGATAGGGCGATGGTGACCGCACGGGCATGCCAATGAACACTCTCCCGGCTGCATCTGCACACTCAGGAACTGTACCCACCCAACATTGCTTCCGACAAGCGACACACTGGGAAAGTAACTCGCACAATTCTGAAAAGTCTTGACAGGGCTTTCCCAGAAAGAACGTCTCTACGAAGGATTCTGTCTCCACTAAAGGAGGTACGATGCTCTTTTTATTTCCGTCTAACATAATTTTTCAGTTTCTAAACCCAGAGTCATACCAATTTACACTGTTAAACTCTATAACGTCAGCTCATCACAGCGAGTGGGAAACTTTCTGAGTATTTCATGCATCACAGACATCATTCAAACAGCCAGCAATTCTAGATAGGGTGGCATTCCTCTAGAGGAACAGGCAAGGTAATGTGCAAACACATTTCAGAGAGCAGGAGAAAGGGCAAAACGGAGAATGCAAATGCTCTAACACATATGGGAAAGTCATATGCGTCAAGTCCCAACAACAAAGCGCTGAATTCTCTAAGAAGAATGAGGAAACAAAACTCAAATTCCTTTTCCAATCTTTTTCAAACTTTCAAGTTCTTGATTTTACCCTCAGAAAATTCTTTGATTTTCATGCCCCCAGAGATGATGAATAAGTTTTCATTGCTCTGTGCAGTCATACACTCTCCAAACACAGACTGACCTGTCACTGCTATATTTCCAAGGCAAGTGCAAGGAGACAGAACAACAAATGCACACTTATAGGCCAAAGGAAGACTTTTGTTATGCGTTTTGCTGCTCTGCTGTGTTTTGGAAGGATCAAAAGTCCAGTCTACTTTCAGGCAGAGCTGGAATTGCCTGCACTGTAATGGCTGGATGGGAGAAATTCACCCTTTCTGTGGGCAGCATTAGCAAAGCACCTGCACACGCACCATGGCTATACAGACAGATATACTGACAAGACGGTGTGACACACAGAGCCCACCCATCTCAGACAGAGACATCCAAAACCCAGAAAGAAAAAGCCCCATGCTAATAGAACATTATGACACAGTATTCAGAACGGCCTTGCTTCTCTGGGGAAAGGGTTTTGTGTCATTTCAGCCAATGTGAGCTTTGTCTATGCAACTGTGCCACTGAGCTATGAAAAAAACAAGAAGTCCAAGGTCTGGTCTGAGAGCAAGAGACAAAGAGCAAATCTGGGAGTGCATTATTAAAGCCTATCCGAAAGGGTAATTACATAGGAGAAATAGACTATTGTCTGAGGAAGAGAATCAGAGTATATTTTTTTTCTGCAATTTTGTATTTGGAGAGGCAGACAAAGTATACACTGACTTGGAATTTTCATGAAATTGGCTATGCCTATTGGGAACATACTTTCTCTGGAGGAACCATTGCCAGGTGCTGCAACATGGATCTCCTCCTCCCATGGGCCATGAAGCCTCCAGCTGTGCAGAACCCATGTTAGTTAAAGGAAAGAGCGTTGAAGTGTCCTGCAGAGAGAGTCCCAGCATTGTCTGGGGCCATGTCCTCTGTGCTGACAGGGACACAGGGGAGATCGTGTTCCTCATCCGGGCCCTGGCCCCTGGCGCAGTGCTGTGGGGGCAGGCTGGGCAGGATGGGCTTGAGGAATTTGAACTCGCTGTTGCCCGAGCCCGTTGTGAGGCTGATCTCGTAGCAATAGGCGCGGGGCAGGCTCCCTGCAGCGGCTGCATCGGCCAGGCCGCTCTGCAAGTTGTCGGCACCATAAAGCACGTGGCCAGCCTTCAGCTCCTTTCTCCTGCACACCTTGCGAGCGACAAAGACTGCGGCGGAGATGAGGAAGAGGAGTGAGACAAAGACCAAGGCAATGATTAAATAGGTGGTCAGGGAGCCGTCCTGATCCTCTGTGGCCGGGCTGCTGTGCGGGAGGTGCACGTCTGAGAAGTCCTTGAGCAGGAGAGCGCTCAGAGCTGCCGTGGCTGACAGCGGGGGCTTGCCGTTGTCTCTGACCAGGACAACCAGCTTCTGCTTCACGCTGTCTCTCTCTGTCACCGGCCTCCTCAGACGCACCTCCCCGCTTTGGACGGCCACGGAAAACAGCCCTGGGTCGGTGGCCCTCAGCAGGTGGTAGGAGAGCCAGGAGTTCTGTCCCGAGTCGGCATCGACGGCCACCACTTTGCTGATGAGGTAGCCCGCCTCAGCCGACACGGGCACCAGCTCACTGGACGCTGGGCTGCTGTCCTGGGCTGGGTAGAGCACGAGCGGTGCGTTGTCATTCTCGTCCAGCACGACCAGGCGGACGGTGACGTTGGCTCTGAGGGGAGGAGAGCCCGCGTCAGAGGCACTGACCGTCACCTCGGTCTGCCTCAAGTGCTCGTAGTCCAGGGGCCGCAGCACAAACACGTGTCCGTTCTCAGAGTTCACAGAGATGCAGGAGCACGAGGGCCGCTCTGCCCCTTGCTCTGGTGCCAGGGAATAGGTCACCTTGGCATTGAGCCCCACGTCAGCATCTGCAGCACTGACGGCCCCAACAAACACCGTGGGGACGTTGTTCTCACGCACGTACATGGTGTAGGAGGTCTGGTTGAAGACGGGGGCGTTGTCATTGACATCGGAGATGTCCACCGTGAAGGTCTGGGTGCTTGTGAGAGGAGGCGACCCCGCGTCTGCTGCCGTGACACTGAGGACGTACTGAGGCGTCTCCTCGCGGTCCAGCGCGCTCACTGTCACCAACTCATAGTAATTCTTATAGGCTGGCCGCAGGGAGAAGAAGAGCTGATCCTCGAGGGCACAGGAGATCTTCCCGTTGGCACCGGAATCCCAGTCCCTGACTGCAAACAGGGCAACCACCGTGCCGGGCACCGTGTTCTCGGGGAGGGGACTGCTGAAGGAACTGACCAGCAGCTCTGGGGCATTGTCATTCACATCCACCACCTCCACCAACACTTTGCAGATTGCTGACAGGCCCCCACCATCTGTGGCCCTCACAATGAGCTCGTGAGAGTCTTCTGACTCGAAGTCCAGAGGTTTTGTGATTTTAATTTCACCAGTTGTAGGATCAATCACAAAGGGTGAGTCGCTCTGACCCAGTGCTTCATTGAGTTGATATGAGATGTCCCCATTAAGTCCTGCATCTGGATCAGTTGCCAGCACAGTCAGAACCACAGAGCCTTCGGGCATGTTCTCCAGAATCTTTCCTGTGTACTCCTCCATTGTGAAGATGGGAACATTGTCATTTACATCCAGAATTACAATGTTTACTTGGATGGTCCCGCTTCTGGGAGGAGAGCCCCCGTCCACAGCAATAACTCTGAAACCCACCTCTTCCTGCTCCTCCCTGTCTAGCGGCTTTTCCAAAACAAGCAAAAGAGAATTCTTGCCTGTAATGCGACTCCCATAGGAGACACTGAAATACTCATTCTTTGGAGAGATGTTGTACTCCTGGACTGTGTTCTGGCCAATGTCAAGGTCGTGAGCTGCCTCCAGCGGGAAACGAGAGCCTGGCTCGCTAGTTTCTGGGATCCTAAAAGTGACTCGATCTTCTCGGAAAACAGGCGAATGGTCATTGATATCGTCCAGAGTCACCTCGACCCGAAAGAACTGCAGGGGGTTGGAGAGCAGCAGCTCGAAGGGGAGCATGCAGGTGGCGGACTGGCCGCACAGCTCCTCCCGGTCCAGCCTCCCCGCCACGACGAGGCGGCCGGAGGCGCGGTCGAAGCGAAAATGCTGCCGGCCGTCCTCCGAGACCAGGCGGGCGCGGCGAGCCGAGAGCTGCGCCGGCGTCAGCCCCGCATCCTCCGCCAGCTTGCCCACCAGGGAGCCGCTTTCCGCCTCCTCGGCTACGGAGTAGCGGATGGGCTCGGCGCGAGCGTGCGGCAGCGAGAGGAAAGCAGAGAGACAAAGCACTTGCCTTGCGAGCGCCATGGCGCGGCGGCGGTGGCGGCGGCCGGTGTCGGTCTCGCGGATGATCCGGGCGATTCCCCGCGGAGAGCGGCGAAGTGGAAGGCGGACGTCTTCTCTCGCTGCTTCAGATTCTGCCGGCGGCCCGTAAGGCAGCCGGGGTGTCCCGGCAGCGGCTGCAATCCCTTCCGCAGCCTGTGCCACCTCCGCCCGGCTGCGCTGCGCTGGTCTAAGCTGAGCTGAGCTGCACTGAGCTGAACTGGGCTGGGCTGTGCCGTGCCGTGCCGGGCTGCGCTGCGCTGTGCCGGTCCGGGCTCGGCCGCCTCCGCTGCCGCAGCCGCTCGGCGCCGCCTTGGCCGAGGGCACCACCCAGCGGTGCGCGCTGGGACTGCAGCCGCCGCCGCCCGCAGCCCGCGCTGCCGCTCGCCCCGGCCCGCGATTCCGAGCCCACCGAGACAGCCGGGCCAAGAACGGAACGCGGCCCGAACCAGCACAGCCTAAAGACGAGGCTGAGTCCAGAAGGACAGAGCCTCCTCCCGCAGCAGGAGAAACCGAGCGCAGATAGGGCGATGGTGACCGCACGGGCATGCCAATGAACACTCTCCCGGCTGCATCTGCACACTCAGGAACTGTACCCACCCAACATTGCTTCCGACAAGCGACACACTGGGAAAGTAACTCGCACAATTCTGAAAAGTCTTGACAGGGCTTTCCCAGAAAGAACGTCTCTACGAAGGATTCTGTCTCCACTAAAGGAGGTACGATGCTCTTTTTATTTCCGTCTAACATAATTTTTCAGTTTCTAAACCCAGAGTCATACCAATTTACACTGTTAAACTCTATAACGTCAGCTCATCACAGCGAGTGGGAAACTTTCTGAGTATTTCATGCATCACAGACATCATTCAAACAGCCAGCAATTCTAGATAGGGTGGCATTCCTCTAGAGGAACAGGCAAGGTAATGTGCAAACACATTTCAGAGAGCAGGAGAAAGGGCAAAACGGAGAATGCAAATGCTCTAACACATATGGGAAAGTCATATGCGTCAAGTCCCAACAACAAAGCGCTGAATTCTCTAACAAGAATGAGGAAACAAAACTCAAATTCCTTTTCCAATCTTTTTCAAACTTTCAAGTTCTTGATTTTACCCTCAGAAAATTCTTTGATTTTCATGCCCCCAGAGATGATGAATAAGTTTTCATTGCTCTGTGCAGTCATACACTCTCCAAACACAGGCTGACCTGTCACTGCTATATTTCCAAGGCAAGTGCAAGGAGACAGAACAACAAATGCACACTTATAGGCCAAAGGAAGACTTTTGTTATGCGTTTTGCTGCTCTGCTGTGTTTTGGAGTGCTCTGCTCTGCCCTGGAAGGATCAAAAGTCCAGTCTACTTTCAGGCAGAGCTGGAATTGCCTGCACTGTAATGGCTGGATGGGAGAAATTCACCCTTTCTGTGGGCAGCATTAGCAAAGCACCTGCACACGCACCATGGCTATACAGACAGATATACTGACAAGACGGTGTGACACACAGAGCCCACCCATCTCAGACAGAGACATCCAAAACCCAGAAAGAAAAAGCCCCATGCTAATAGAACATTATGACACAGTATTCAGAACAGCCTTGCTTCTCTGGGGAAAGGGTTTTGTGTCATTTCAGCCAATGTGAGCTTTGTCTATGCAACTGTGCCACTGAGCTATGAAAAAAACAAGAAGTCCAAGGTCTGGTCTGAGAGCAAGAGACAAAGAGCAAATCTGGGAGTGCATTATTAAAGCCTATCAGAAAGGGCAGTTACATAGGAGAAATAGACTATTGTCTGAGGAAGAGAATCAGAGTATATTTTTTTTCTGCAATTTTGTATTTGGAGAGGCAGACAAAGTACACACTGACTTGGGAAATTGGCTATGCCAATTGGGAACATACTGTCTCTGGAGGAACAATTGCCAGGTGCTGCAACAAGGATCCACTCCCCCCATGAGCCATGAAGCCTCCAGCTGTGCAGAACCCATGTTAGTTAAAGGAAAGAGCGTTGAAGTGTCCTGCAGAGAGAGTGCCAGCATTGTCTGGGGCCATGTCCTCTGTGCTGACAGGGACACAGGGGAGATCGTGTTCCTCATCCGGGCCCTGGCCCCTGGCGCAGTGCTGTGGGGGCAGGCTGGGCAGGATGGGCTTGAGGAATTTGAACTCGCTGTTGCCCGAGCCCGTTGTGAGGCTGATCTCGTAGCAATAGGCGCGGGGCAGGCTCCCTGCAGCGGCTGCATCGGCCAGGCCGCTCTGCAAGTTGTCGGCACCATAAAGCACGTGGCCAGCCTTCAGCTCCTTTCTCCTGCACACCTTGCGAGCGACAAAGACTGCGGCGGAGATGAGGAAGAGGAGTGAGACAAAGACCAAGGCAATGATTAAATAGGTGGTCAGGGAGCCGTCCTGATCCTCTGTGGCCGGGCTGCTGTGCGGGAGGCGCGCGTCTGAGAAGTCCTTGAGCAGGAGAGCGCTCAGAGCTGCCGTGGCTGACAGCGGGGGCTTGCCGTTGTCTCTGACCAGGACAACCAGCTTCTGCTTCACGCTGTCTCTCTCTGTCACCGGCCTCCTCAGACGCACCTCCCCGCTTTGGACGGCCACGGAAAACAGCCCTGGGTCGGTGGCCCTCAGCAGGTGGTAGGAGAGCCAGGAGTTCTGTCCCGAGTCGGCATCGACGGCCACCACTTTGCTGATGAGGAAGCCCGCCTCAGCCGACACGGGCACCAGCTCACTGGACGCTGGGCTGCTGTCCTGGGCTGGGTAGAGCACGAGCGGTGCGTTGTCATTCTCGTCCAGCACGACCAGGTGGACGGTGACGTTGGCTCTGAGGGGAGGAGAGCCCGCGTCAGAGGCACTGACCGTCACCTCGGTCTGCCTCAAGTGCTCATAGTCCAGGGGCCGCAGCACAAACACGTGTCCGTTCTCAGAGTTCACAGAGATGCAGGAGCACGAGGGCCGCTCTGACCCTTGCTCTGGCGCCAGGGAATAGGTCACCTTGGCATTGAGCCCCACGTCAGCATCTGCAGCACTGACGGCCCCAACAAACACCGTGGGGACGTTGTTCTCACGCACGTACATGGTGTAGGAGGTCTGGTTGAAGACGGGGGCGTTGTCATTGACATCGGAGATGTCCACCGTGAAGGTCTGGGTGGTTGTGAGAGGAGGCGACCCCGCGTCTGCTGCCGTGACACTGAGGACGTACTGAGGCGTCTCCTCGCGGTCCAGCGCGCTCACTGTCACCAACTCATAGTAATTCTTATAGGCTGGCCGCAGGGAGAAGAAGAGCTGATCCTCGAGGGCACAGGAGATCTTCCCGTTGGCACCGGAATCCCGGTCCCTGACCGCAAACAGGGCAACCACCGTGCCGGGCACCGTGTTCTCGGGGAGGGGACTGCTGAAGGAACTGACCAGCAGCTCTGGGACATTGTCATTCACATCCACCACCTCCACCAACACTTTGCAGATTGCTGACAGGCCCCCTCCGTCTCTGGCCCTCACAATCAGCTCGTGAGTTTCTCCTGCCTCGAAGTCCAGAGGTTTTGTGATTTTAATTTCACCAGTTGTGGGATCAATCACAAATGCAGAGTCACTCTGTCCCACTGTCTGGCTGAGTTGATAGGTGATGTCCCCATTAAGTCCTGCATCTGGATCAGCTGCCAGCACAGTCAGAACCACAGAGCCTTCGGGCATGTTCTCCAGAACCTTTGCAATATAACGATCTTGCGTGAATTTCGGAGTATTGTCATTTACATCTAGAATGATAATAGAGATCTCGATGGTCCCGCTTCTGGGAGGGGAGCCCCCGTCCACAGCAATAACACTGAAACCCATCTCTGCCTGCTCCTCCCTGTCTAGTGGCTTTTCCAGAACAAGTTCAAGATATTTGTCAGTATTACTCCGACTCCCATAGGAGACACTGAAATACTCATTCTCTGGAGAGATGTTGTACTCCTGGACTGTATTCTGGCCAATATCAAGGTCCTGAGCCGCCTCCAGCGGGAAAAGGGAACCGGGGTCGCTCTTTTCGGGTATCCTAAAAGTGACTCGTTCCTCGGGGAAGACGGGCGAATGGTCATTGATATCGTCCAGAGTCACCTCGACCCGAAAGAACTGCAGGGGGCTGGCGAGCAGCAGCTCGAAGGGGAGCATGCAGGTGGCGGACTGGCCGCACAGCTCCTCCCGGTCCAGCCTCCCCGCCACGACGAGGCGGCCGGAGGCGCGGTCGAAGCGAAAATGCTGCCGGCCGTCCTCCGAGACCAGGCGGGCGCGGCGAGCCGAGAGCTGCGCCGGCGTCAGCCCCGCATCCTCCGCCAGCTTGCCCACCAGGGAGCCGCTTTCCGCCTCCTCGGCTACGGAGTAGCGGATGGGCTCGGCGCGAGCGTGCGGCAGCGAGAGGAAAGCAGAGAGACAAAGCACTTGCCTTGCGAGCGCCATGGCGCGGCGGCGGCGGCGGCGGCGGCGGCCGGTGTCGGTCTCGCGGATGATCCGGGCGATTCCCCGCGGAGAGCGGCGAAGTGGAAGGCGGACGTCTTCTCTCGCTGCTTCAGATTCTGCCGGCGGCCCGTACGGCAGCCGGGGTGTCCCGGCAGCGGCTGCAATCCCTTCCGCAGCCTGTGCCACCTCCGCCCGGCTGCGCTGCGCTGGTCTAAGCTGAGCTGAGCTGCACTGAGCTGAACTGGGCTGGGCTGTGCCGTGCCGTGCCGGGCTGCGCTGCGCTGCGCCGGTCCGGGCTCGGCCGCCTCCGCTGCCGCAGCCGCTCGGCGCCGCCTTGGCCGAGGGCACCACCCAGCGGTGCGCGCTGGGACTGCAGCCGCCGCCGCCCGCAGCCCGCGCTGCCGCTCGCCCCGGCCCGTGGAGCCGCGCGCACAGCGGGGCTCCTGCGGCAGGATGCGCTCCCATCCTCCGGGGAGAGAAGCGCTAGGGAGGATAGGCAGTAGCCCTGGGAGAGTTCTGACGCCGGAGCATCGCCGGCAGCTCTTCCGCTTCCCGTCTTCTCCCCTCGCTGCCCCGAGCTCCCGGTCTGGTGTGCTCTTGTCTAGCGATAGGCGCCTCCGCGACTTTCGAGAAACGCGGCCGCAAGAGCCGCACAACAGGGTAGTATGAGGCAGAGGCTGAACCCGGAGCGACTGAGCTCCCTTGCCCGGCAGGAGAAACCAGCCTGGAGCCTAAGCAGGGAGAGTACGCCAGCAACAGCAGGGAACGGTACTACAGCTACTGGGGAATCTTAGGCTGAGGATGGGGAAGGGACGTGCGTCCCAGCACGGCTCAGGCATGGACGCGCACGCCTACCGGCCAGTCTTGCGGCTAAAAACGAGGAGTGGCTGTGCTCCTCGCCTGGGCTTCCCTGTCGCAGGCAGGCTGCGAGTGGCCTAGCGGCTCCTCGTCCTTGTTCAGTCCCGCCTCAGCATTGCTATGAAGGCTGGGCAGGACAGGCCTTAGGAACTGGAATTGACTCTTCCCCGAGCCGCTGGTCAGACACATTTCATAGCGGTAAGCCGGTGACAGAGTACCTGTGCTGCCCACGCCCACGCCGTCGCTGGTGAAATCTCCATCCGCGTAGCAGCTGGGAGAGGGAGGAGGAAGTTCTGCCCGGACGCGAGCTTTGCAGAGAGTGTTCGCCGCCAAGACGAGGACGGACAAGAGGAAAAGGGACGAGACACAGCACAGGGAGGCGATGAGGTAAGTGGTGAGCATTTCCTCCTCGGCCATCTGCGGCTGCTGTCCGCTCGCAGGATCGTGGCCAAGCTGGTGGAAGGCATCGGAGAAATCGTCTACCAGTGCCACGGCGAGGGTGGCAGTGGCAGAGCGTGGCGGCTGCCCGCGGTCCCGCACCAGCACGATGAGCCTCTGCCGGGGCGCGTCCCTCTCTGTCACGGCCCGCGCCGTGCGCACCTCGCCGCTGTGCAGCCCCACGCGGAACAGCCCCGGCTCCGTGGCCTTGGCCAGCTCGTACGACAGCCACGCGTTCTGCCCCGCGTCCGCGTCCACCGCCACCACCTTGGCCACCAGGTAGCCGGAGGGTGCCCAGCGCGGCACCAGCTCTCCGGCCGCGCTGCTGTCGGGGGCCGGGTGCAGCAGCACGGGCGCGTTATCGTTCTCGTCCCGCACGACGATGTGCAGCACGGCCTGGGCGCTGAGCGGCGGGGAGCCGCCGTCGGCTGCGCGCACTGTCACCTCGAAGGCAGGGACCTTCTCGTAGTCCAGTGGGCGCAAACTCCGGACAGTTCCACTCTCCGCGTCCACTGACACGAATGATGCCGCGGCAGGGGTGCCTGTCGGCGGCGGCACTAGCGAGTATCTCACGCGGGCATTCTCTCCCGCGTCTGGGTCCGTGGCACTGAGGTGGCCCAGGCTCCTCCCCGCGGGCTCGTTTTCGCTCATCACCATGGTGTAAATGGCCTGGGTGAAGGTGGGTGCATTGTCGTTCACATCCAAGAGCCGCAGGAGCAGGGTCTTGGATGCCGAGAGGGCGGGGGAGCCCTCGTCTCGAGCTCGCACCGTCACGTTGTATTCCTCCACCAGCTCCCGGTCCAGCGTTTCTGATGTCACCAGCGCGTACGCGTCGGCTGCCAGCAGCGTGATCCTGAAGGGTTGCTCTCCTGACAGCTCACAAGTCGTCCTGCCATTGTCCCCGGAGTCCCGGTCCCGCACATTGAAGAGGGCCACCACGGTGTTGGGAGGGGCGGCTTCGGAGAGAGTGCTGGTGAGCGAGGTGATGATCACCTCGGGGGCATTATCATTCACGTCCTTCACCTGCACCTCCACCTTGCAATGGGTGGAGAGGCCCCCTCCATCTAAGGCCTGAACATCTATCTCATAGGTTTTTGTTTCTTCATAATCCAAAGCCTTTTTGAGCCGAATCTGACCTGTCTCTGGGCTTATTTTAAATGTCTCGAAATTTTCCTCTGAATTTTGAACTATGGAATAGACGATTTCTCCGTTTGTGCCTGCGTCTAAATCGCTTGCAGACACTACCACCACTAAGGTATCCTGGGAGCTATTTTCCATTACGGAGACTGTATACAAACTTCGAGTAAATACTGGGCTGTTGTCATTTATATCCAGGACTACCACGCGGATTAAAGCTGTGCCAGACCGCGGTGGATTCCCACCATCCACAGCCGTGATGATGAAAGCAACTTCTGCCTGCTGCTCCCGGTCCAGGGCTCGATCCAACACCAGCTCGGCGTACCTCCCGCCGTCACTCCGCCGCCGGGTGTAGACAAGGAAATAGTCGTTCGAGCTGATACTATAGTGCTGAAGGCTATTGTTCCCCACGTCTGGATCGTGAGCGCTTTCCAACAAAAACCGAGTTCCCGGCATTGTCGACTCCGAAATCTTTAAAACAATCTCTTTATTTAAGAACACAGGAGCATGATCGTTTATATCGGTGAGTCTTACCTCAGCTCGGAAGGACTGCAGTGGGCTCTCCAGCAGCACCTCAAAACGCACCAAGCAGGGTTCGCTCTGTCCACACATCTCTTCCCGGTCCATCTGCTCTCTCACCACCAAATCCCCGGTGTGCTGGTTCAGCTGTAAATACTGCTTTTCTCCTTCAGGAACGACTCGAGCCTGACGAGCCAATAATTCCTCACCGGTTAGTCCCAAATCCTTAGCGATATTCGCCACAAAAGAGCCTCTCCCCGCCTCTTCGGGCACAGAGTACTGAGCGGTTTCTGCTCTCATCCCCGAGACGCAGAGGACAAGGATCAGAGCCGCCGCTCGCCCCGGGAGCGGTTCCTCACTCTTCCTCGGCTTCATTCCCTTCCAGAGACCCGATCTCCTCTCCTGTAAGCTGGATGGAGCTGCCGACACAGCCTGCCGACCCCCGAGCGGAGCAGCCCGAGATGGTGCAGCCCCGCCCGCCCGAATCGCGGGGGCGCGGAACTGGGAGCTGCGCGGAGCTTCCGCGGTCAGCAGCGGCACCAGGCGGCCGATCAGTAGAAGGATTCGAAGATTTCCCAGCGCAAAGCCTGGAAAGCAGAGATTAACGGCTGGTTTTCTCTCTTCCTAGGTCAAAGCATAGAGATTTATATGTCCATACAACCGTATTCAAAATATGGCCACTGGCTGAATGAGCAAAGCCTCTGTTTGCCTTCTATGTCAAAATGGAGTTTATTTAAAGCTGGGTTGTTCCTTTTGTTTTGGTTCCCCCCCTCCCCAGTGTGAACGCTTTGAATAAATTACTTTCCGGCTATTCAGCTAGAACAGCTGTGTATGGTTACAGGGGTCCAGCCACCAGGTGAGGTGGTCTTTTAACCAGCTATCGCCAGAGTCGTTCTCGGAATGGACAGAGATTGTTCCCGCAGTTCACCACC